>NW_026590859.1:2156801-2264889 GCF_907164565.1 Psammomys obesus | reverse complement strand
GCCCAGACGCCCTGTGTATTTTTTAAATTTTGGTTTAGTTTTCTTTTTGTGTGTGCGTGTGATAAAACAAAAAACAAAAAACAAAACAAAACAAAACAAAAAACCCCTGCCTTTCCCACCCTCTGCTGAAGACCTTCTTCTGCTCCATGCAGCACGCGGAGATGAGAAACAGATGTCGGCGCTGGACCGAGCCTTTGCGCTCCCCCGCCCGCCCGCTCCCCTCCCCAGCAGCCAGGGTGTAACAAGGCGGCACTCCTGCGGCCACGTCAATTGGCAGCTCCTGGGAGCGGATCCCCCTTGGGGAAAACCTCCAAGAAAAACAAAACAAACAAACAAACAGGGAAAAAAGTAATAAAGAAGCTTGCTTTTGGTGGAAAGGCTCAAATCACTTTCTTTGGCAAATAGTGATTTCCCTCTCTTCATGTAGTGGATGCCGTCGGAGTTTAGCTTTTGTGTGGGTCTTTGTTGTTTCGGACATAGGGTCTCACTGTGTAGACCAGGCTGGCCATGAACTTACAGAGATCTGCTTGTCTCTGCCTCCCAAGCTGCTACTATTAAAGGCGTGTGCCACCATGTGTGGCTGCCTTTTTCTTTAACTACAAAAACAAAACAAACAAGCCCAAACACATGAACTCATCACTGCTGTCCAGGGACCCCCACCCTGGGAAGGTCACTTAAGGGCGAGGAAGGGAGAGGCTTAGGAGAGGTGGCCCAAAGGGCTGGGAAAGGGTTAGCAGTGACTGCTGCCACACCAGAGGCGCTGAGTGCATCCCTGTTCTCCAGGTCGCCGAGTCCAGGAGGCAGGCGCCCAGGCTGCAAGCAGGGAGAGGGTCAGCGCCTGCAGATTGACCTCTGTCTGATTTGCATGTTTATTTCCTAGAATTGTAATTAAATCTGTGTAATAAATGTTTTCTATTTCATTTATGTGCTCAAAATTTGGGTGACTGACATACAGCTAAGTGAATTTCCTTTTTTTTTTTAATAAAGCAAATGTGCTTTATTCAATAAAGCAGCAAATATTAACCACCATCAGGGCTAATCTATTTAGGAGGCATTTCTATTGAACTTTGTGCATCAAAGACATGAGGATGCTTAGGGCACCAAAAGAGCAATTCTGAAAACAGGAGGCTATGACCAGCATATTTCAGCTTTTCCAAAAGACACTCAGTCCAGGGTTGCATGCCTGGAGTTGGGCATTGGGTATTCATCTTGGCTTCATTCCAAACCATGTTAAATTGCCCCGACTCATGCCAATATTGTTATTAGATAATGCTTTCAGGATTTTAAAGGTAAGTTTTTTTCTTCAGTCGGTGAGAATCTCAGGTCCAGGTTAAGGGTAGAGTCTACTTTCCGTCCCAGTGAGGGATGAAGTCAAGGCAGGCACAACTGCACTTAAAGCAATACGATATTTGGGAATCTAAATGTGAACCTAAAACTGTTTAGCCTGTGGCTCAAATGAAGACTAAGTGCGGGGTTTGGAGGCATGGCTTGTTATTGTCTTTATCCCCCCATATTAAAGTGTCATAGCCTTTAAGGACTTCGGGGAATCCACGTACACACTTAGTGGTGTCAAAATACATAAAACCAAAAAGAGCAAATTAAGCATAAAATCGAGACTAACATGAAAGTAGGAACCCACACGAGTTGCCCTCGCTTCTTTGGGGCTTTGTCTGGGAAAAACAGGCCTCTGGGGAAACCCCACAGCACCCTGGGGTCCTTTACTGGTCTCCGTCATGAATTTCGGCATTTAAACTCTGCACCCTTGCGGCTCTGCACATGAACTCCTGTCTTGTCCAAACACCTTGGGTGAGCTCCACGGCCAGCTTTCCTGACTCCCTGTCACCCAGTGTCCGACTGCTGACAGCATGAACATCACACCACTGCGCGGCAGCCACTCGGCAATGGAACGTGAAACACTGTTTACAAATGTAAGTGTGGCCATGGCATAAGGACCACAAGTCAGCAGAGAAGTGCTTGGAACGAGTGAACGCGATTTATCAACAACAGGCAACCGGGTGCTATGATGTCATCGTCTTGGGAGATGTGTGTACATACATGTGTGTGTGAACTTGCAAGAAAAGTGCTTGGGTGTAAAACTTAAAATACTGAGCTGCAAAGTCGCTGAAAGCCACAGCTGTTTCTCAGCGTCGCAGTGCCAGTCTGAAGGGCTGGAGAGATGGCTCAGCGGCCAAGAGCACTTGCTGCTCTTTCAGAGGTTCTGAGTTCCTTCACCATCTGTAATACCATTCAATGCCCTCTTCTGGTGTGCATGAAGACAATGTACTCATACACATTAAATAAACAAACAAATAAATCTTTGTTTAAAAAGAAGAGTGCCAGTCTGAGAGTGTCCTGATCGATACAGACCAGCAGATGCCAGTGCAGGCCACACTCCTCTCTCTAGCTTGGAGGCTTGTCCAGAGTTTCCACCTCAGAAGTGTGTGAAGTGGCTTCGCAGACTCTGTCACTTCTTGGCAAAGCAGCCCTAGAAGCACCCTGTATACTTTCTCATGCACATGCAAGAACTGAAGTGGATCCCTGAGTTTCGGGAGCGATGAACAGGACGCCACCCCCGACTCAGGGGTCCCCAGTCAAGACAGTGAACTGTTTGGTCATCCAGGCGTAGTAGGTGCAAGGAGTTCACTGAGCTGAGGGTAAGAGCACAGGTTTTACTAGAGGGTGTGTGAAAGTGGACAGCAGATGAAACCAGGTCACCGTGTGCACTGCAAAGTGGAACGGGTGGGAGTTCAACAAGCAATGAGTGCCTCGAAGGGTTGTGAGCTGGAGAATAACGTGAGGAAGCTGAGCTCGGGGACAAACCATGTCCAGACAACAGTGGTGATGAGCACTATGGAACACTGAGCTGTTGTCCCAGCATTCCATCCGGGGGGATTGTGGGAGCGCATTAGAGCTGAGGCCTCAGGAGGAGGACAGGGGAGTGAGAGGTCCCAGAGTGGGGACACTCAGGCTGTCATCGCTGACTGTGAGGACAAGAAGAAGGTAACTAGGTCAAGTCACCACAGGGCTAAAAGCAAAGCCGCAGGAATGAGAAGAGACAGGATGCAAAGGAATGAGCCTTGCTGGCCGGCCCTGATGGTGCGAGCTGTCCAGGGAGCAGAGCGATGAAGACACACGGGGCAGCCCACCCTCCCTCTCGCTGAGATATGGGGGAAAGGGTAAGAATGCTGACCGTCCTTCTGTCTGCTGAGGATGTAATAAATCAACAAAAGAAATTGTCAGAGAACTAGAGAGAGACATAGTCAGCTCTTTAAAGAATCCAGCAAATGTTTTATTCAGAGTTGAAAATGACATTATTGGTCAGGCGCAGTGGCACACGCCTGTAATTCCAGCACTCTGGAGGCAGAGGCAGGAAGGTCTCTGTGAGTTCCAGGCCAGCCTGGTCTACAAAGTCCAGGACAGCCAGGGCTGTCAGAGAAACCCTATCTCAACCTCTCTACCCCTGCCAAAAGAGACATTTTGCATTTAACGTGTAAATTCTCTTAGTGGATCTGTACCTTAAAGTATGCAAGAACCGTTTAAGCTGAGGGCAACGTGGGTTTGGTGGTAGAGTTCGGCAGCAGGCATCTCCCCTCGATGCCCTGTTAGCACCACACAGAAGTGACTGTGCACCATGCTTGTTTTGAAGCCGTCTTTACTCATGCGCCTTCACAAGTAGAAAGTGGTTCATTCCATCAGATAATCCAGAAATAATCCCCCAAAAGATGTAAAGTGCCGATAATGAGCTTTGCATGTTATCTCCCTTAGGGATATTTGTATTTTAATGGGAGTGTCATAACATTACAAAAACTTTAATCAAAGCAACTGATAATTAATGGCACGATTTCAGATGTAAGCTGGTGAGGCTTTTTTCTGGATGCTAATTCTATAACACAGGGCCCCTTACTCAGGATGTTGCTTTAGGAGACCTACATTAGCATCACGCAGGAATGGTTTACAGCAAATATACTGATTAGCTGCAGAGCTGTTCTAACATACTCAGTCAACTTTTCAGTGAAAAATATTCCGTGGCACTCTTTTGGATGCTATCAACTTTGTATTAGTTAAAGTGTGGTAGCTGGGAGTCTGGAAACAACACAACTCACCCAAGACTCCAGGGGAAAGATGCATCATTAGGGGTACAAGTCATTTGGGTGGAGACAGATGGCCAAGAGGAGACAGGAGGGACTGCTCCCTGGGGAAGCGCAGCACTCATCAGACCCGTGACAAGAACAGAAGGGTGCAGGGGCCAGGCCACTGCATGGCTCAAAGTCCACTCGGAGCCTCCACAACCTTTGTATCTAGGAAGATGGCAGTGCTATGCGATGGGAGCAAACAGGAAGACGAGGCAGGGTCTGTGTCTGCTGGAGAGAGGGATTTACTTTTTACACAATGAGCTGACATGTTAGTAAGAAAAAGGTGGTGCCATGAGTGTTTTTTGGAACTCTCATTTTGTTTGTTTGCTTTTATTTTCCTTTTGTTGTTATTGTTGTTGTTCTAGGAAAATTTCCCACTCCATGTCTTATGCCTTTCTTTGTGAGGAAAGGCTTGCATAGCTTGTTTTTAGAAACAGGGTTTAGAGTAGCACAGGCTAGCTTTCAATGTGTTATATAGCCAAGGCTGGCCTGGAACTTTTAATCCCCTACTCTCATTCCAAGTACTGGGATTACAGGCATACACACCATGACCAGACTTTTGTTAATCCAAAATCTAAACACACCAGTGAGTCTACACAGTCCAAAGCACTAACTCTGCAGCATGAACTACTGAATAATGAGGTGCTGTTTCATCTGAAACAGAGACAGTTTGGTGAGGGCATGTGAAGATGTTGAGCTATTGGCACCATGGCCTAAGTCGAACCCATGTTGTGAAATAAATTAAGGCTTATAAAACCTTATTTTTGTCATCCTGCTTAACATACACACACACACACACACACACACACACACACACACACACACACACAGACCAGGAGAAAGGAGATCTGAAAATCATGGGAAACATTGACAAAACCATTTCCTCAAAGTTTAGTTTGAAAGCCGCCATCTTCCACAGGAGCATCACTCAGCAGCCACTTCATGGGGCCTGGGCTCAGCTTGGTGAGCCTCAGCCAATGGTGCACACCTCTAGTCCCAGCCTGTCTACACAGCAAGTCCCCCTCAGCCAGGGCTGCACGCTGAGAGCATCTCTGTAGGATGGGCCGGGCCCTGGGCTCAATCCTCAGTTTTGCCAAAAATGGCAGGGACAAATGTTATGTGTGCCCGTGTTTGTGTGTCTGTGCTCTGTGTGTTCTGTCCATGCGTGCTCCCATGTTCATGTTCATGTCTTTATGTATTTTTATGTGACACTGTACTAACAATTCTCCCAAGAGCTTAAGGACTTGCATATACCAACAGTATTTTCATGAGCTCATAGCCTTATACATGAGATTGTGGAAGTCTTTACATTTGCTTTTAGTTTTAGTTTTTTTGTTTTGTTTTTTTATGAGATCAAACCCTAGAGAAGAGTTTTGGTAGCTTACAGGAATTATATGTTTCTATGAAGTAATAATTTCAGCTATGTGAAAATGTGTAGAAGATGAAGTATGGACCTAATTATGCTTATTAAATATTAAATGTTATTGAATTTAAGTAGTGTGTTCTTTATTTACTAAAATAATTACTACCAGGTTTATTGAAATACATCCACTTTTCACAAGCATTTACAAGGAAATTATTTTAATAATAACATATGGGAATTGGCGCATTCACACTCCTTCCCTGTCGCTGAAGACTTGAGCCTGGACTAAGGGCTCTTGACACAATGTGCATGCTTGTGACACACGTGTGCTGAACTGTGCCGACAAGCAGCCTTGGAAGGACGGGGGGGGGCAGTGGGGGTGTTCCCCCCAGACAGCTTCATCCTGGAGTTTCTTTGTACTTCTAGCTTGTGAGTAGCAGGAAATGTGCAGGCAAAGTTCAAAACACAACGTGCTTATGCCACCGGGAAGATATATTTATTTTCCACCATGTAAAAGGAAAAAGCATAAAATCAGGGTGGAAAGATGGAGGGAGGGAGGGAGGCGGGGGTGGGGAGAGAGAAGCTGGCACAGACATCACCTGAGTGGGAAATCGCACATCCCGCACACACGCAGCCTGCATACACGCACAGATTCATCTCTGACAATTTAATTGTTTAATGGTAGGACTAACAAGGAATCCTTTCTGAAGTAATGGCATATAAAGGCTTCCCAGGGAAGTTAAGATCCTGCTGCCTTTGATGGGTGTTTCCCATTTGTGTGGTTCTGCTTTAACAGACTCCCCACAATTGGGGGGGGGGCAGCATGGCCGTGGTGTCTGCCTTCAGCAGCAGAACCTGGAGCCCGACTTAGCCTGTCAGCTTAGCCATTACGGCAATAAATCTGAGGCCCCAGGTGGCCCCGGCCATTGCTCACACGGCTAGTGAGGGAGGCCTGAGAGCTGACTCCTGGGCTGCGGCTGGGCACTGGCCTGTGCAGAGCTGGAGGTTTGGGTTCCTAGACTGTGGCTTCGGCAGCTGTCTGTACTGAGGTGCCAGGGCTTCCTTGTGGCCAGTCTTCTGCACAATGACAGGCGATGTCCTAATTGCTAGATTGCTCACATTTCCTCAGGTTCAGCCTGGCTCTGTGAGAGCCTGGCACGGCGGGGGACGAGCAGCAGCAGCTGGAAGAGCAGGGCCCTGAGGAGGCGAAAGGCTGTGCTACAGGCCTGCAGGGTCCCTGATGCAGTTTCTGGATCACTCTGGTTACTTGGCACGGGTTGGGTTGTTCTCCATCACAGGACGCCCGAGGCGGCTTAAGCAGTGACTCTCTGCCTGCTCCGACCCTGTAGTCCTCCACGCTGGCTCCTCTCACTGGAGCTCGCTCTGTGTCTCTCAGTCAAGGAGCAGGCTTAGGCAGAGTGGGAAACAGACTATTTATAACATGAGCTTGCTACCCCACAGCTCTGGCTCTTACTTCTGTTAGCATTACTTATTCATAGACTTTTATTCCCAAATATCATTACCCTTTACAGTAATAGGATCAGGAAAGCAACCACTTAACAGAAAACAAACAAATGTGGGCATCCAGTCTGCATGTGAGGAACACATCTCTGCTGCCTTAGCACACTCCCCCCAGCCACCTGGGGAGAGGTGGTTCTCACCAGCGCCAGCAGCTCTCTCCCTGAGTGACAAGGGGGATGGTGGGGAAGGCATGGCAACAGTGACAGCCTAAGGGAGCAGGAGGGAGCAGTGAAACCTAGGAGAAAAACAGGGAAGAGGGAGCAGAGGAAGGGGCCACGGACAGGAAACGCACATTCTCTGAGACTGTTGGCAGAGGACGATAGCCGGTCCCCCTGCACGTGTCGGCTGAAGGCCCACTATGTGGCACTGACAGCCACTGTGTACCCAGATCTACCGAGTACGGCCAACAGCCACCATGTACCAAAGGCCCACTCAGTGTCCACGACGTGCTGAAGACTGTGCAACTGAACGCTGCCGTACCCAAGATCTACGCCCCGGATAGCTATCATGGGCAGCCAAGCGGCCATCATGAGCCACAGACCTATGGTATAGTACCAACAGGTGAGGCCTACCATGTGTTGAAGGCCTACTATGTATTGTTGCTTTTGTTTTTGACACAGGAGCTCAGGTAGCTCAGGCTGGCCTTATACTTGCTAGGTAACTCCAGTTGACCTTGAACTTCTGATCCTCCTGAGTGCTGAGCTTCCAAGCATGTGCCTCCATGCCCACTTTTCGCAGTACTGGGGAATCAAATGCAGGGCTCTGTGCATGCTAGGGCAGCGCTCATCAGCGGAGCCACATCCCAAGTCTCTACGGTATCCGAGTTTCGTAACGTTTAACAGTGGGTCTAGCTGCTTTTACTTTACGTTCAGGAGACCGAGGTTTGGGAAGGCCGCGTGTGTATGTTTTAAGTCAAGGGCTGTGGAATGTAAAGGTAGATCTTACACTGCCTTGCACCTCGCTGCGCCCTTCTCTCACCTTGGGCATGACTTCCTCGGATGCCATCACTGGAAATGATTAAGGCGTGAAAGTGTCGTGGAGCTATCCATCCAAGTCTGTGGTCGCTGCATGTTCTGCCCTGGGCCGCTTAGCCACTGAGTACAGAGCCTTGGCTGTCAAGAGCTCAGAATGTTTTTGAGGTGGGAACCCATGCTTTCCTCATTTTTTAAGCCTTTAGAAGGACAACCAGAAACTCACCTGTGGCTTAGCTGCTGGGCCGAGACTGGGGTAATCATTCCCTCTAGATCTCTGGTCAACCTGTGCCTCGGCACCAAGCACATTTCCACGCATAATGGGATGAATATAAGAAGTGAACTGTCAGGGGACAGTACGACTTTACCAGAGTCGTCTGACTACTGCCTGCAGACGGCCAAGGTTAAAATCAGCAGTGACTACACCAGTTGGCAGCAGGTACCCGTCATGCCTTTACCCTACAGTCTCCTCCCCAAACCACGACTTCATTCTAATCCTGAGGAGAACATCAGACAAATCTCAACGAAGGCCTTTCCACAAAGTACCTGGGCAGTCCTCCTTAAAGCAGAAGACATAGAGGAGTGTCAGTCAAGATCAGTCCAAGGAGAAAGGACAAACAAATGCCAGCCAGCAACTCTGGAACAGAGCATACATCATGCTAACGTAAGATGGGACTAACAGAGAAGCGCCCTCTACTCTCTTCTCGGTACTTCTGTAAATCTCAGACTGTTAAAGTCAAGACTATGAAAGCATGGTGCCACAAATGCACACACACACACACACACACACACACACACACACACACACACACACAAATACAGGTGTGCATGACTAGACACAGAATACATCAAAAGCCAATCCAGTCAAGGTTAGTTAGCGGTTTCTTCAAACACTGCTTTGTTTGTGTCGATGGGATTTGATGACTGCTTTTGAAATCTGGAGACAGGACCAAGGGAAAACTCAGGTAATTCCCAACAGACAGCTCTTGCTGAATGAGTGGGTCATGGCATGCTTAACACTCCCAGCCCCAGGACGCACAGAGGGGAGCCTGGGGTTTAAATTCAGCTCTCTCAATGACTGCACCTTCACCCCTACCCCAGTCCAACCTCAAGCTGCTCCAAGTCATATTCTTCCAGACCCAGCAAGAGGTGCTGATTGCTCCCGAAACTGATGAAGTGGTTAGCTCAGAGCCACATCCTGTCTGGACTGGGACTTTTGGGAACATCTAACATTTTTCATGCAGCAGCAGTAGTGGCTTTATCACAAGCAGAAATTAAATGTAGGTGCCTGCCACAGTTCTTGCCTGTGCTGTGGTTCCAGTATGACAGGTCTCCGCAGACTCATGTGTTTGGATGCCTGCTCCCCGGTCGGTGGTGCTGTCGAAAGGTTGAGGCAAGGTGGCATTTGGGGCAGGCTTTAACTGAAGCCTTACAGCAGGGCTTCATGGCCTCAGGCTGCCTGAACATAGACACAATGTGACCAGCTGTCTCTGCTCCTGTCACTGGCACTTCTCCACCTTTCATGTCACGATCAACTGAACCCCAACTGTAAACCAACATAAACCAAGTTGTTTTTGTCAGAGCAAAAAAAGTAACTAATACTATTATTTTGAGATTTTATTTAGACTCATTACTACTTTGAGATGGTGGTAGTAGCACTGGTTATTTTCTCTTCGCTGAGACAAAAGACTCAACAACAGCAGTTATGGGAGGTAAGGTTTTGGTTACACAGAAGTTAAGGGTGGAGGGGTCACTGTGGCAGGCGTGTGAGACACACAGTTACGCTGCATCACCAGGCAGCGGAGAGCAAGGAGGCCTCCCCTTGCGCCGGTCTTGCAGTCTCTTTGTCTAATGCGATTCAGGGCCTCAACCCACTGGACAGTGCTGCCCACACTGAGCCATTCCAGGCAGACAGGCCTCCCACCTCCATCAACCCGATCTAGAAAATCCCCACCACACACCCCCATCACATGGAGGCTTGCTTCCATGTGATTCTAAATTCTGTCAAGTTGACAGATAAAAATCACAGTGGTTAAAGTATTTGCCATTGCATCTTGGCATTTAATGTGTCATTAGTGAGATGCATGTACTACGGGAACCATTAATTGCATTTTAACATAATTGGCTTCCTTCCTTCAGGAGTCTATACTTTTTGTTTTAATATCTTTGAAAACTTTCCAGATAAGGACTCCCCAGCTTCTCTGGATCCCCGAGGAGGCCACAACACAAAGCAGGCTACATCCTCTGAGGCT
Source organism: Psammomys obesus (assembly GCF_907164565.1). NCBI lineage: Eukaryota > Metazoa > Chordata > Mammalia > Rodentia > Muridae > Psammomys > Psammomys obesus. The sequence goes on along the minus strand of NW_026590859.1, from coordinate 2,254,649 downwards.
GTGGAAGGAGCACAGAGCCTACTCCCAAGCTGTGTACGCCCCACCACCTCGCTCCCCCAACAGTGCCAATTCCAGTGCAGTCACTGCTGCTGCGCTGTGCGTGGCCATGAGATAAAATTGACATTTTTCCAAAGGTTTTAAGTGCCGTTTATTGCAAGGAGTATTTTTCATCTAATGCTTTAGACCATGGTTATATGAGCAAAGTAAAATGGAAAATTGAGTCATTTTTATGGGTAACAGTCTGTGCTAATACACTCTGTGTTTGCCTCCATCAACAAGATAATCAAAGAAAAGGTGTCTTCCGTGGAATTATGAGTATAGCTGTGCCACAATCCTCAGTTTTGTTTTGAACTCATTCATTCTAAGTCTAGAACTGAAGTTCTTAACATTGTGAAGAAGAGGAGCCTTCCAGGTCATTATGCTAGGCACTGCAAATGTGCACAGAATGGGCCTTGGATCCTAGAGACTTCTGTGCTTGCTGTGAGACACCCTCACTGTTGATTGACATCTGCAGTTTAGTGAGACACAGTCACTGCTGGCTGACATCTGTGGTTTAATGTGCACAGCACACACACACCATCAACCAGCATCTGTAGCTTGTCATGTATGACACACTCATTGTTGACTGTCATGCACATGAGACACACCACTGATTGACATGTGTGGTTTCCCATGAATGAGAGCCACTCACCGTGGACTTTACCATGCAAGATACACAAACTGATTAAAACTTCCTCTGTGTCACATAAATGTTCTCAAGTCTCTTTGCACCCACTGACCCCTAAAGCAATTGGACTTCTGTACCCCTTAAGTCTTAAAACAGAACTGCCTAGCTTAGGCTCCCGGCGCTTGAACAGTAGGAAATATTTGTATAATCCAAAGGCAGGCTTACTCTTGCCCAGAAGCATGGAGTTTGGGAATCCTTACGCACCTCTCTGGGTTGAGCACGGTAAGCCACAACTGGGGAGGAAAGGGCACAGTCAATCATCTAGGTAGCGCAGGGCAAGAACTCAAGGCAGGAAGTCAGGAGGCAGGAACTGAAGGCAGGCCCATGGAGAGGGCTGCTTCCTGGCTTTCTCAGCCTCCTCACAGCACCAGGACCACCCACCCAGGGGTGGCACTGCCCAGTCAATCATCAATAAAAATCCACCAGGGGCAAACCACAGGCTAATGTCTTGGGGACATTTCCTCAGTAGTCGGCCCCTCTTCCTAAATGACTCTAGTGCATGTCACATTGACACAGAACCAGCCAGCGCACCCCTCTTCTTTCTCTCCCCTGAGCTTCTGTGGCCCTGCTCCTACCCGAGTCCTGGGATCATCTGAGTTCATCACCACATTCACGCACATGCATTCAGCACGTGCCAGCCAGGGTGATGCCAGGCAAGCACACTGTGGACTGTGCCATAGCCCAGTCCTACCTCTGGAGTCTTGTTTGTTCCTTCCTGATTTGCTTCCTGTTAGTGGCTCTCTATTCCCAGCAGCTTCTCTAAGAACAGGCCTGTTTGCTGGAACTGGTTCCTGTGAACACTTCTCTCGGTGGCTGGATTAGTGTTAGGCTTGTCGGGGAAGGTCTCTGAAAAGACCCCGAAAGGCACACTAGGGAAAGGGCCTCTCTTCAGAGGTGCCTGGCTGATGCTTTCTCTTCCAGCTCCTCCCTCTCATTCAGAAGGACTCCACATCACCATACTCCATTGGGTGCTTTCTGTGGGCGCAGGTACCTAGGACCCATGGCCCAAGACACCCAGCTGCCTCAGCTTCTTTCCCTATTGCTGTAATAAATGCCCCAAGTAGCACAACGGACCAAGGGCTTACTTTAGCTCACGGTTCCAGGCTGGGAGCCACAGCATCAGAGACTGGAAAAGCTGGTTACATCACATCCGTAACCAGGAACAAACATCACAGAATGCCTGTGCTCTGTTCCTTTCCCCACTCCTAACCACTTGGGATACCCTACCGAGGGAATGGTGCCGTTAACAGCAGAAGGATCCTCCAATGTCAGTTGGCATAATCATGGAAATCCCCTGCAGACACCTTCAGGCCACCTTGGTCTGGACAATTGCCCATTGAAGCTGCACGCACACCCAGGGACATCAGTGTATTTCCATATGGGTATAAACGAGGAGGTGAGACTTCTTGAATACATGCACACAGTCCCTTGATTCATACCCAAATAGACTAAAAACACACAATGCTGAAGGCAGCTAAACACTGGCTTTTCTTTCTTCTTGCTTCATGAATGCAAACACACTGTTCTAGAGTGTGTCCAGTGGACAACTTAGACTAACCAGTACAACCTGTGAGCTTTTCCACTGTCCATGGGTGATGTCACACCCTCCAAAATGAGGTCTGAACTTCAGCCTTTGCTGCAGCCTCTTCCACCTCCTTCCTGGCTTGTAGATCCTCTCCCCTCCCTACAGGCAACATTCCCATACTCCTTACCAGGTTCTTCTTACACAGCTCAGTGATGCATCTTCTAACTACCAGAGGAAGCTCTCTGTGTGTCAGTCATGACACTCATGCTGGCTGATGCACTCTGCATCTGAAAATATCATTGCACCTTCTCCCTTGTTTGAATGCTTGGCTATGTACATCTCTGGAATAAAAGCAATTTTCCTCAGAATGTTGATACTGTTGCATTTTTTCTAATTCCATTGTGTTACTGAGAAATTTGATGCTATTTTAACATCTGATTCATTGTGATTATATATACACACATGTGTATGTCTTTTAGACCCCTTCTTCACAGGGCCCTGACATTTCGTCATGGGCTCAAGGGATTTTGATTCTGAGCCTAGAAACATCTGGAAATGAGGGTCACTAAAGGAGGAGCATTCTTGTGAGTCATTTATTTAATAAGTCTTTCCCTTTATTTTCTCTCCTTATTCTTTCTGGAATCCTAGTCCGTGGATATTGGGCTGCTGACATTGGTTTTCTATTTTTCCTCTATTTCTATCTTTTTTCTCCTAAGAGAAACTTCACATTATTCCACAATCCTCTGATGTGAGGCTGGCTGAAGCCTTTGGTGATGGCAGAGCTTTGGGGAGGGTAGACTGGGCTGGGCAGCCCTCATGCCCTCCACAGTGGGTATCTGTGTCTTTTCTCCTATGTTAGTTTTTCCCAGATGAGTCTTTTCAGTCTGCTTGAGGGTTTCATCTTAGACACTATCATTCATAGGAGACAAAGCAGACAAGGGATGTGAGGCTCTCGCCTTTGTTATTTGAATCTCGTGTGCTGGTTGCATTTTTCTGGAAGCTATGGAATGTTCAGCAGCTGGGGATTAGCTAGTGGAGTGATGTTGAGAGCAAGGTATGTCCTACTCTAAGTTATTCCATAGTGTATAAAACAGTGGTTTGTGGTTAGAGAGTTAAGAGTGCTTGTTGCTCTTGCAGAGGACCTGGGTTTGGTTTTCAGCACCAAGGTGGTGGTTCACAACCATCCATAATTCCAGTTCCACACCTTCTTCCAACCTCCCTGGGCACCCGGTACGAATGTGGCACACATATGTTCAAGCAGGTATAACATTCATACTTAAAATAGAAAACAGTGGCCTTTTGGACTATCTTGCCCTAGGTGATTCCATTTTAAATGCAACCTTTGACTCCATTTTAAGAGAGAAAGATGACTTCATTTCCTGGGTGGATCGAAATACTGCACCATGTGTCTGATACCACACAGAGTGATAAATGACACAGAAATAGAAAAAGATCTACCCCTGTAAGTTCACCAGGGTGAGTTAGAACCGTCTGAGCACATGGGTGTAGTCAAGGTGCATCATGGAAACCAGGCCCACACCAGCCTATCATATGATAGATGGTACATCGAGGGTTGAAGCAGTGGGTTCCCTGACTGTCCCTGGAGTCTGATCATCTTAGCCCTCTGCTGTTGGTGAAGCCGACTTGACCCTAGCTACCTGTTTATCTGTCTGAACCTGCACCCGAACTCCCTACTTCCTGCCCTCTTTCACTTCACAACTGAACCCTGCAGTTTCATGCTCAGACCCTGACCCTTTAGCTTCAGCAGCAGCTCCCTCTTGACACTGGTCTGGTGTTTTATTAATATAGATGTACTTCTAAACCTTTACGGAATTCACCTTGACCAGGTTCATTACCAGTGTAGGCAGATTATATTGCTTCCACTGAAATTGCTAAATGTTGTGAAATTATTGTTATTCAATAAATATGAACATTGTAGAAAGACACAAACGCCTGTCTGTGGCTCAAGCCAGCACGTTCATGACTAGAGGTTCCTGTAGCAGGACCTTGAAGGTTATATGCCATCACTGGTTACTGCCACTCTCAGCTTCCTGGTCTGCGGTGACACTGTCTCTTCCAGTTGCTCCTACTGCTGCAATCTGGGCCACTCTGCCCTGCCTTCCCCACTGTAATCCAAATCTCTTCTCCTCTGTTTTCAGGCAATCCATCCCAGTGACTTGAACAGGAACACATCTTTCAAGCTCAGACCTTCATTTTCACCATGGCACCTCTATCCTTTGCTTCCTGGTGTTGACCTCAGTTGCTAGAACATGCCAAGAGACTGCTAACTGTAGAAAGGTTGTCTCTGGAGGATTGGGAGTCTAGGGTTCTAATCGCCCCTTCACAGAGTCACCCCATCTTCCATCTGGACCACATTCGGATAGAACACCAGTGATCCCTGAGCTCTAGGCAGGTCTCTCCTGTCCCTTCGCCCCACCACTGGTTTGTCTCAGCGTTTTATTAGTAAGTACCGTCTACTTGTATATCTATTTCCTAAATTTTACACCCTGCTCCCTCTCAGGCTTCCTCTCAGGGTCTCATCCCCACCTTTTAAGGCAGGACTTACAGGAAGGTGGCTTAGCCTCCCCAGCACTTACATGGATTCTGAGGAGCCTAAGTCCAGTGTTCACACTTGTGGACAAGCGGTTTAACACTGAGTCATCTCCCATGCCCTCTTTGGGAACTCATAACACATGTAATAATTTTAGAAACTTCAACCAGCATGGTTTAAAATTTCCCTCAATGCGTGCTGCTCTGTCTCCCGAATCAGCATCTCATTGTCTTGAAGAGATGCAGAAACCGGTGGAGAGAACACTTCTTGCTCAGTTCTGCCAAATGCTTTTTCTACTTTTTCATATTGAATGAAAGCAGTCTTGAAGTCCAGAGAGCGCCTGCTACCCTTGCTGCCACCCCCAATGCCCAAGTGCAGTGGTCTGACAGAACAGTCTCCCCAGGCTCCAACATCTGAGCACTTGATCTATACTGATGGCACTGTCTGGGACCTTTATTGCGGTGCAGCCTTGCTGGAGGAAGTGTGTCATGGGGGCAGGATTTCTTTGAGTGTTGAAGGTCTCACCTCACTTCCTGTTTGCTGTCTCTGTTTTGCTTGCGGTTGAGATGTGAGCTCTCATCTTCTGCTCCCGCTCCCAAGCCTGCCAGCCACTGTCATGCCTGCTAAGATGAACTCTTATGCTTTCCAGAACCTGAAGCCAGCATAAATGATTTCTTCCATTAGTTGCCCATGGTCATGCTGTTTTGTCACAGCCATAGATACCAGCATTGGACACAGAACTCTGGATAGGAGGCCTTGAAAATGACAAAACTATACCCTTTGTCTGGAGAGGAACTGTGCAGCTCTTCTAGGCCTTAGCACGGAGCGGGTAGCAGGAGATTCCAGTGAGGTGCAAGACTTGACCCCCACCATCTTCCAGGGAACCTAGCTGTGAGTCTCGGAGCTGAGGAAGACTTAGCATCCAGGCTTGCACTGTGCTCGGGAAGGGTAACAGCGAATCCTTCCCAGCTGACAGTAAATCAGAAGTCCCATTTGCAAATTAGCGGCACCTTGCAGTTTTGTCTTCTATGTAAAAACTGCTGTTTTAAATAATAATAGGTTATTTAAAAACTCTTTATGGCCTGGCAGTATGCTAAGTACTTGCCTAGATTATCTTTTTGTTCTGTTTCCACATTAGTGTTACACAAAGACACTGTTTCAGAGAGGGAACAGAGATTCCAGGACGACAGATACCTTGCTCCTGATGACCTGTTCAGAGTGTAGGAGGACAGGAGTCAAGATCCGCTAAGATCTCAGCCTCTGCAAAGCTGCCTCGCCTCTGACGAGCTGGCTGTGTTCTGTTCTCCCATCCTGCTATCCTCACCTGCTCCCTAAGCAAAAGAGGCTAACCTATGTACAAGCCACGTGTTCAGAGATTTGCAATGTACTTGAAACTCATTCATTTTAGACTGCTTCCAAGGCAGGAAAATCGTGTGTGTGCGTATGTGTATGTAAGAGAGAGTCAAACAGACAGAGAGGCCGACAGGCAGAGACAGAGAGGTTGGAGAAGACCTTACATAAAAGCTGCAGAATAATACTAAAATGCACATCCTTAGTAGAGAGTTCAAATGCTAAACAGGTGACCCAATGAGGTTGTACACTGAAATACATTTAACAGAACATGTATGAACAAGCACAGGTTATGTATGAGTTAGAAAGCCTCATGTCTTTGTATACCACCTGCTGTTTGAGCTGGCAAACTACTCCAGTCCATAATCTCTCTTGTATGCGTCTTCTTAACAAGCTTGCCCTGTTCATTCTAGGTATTATCTAGGATGCAGGAACCTAGAATGCCTCTGGAGATGTTTACAAACCCCAAACTGCAGATAGTAGTGTGGTTAACAGAGTTTTTAGGGCAAAACCCTGGTTTCCAGCACCTTAAAAGGCTGGGCTCAGCCACTATGACTGATTCTCCAGGAATAATGAAGAGCAGAGAGAGAATTACTGAATGTGGCCATACTGGGAAGAGGAACAAATATAGGGATACATGATGCCAACTCAATTCTCAGAGACCTGATGTGAGGCTTGGGTTTTAACTGAAGAATTAGGGCAGGGCAAGAGGTCTACAGAATCAAGTGGTCCTGGTCAGTCTGTCAGTTCTGGGAATGACAGGGGACTCAGGAAAGGTTAATGAAATGACTTACCTCTATGCCTCCAGCCAGAGTGAGGGAGACAGACACAAAATGAAGGCAGATGCCAGGTTTTCTTTCTAATTTGGATTTGCTCAAGTGAGGTGTCAGTGTTTTTTAGCATAAGCAGTTTCTCAATGCCCATTCCACTACCTCACTTAGGCACTTAAATTAAAAACTTCATTAGGGTCTGATGTTTATGAAAGCCACCCCACGGGAGTGTATAACTTTTAGATGACTTTTAGTAAACACACTGTCTTCACTCCATATCAACTGTGGAAGGAAGGCTTCCATCCCCAGCATCTTCCCACATGCTCTGGGAATATGGCCATGTTCTTGCTCTGAGCCCAGACTGCCCTTGCCCCTTCTGTCTGTGCATACATGGCCTGTTAAAGACGCTGCGTGCCAACGATTCAGGAAGGCTGTGGCGTTACTTTACACCTGGCTCCTTTCCTGCTACTCCCCATTGGTCAGCACAACTGAAGGCTCCCTCTGTGATTTCAAGGCTTACCACCAAAAAAGTGTGGTATCTGGCAGGCTTTCAGCTCAACAGGGAAAAACAGGAGTCCAGAAAGCCACCTATTCTTATGGAGTCATTTAATTTTTGATGCAGTCAGAGGCAACTTAATGGAAGTCTTTTCAAGAAATGATTTCGGAAGAATCGAACACTTGTGTTCACTCCCCTAGCCCCCACACAAAGAGCTGAAAAGCCCTGCTCTCTAAACTACTCTGAACCCCTACTCTAAACAAGAGCTTAAACCACCATTGGGAAAACAAAGGAGCCATAGTCTGGAAGAAAGTATTTGCAAGCCACACATTCCCCAAAGGCCTCGCAACCACATTATATATCTAAAGAACTGTCTTAAAGCCACAAAAACAAGGAAACAAATAACCCACAAAGTGGGCAGGATGTCTGAACGGACAGTACCCAAACAACAAGAGTCATCAGAGAAACGCAAATCAAGTCCGTAGTGTGCCACTGGTGTGTTAGGTTGGCTGCCGTTACGCCTGGAACAAGACAACCTTCAACATCACGTGCTGGACTCGACAGCCTCTGCATCGTATGGTAATACAGGATCATAGCTCGTGGCGGTTCATCTTGACAGTCCACCTGGTAGGACTTAGAACCACCGTGGAAACAAATGTAGGCATATCTGTGAAGGATGCCCCAGACTGTGCTGGTTGAGGCAGGAAGACCACCATTCCACTGGCAGGCTCTAGGGCTGAAGGAAATGGGAAAGGCCAGGTGCTTGCCAGTGTGTGTCCAGCCACAGCATGCTCCTCTGCCATGTCTTCTTCGCCATGGTACTCTAGAGCTGTGAGCCAAAACAAACGCCTTCCTTACCTTGTGGCGGTCAGGAATTTTGTCACAGCAAAAGAGAAATAACTAACACAGACTCTTTGGAAGTCTGGCCTTTTCCAGTAAAGTTAAACATATACTTAGCATATGACCCAATACTTCTACTCCTAGCTATTTTTAGTAAGAGAAATGAAAGCTTATGTCCCCTGAGAATTGTAAGTGACTGCTTATAGACATTTTATAATCCCATCATGCTGGGAACAAATGTCCACCTAATGGTGAGCAGTTACATAGCCTGGTATACTCATGCCAGTGACTACTACTCAATAAAAAAAAGGAACAAGTCTCTGCATACAACCTGGATATATCTCAAGTGCACAGAAACCAGACTTGGAAGGTCATGTGTTGCTTAATTCCATTAAATGACATTCTCAATAAGGGAGTTCACAGAAAAAAAGACTAGTAGTGGGTTAGGGAGATAGCTCATACAAACACAAGGACACAAAGTACAAGTTGGATACCCAGAATCCCATTTATAAGAGCTGAGCATGGCGGAGCGCTTACACTCCCAGTGAGTACCTTAGGAGACTCACATCAGCAGCTTGCTTCAGAGAGGCCTTGGGGGGCCATATATGCCAATCCTAGGTTTTAGCATTAGATGTATGAAAAGGAAAATAAAATAAATAAAGGAAAGACATGACTGCTTGTGGGTATGGTGGAGGAGAAAGTTCATTGTTCAAAATTCATTAGCTATGAGGGAGAGCATAGCCAGAGGCAGAGACCCCTGGGAGAGTCCAGAATAAACATGACCCTGTAGAGGAGTGTCTTGTATGGATGTAGCAGCTGTCGATAAAAATCTGGTTGGGTGATTAGCTGGGCAAAAGGACAGGAAGTGGAAAGCAGGACTTCCTGGTAGAAAGAAAGGTACTCTGAAGGGAAAAGAGAAAAGCCTTTTCGCCAGGAGACTAGAAGGAAGACAGATGTGTTTGTGGACCTGGGAGGATAGCTGGCCACATGGCTGGGTGAGGAAAGGTGGATGTATTAACTTAGCTGAGACAGTTGAGAGTCTGCCCAGCAAAGGCCTTCGATTTGAAAATTTAAAAGGTCTTGGCGTCTTTATTTATATGGTTTAAAGCCTCCCTTGGGGCTTAGGTTTTTTCTTCACCAGTAGATATAAGCCACAGATCAACAATTGGCTCTCCATGTTGAGCACCAAAATGTTACAGCTATTTTTATAAAACTGTGTTTTTTTTCTCCGTTTTTCTCTTAACCCAGCTATCACACAAATAATTAAGATCCTTTTTATCTTTAATAATCGGCTTCACAACACAATAACTGAGCAGTTATTACTCTATTCTTAACCCTCTAAGCTAATTTGGTTCCCTCCCAGTGTACCTCTCAGAGATACTTTCACTTTGTAGCTTTCTCTACTCCACCTTCTCTCGTGATGTCTCTTAGACCTCTCCTGTGTCTGAATCCCCTACTTCCTCTTCTAACTCCTCCTCCTCCGTAGGATAGGAAGCCCATCCCTATTCTCTCCCCTGCTCAACAATTGGCTGTAAGCTGCTTTATTGGCATTTCAGGGGACAATTACGCAACACTGTTTACACACACTGACACAGGAGATTTTCCAGAACAAGGATTGTAACCAGATATGGGGTACAGAAGTCAGCATTTGAATTATACAATAATCTTAAGCCTACATGACCCTGATCTGGGCCATGTGAAGAGAGGAGGGAGGGAAGGGGAACTCCTCACCAAGAGGGGCAGCCTGGGCCAAAAGACTGGTATAGCCAAATGGCTGAGTTATACAGGGCCAAAGGAGCTGTGGGGGTGGGGGGGGAGGGGAAGGAAGCCCAGCCCAATCTCTGGGCTGGAGAGTTTAGGGTAGGGGCAGGGTATGCCAACCAGGAGGGCCGGAAGAGACTGAGGGATGCTGGGAGAACCTGGAAAGCAGTATCTGCTTTGATACATTAATGGGTGCCTCAGTTAGCCATTTGTCCCTGGTTTAAGACCATATACCTTGGAGTTAGCAGCCCAACCAGTCTACTTGGAGAGCTTCAGGCCTGAGAGAAACCCTGTCTCAAGAAACAAGCTGGGAGGGGCTAGGAGTGACGCCTGTGGCTAGCCTCTGGCCTCCGCACATGCATGATGCACAGTACAGGCGCCTGCACACAGATGTGCGTATAAACACACAGCAGACTAGAGGTTACTGAGGTTAAAACTGGAGAGGGGGTTGAAAAGGACACAAAGGACAGCTGAGAAAAGCGTTCCTGGACCTTGATCGCAGAGGGCAGTGATGGAGTGGGGCATGTTCACCTCAACAGACTTATGTGATAAGCCTGAAGGGAAAAGCTCAGGGCTCTGCTTAACAGGGGCACTTACCAGTTAGCAAACGCACATTCCGGTACCCCTGACATATGGGGAAAGCATCTTTCTTTAGCTAATTATTGAGTATTCACTATAAGAAAAGGCAGCTTACCAAAATTAGCCTGCTTAGAAGACACACACAATTGTATTCCTCCAGCTCAAATCTAAATACATCCTTTCTGGCCATGTTTCTAGCATGCTCACACTTTTCCTTCTCTAATATAGCTGTTAAGCATATGAGATCCTCAGTCTCTGCTCCAGCTCTGAGCGCTTTTCACTCAAGTTTTCTGGTGTGCACACAGTATAATTCGGTTGCTTCACTTTACAGCTTTTGTTGTGCCTGAGTGCAGCGTTTTGCAAATCATGTTAAATTTTGTTTGCCCAGAATAACAATAGAAGGCTGAATATACATGTATATTCTATTCATGCACTTCCCCCAACTCATAGTAACAGAAGAGTCTAATGCACCCTGTCCTCCAAGGAAGCTTCCAGTAAAACAGGAGAAGCATTATGAATAATTAAAAATGTGATATTTACTCCAGGAGAAAGATAAATCTTTGAAAAGTCTCTGCCAGCAGAAAGCTTCCCAGTCAGATATCATAACCTTCCAACTACATCAGCAGTTGTCTCTGTGTCAAGGGATTTCAGTCAACTGTTAATGAGATAAAGATGCTCAACCTGATCATTAGGGTAAGAGGGGCTGAGAACTTCCTGTTGAATTTCATCATTCTCCACTGCAAGTAGCATGGGGTACCAGATGCCTAGCTTAGTGCCAAACCTGAAAAACACAAAAGCAAACAAAACAAACAAGCAGATTCAGGCTGAGGAAAGTGTCATGAGGTTGGACTTAAATCAAGTGCCCAGATCTTAGGCAGGTAACCTGCTCTATGTGATTGGTCACTCACCTATCATTAGCTTACAACTGTGGGCTTGTGTGGGTGCCTGTGCATGTATGGGTGGAGGCTGGAGGCTGATGCTGAGTATCCTCCTCAGTTTTCTGTCTTTGTGAAGGTCATCACTTGGGCTGGGCTGCTCCACCAATGAGCTTCATGGATCCAATCAGCTCCCCGACTTCCCCCGCCCTAGCTCTGGGTTTTCAGACCTAAGTGCTGTGCTGGGAGGGTGGGGAGGCAGGATTTACCAGAAATCGTAAATACGTGTGTCAGTACCAGCATGAGGAGGCCTGGGTCCCAGCCCCAGCCTGGTGAGCAAGCAGACAGTCCATGCTTGGATCTGACAAGTTTATCCTGATAAATTTACTTGGTCTGAGGCAAAGATTCAGCTAAGTGCATACGCTAGGTTGCCATAATTGGTATGGCTTTTTGGCTTTGTCTTTATGCAAAGTCTTGCTTTCTTCTTAACATGGAGGTTGATCCTGACAATTGTTTAAGGAGATACAAATACATGAACCACTTGCTCTAACAAGTGGCAAGCTGGAAAAGTATTTCTTCACACGCTTCTGGAAGGTTGTGTGGATCCTGTGTGAGGTACATGTACCTGGTACATGTGTGTGTGATTGGGTATGTAGATGAAAAGAGCCCTCTATTGTTAACAGCCCCAGATGCACAGCTTCCAGTCAGGCCTGAAACAAACACACAAACCTTACCCATCATTCATAATCGCATTAGCACTTGACTGCCATATAAATAGTTTGTGTAAACTCTGATTTGCTATGATCCCACTGGACAAATTTTATAGCTTTCCTATGGTTTTACACTTTATCTTAATATCATTTTGAGTACCCCTTTGAGTTTCTATTACAGCATTTAAAAATCCTCAGCACTTCTGTGCAGGCGGAATGCCTAAGACAACAGAGACCTGCCGAGACACTGCCGTCTCTCGCCTGCTTTTCCTCATTTTCTGGAGGGATAATTAAGCTAAAAACTGTGCTGACACCTTGTGTCTGCAGAAAATTTACTATGTCAAGAGAATGTGAATTCCATAGGTCTGCACCTACTCCAGCATGTGTCTGCATCACATGAGTCTACATCCACCTGCAACTGAATCTTTATCACTTGAGTCTAGTGTGTATCTGTTGTGGATGTTTGGGTTTATGATACGTAAACAGTTTTTCTGTTAAAGTTCCACACTGGGGGGTTGGAAGGTTAATGAGCACAGAGGGTGGCGCTCTCTCTGCTACTTCCTACCAGGTAGGGTTGAAGGATTCTTCTGGGAGCAACACCAATATCAGTCATGCAGAAACCCAGCAGTCCAGGTGACCGGCAAATCAGCAAATGCAGCAGCAGGACGAACCAGCGGCAAGCAGCCCTCCTCCAAGCAGCGGCGCCTTCTTGTGCTGGGCTGCCATATTTATACCCCTCAAAGTCCTGAGAATTCAACTAATTCCACCTGGAAAAGACCACGCTTGCACGAGACACTTACCAGGTGTGGACACACTAAACTCCCTAATTTGGAATTTTAACGAAACATGTTCACACGTCATAAGCCGAGACGTCTGCAACGTGTGTCTGGATCACCGTGGCCGTTTGTAGGGACGGAGGTTTTTCTAGTTGTCTGCGGGGATGTGCAGCAGTTCGAGAAGAGGGCACTGGGCGGCCCGCACTTCCACTCCCCACATTATCCCCGAGGGGTCTCACTGAACTTGAAGCTCAGCTGGCAGCCAGAGAGCCCAGCAGTCCAGTCTCTGCTCTCCCATCTCTCAACCCTTGCAGTCACAGGCTTAGGCTCCATCAAGATTTTCTGTGTGAATATGTGAGTTCTGAGGACTTATAAACAAGTTCTTATGCTCAGCAAATTACCATTTACCAACTGCTAGCACTGTTCAATGTATTTTAAACTATAGCATAAAATAAATAAAGTCCGTAACCTCTAGAAATATCACCTCCGGGTCCATCAGCACTCTTCCATTAGATACCAACACCTGTCCATACATTTCTTTGTTTCTCTGTGTAGACTTGGCTGTCCTGCAACTCACTCTGTAGACCAGACTGGCCTCAAACTCACACAGATCTGCCTGCCTCTGCTGCCCAAGTGCTGGGATTAAAGACATGGTCTCACCATATACCCCAGGTTGGCCTTAAACCCACCCTCCTCCTGCATCAGCTCTGGAGGGCTGGGAGTACATGTAGCGCACCCAGCTGCTTGTTTGTCACATGAGCAGCTGCTTGTTTGTCACATGAGCCAGGCTGGAAATAGCAAATAGTACTTACTGATATCTGAGTTTTTGACACTACCCAGTCTTTGACATGGGTTCCTGCAGTAGTTTCTTCCTTTACTGGGATAAAATAATGGAGGTGAGTATAAGTTACTGTATTTCAGAGTTCTGGAGGTTCAAGGACACTAGCATTAGCTGGGATTTAGTAAAGGCATTAGATAGAAGGCACTATCATGGCAAGAGTGTGGGGGTGGACAAGCCACAGTAAAACTTTCCAAACCTCTCCCAAGAATTTACCCTCAGCCGACTATAGGACTGCTATCATCTTTTGTACTAGTGTGTGTGTGTGTGTGTGTGTGTGTGTGTGTGTGTGTGCGCGCGCCATAGCATGTCACATGCCACAGATGCCCAAACACACGTGGAGCACAACGTGGAGGAGGACAGCTTCCATGAGTTAGTTCCCTGGCTTCTGGAGACTGAACTCAGGTTGCCATGCAAGAACTTTCTTTACCCACAGAGCCATCTCACCCCCCAAGAACCTCCAACGCTCAAAGGCCCCATCCGCCTTTCCACATCGCCTCACTAAAGACCAGGTATCCAACACAGCTTAAGCAGAGAAATTCAGTTCTCTAGGGATTCTACGACACTTAAGACTATATACATTCCTGGGTACTGGTGCTACACACCTGTAATCCCAGCACTCAGGAGGCAGAGGCGGGTGGATCTCTGTGAGTTAGAGGCCAGCCTGGCCTAGGGCAGCCAGGGCCACACAGAGAAACTCTGTCTTACACAAACAAAACAAACAAAACAAACAAAAAATACATAAAGACAGACACTGCACACACACAGACACACATACACATACACACTCATGTACACACATACAATACATACACACATATACACATGCACACACACTGATGTACATATGCACACATACACAGACATGTACACACACATATACACAATACTCTACATATACATACATACATACGCATACAGGTGTGTCCATACCTATGTACATGCGCACACACACAGTCTCTTACGTACTCGAGCGTCACTGATCTGTGCACAGGGGGAGAATGCCAGCCTTTCTTTTTCTGGACATCCACCTTTGCATCTATGACCTATGATGCCTCTTCTCATGTCACTGTTACTGGCAGAGTTCAGAAGAGCCTGTCAGTGTCTAGTTGCTCTGGATCCACTGTCTCTGGGACACCAGCAGTTCATGAGGTGACAGAATGCTGTTTTGTTGTGTTTACAGCAGTTTCTGGACCTAAAATGCCTCTACTCTGAAAGATGCTTTTTATACATACTCACAAATACATAGTTTCCGCAAGATGGTTCAAGTTCAAAGGCAACTGGGTTGGGATGACTGATTCCTTTATAGCTGTTGGAACCAGCCACCTTTCCCCTGGACTTTATACTTCTTGGTGGACAGCACAGCTTGTAAGTTCAAAAAATATTAAAATTGAGTTCAAGGCTCTTACCCATTTTCTCCTCTAGCAGATTTAGTGTGTCTGGTTTTATGTTGAGGTCTTTGATCCACTTGGACTTGAATTTTTTGCAGGGTGGTAAGTATGGATCTATTTGCATTTTTCTACATGTAGACATCCAGTTAAACCAGCACCATTTGTTGAAGATGCTGTCTTTTTCCCATTGTATGGTTTTGGCTCCTTTGTCACAAATCAGGTGTACATACATGTGTGGGTTTATTTCTGGGTCTTCCATTTGAGTCCATAGTCAACCAGGCTATTTCTATGCCAGTACCATGGAGTTCTTATTACTATTGCTCTGTAGTATTATCTTGAGGTCAGGTATGGAGATACTACCAGACATTCTGTTAGTGTATAGGATTGTTTTCATTATTCTGGGTTTTTTGTTTTTCCATATGAAGTTTAGAGTTCTTTCAAGGTCTGTGAACGATTGTGTTGTTAATATTTTGATGGGGATTGCATTGAATCTGTAGATTGCTTTTGGTAAGATGGCCATTTTCACTGTGTTAATCCTACCAATCCATGAGCACGGGAGATCTTTCCATCTTCTGAGATCTTCTTCAGACGTCATCCTGAGTGAGGGAACAGACCCAGAAAGGCACACATGGCATACACTCACTTATACGTAGATTTTAGTCATATAGTACAGGATAGACATACTGCAATGCACAGACCCTGGGAAGGTAAGTCCAATGGGCATCTTAGGCTTCACGTCATCCACTAGTTAGGGGAGTGGGGGACATCTCTGACATGGACTCTGTGGCCTGCTTTCTGATCACTTCCCCTGATGGGACTTCCCTACAAGGCCGCATCGGAGAAAGACGAACGAACTCAGTCCTCATGTGAATGGATGAGCTGGGTGTCTGGGTGGGGGCTCCCGGGGATGGGGGAGGGTGGGACTGGGAGGAAAGGAGGGAGGGGCCTATGAGCAAGGCATAAATTGAATTAATTAATGAAAAATATTAAAGTCGGAACTTCGGAGATGGCTCAGTCAGGAAGGTGCCTGCTGTGAAGGTATGAGGACACGTAGAAACTGGGCTCAGCACCTGTTATCCCACTGCTGAGGGGTCAGAGGCAGGAGGGCTCCTGGGGCTTTAGGCCAGGCCGGCTGGGTCAGTCAGCTCCAGGCTCAGAAAAGCAGCCTTTCTAGAAACAAACAAACAGTAAAGCAGACTCACCAGAGGGGACACGTGATACCGGCCTCTGGCGCCTGCACACACACGCGTGCGCACACACACAAGCACGCACAGGCACACACACCGGTCAAATGCTGAGAGCAGAACTTTCTCTCACTTTTGGAACTCTTGGGAAAAGAAGGGACTCTATCTCAGCTTTAGAAATTAGCATGAAACCCGCATCAAAGCGGCCAGTAGCCGGCCAGCCAGAGCCATGACCAAAATGAAGGTCTGGGAACTTCCTCCTGTGTCTTCTGGCCCAAGACTTAGTCTGCAATGGCACCAACCACGCTGCCGCCTGCATCCACTTCCTGCCGCCACATACTGCGCTATGGAGCCAGGCCTGACGAACAGCTCCGGGGAATTCACCCTGGACTCCCCAGTCTCTAGAACGTGAAAAACGTGTTTCTTGTTTGTAAGTTGCTTAGTCAAATGTACTCTGCTACAGCTCCTCATCAGATGAGCTGTCAGGTGACAAAGTGCCAGAAACATCACGGCTTCAAACAACCGCACTCAATTTTCTGGAGTTGTCTGGATCTGCAGCTAGTTCACGGGTAGAACAGTTAACTTCGCTGTTGCCAGGGTGACATGGGAAGGAGGGGAGCCTGTGACTCTGTTCCCCGCCTTTAGGACAGCAGTGCAATCACTGTCCTGTCCCTGCTCCACCACTGGATGCTGGCAGCTATTTTCACAGCAGTCTTCAGCAAACTGCATCAGGAGACTCCCCCGTCCTATGCAAGTGGATACACCTAAGGAAGCTCAAGGTATCCGTGAGAAGAAGCTCTGTGGAGAGAAGGCTGAGGGGTCTGAAGAGCCGCAGGTGTAATGGAGTCATTTCGCTCCTTTCCCATCCTGTCCTAACTCCTGACTCACAGATGAGCAAGCCGAACAAATGGCTCTTTTATCTTAAGCCGATACATCTTGGGGTTTATCAATAGATACTTAAGATGCAGCCCGTTTCCTGCTGAGGTCTCGATGCCGTTTCCTAGGATCAAAACAAGTTTATCAGAAATGCTACTTGATTCTTAGGCCTCACTGGACTGCAGAGATGTATTCTCTCTCCTTCCCCCGGTGAGGGGGTCCCCTGCCCACCTGCAAAGCAGCAGTTGCGAAGTGATACAGCAGAGGCCTAGACGTTCCTCCATACTTTCATACTGCTCAACTCCAACTCAGCCAAAGAAAGTTCCAGCAGTAACAGCGGTAAAGAGAAGCTTCCGCACAAATGAAGCATCTCACTATAAAGCTGTGTTTGGTGAATACATAACGAGATTGGATTTAACTTACTAGAAGGAGTGCACATGCGTCCAGCTATACAGAGGCCAGAGATAATGCGGATGTCTTCCTTCACTGCTGTCAATCTCGTTCTTCTGAGAATGGCTCTAACTGAACCCGTATCTTACTGACTTCATCAGCCTGGCTGGTCAGCAAGTCCTTGTGCTGCACCTGCTTCTTCATCCCAGGGGCTGGGATTTCAGGCCAGTGTCAACATCTGGCTCCTGTGTGCGTGCAGGGATCTGACTCAGGCCATCACGCTTGTGTACAGCATCTACCGACTAAGCCATCTTCAGACTGTCGCCGAGGTGATTTTAGACAACATTCATTGTATCAATAAACATTCCAATCTTCAGTAAATACAAAAAGCCAGGCAATGTGTTTTGGGCCCGTGAGGTCACATGGCCCTTCAGTGCCTGAGGAAGATAAAGGAGATTTTGTACCAGGAATTTCTCAGTGACATGGGTCCATCGTATTTCATCAGGAGCCCAAGATGTTCAGAGAAAGAGACCAGGGAAAGATTTGTTGGGTTTGAATCACTGCAACAATCACCTGGGAGGACCCACTTAAAAAGAAAATTTATTTAGGTTTACAGTTCCAGAGGGCTCAGGTCATGATCAGCTGGGGTCATTCCTTTGGGTGCACTACAGCAGAACATCATGGTGGCAGCCAGGCAGTAAGGACAGAGGGAGGGGCTGAGGCTCCCAATATCCCTATTAAACTCAAGCCTCTCATGACCTTTAATATAAAAAGTCAATAGTTCTCAGTAGCACTGGCAACCAAGCTTTTAGCCCTTAGGGAATCCAATGAGGTGGAGGATGGGCACTGCACAGAGCCAACAGGAGCTGCTCGGCAGGTCCTAGTTGAGTCAAACAGAATTGCTATTAGGATGCATTCATGAGGCTCAGGTCTGACAAGTCTGTGTACATAAATCCTGAAGGGAATTTTGAGTAAAAACATTTTAAGACAACCTTGCAGTCTAATCCTAAATGGCCCATACACACACACTCAGCTTGGAGGGAGATGGCTCCTTTCTGCACGTACACTCTGCTGCTCTGCATATAGAGGGCATACTGTTTTAATGTGCCCTTTCCCAGCAGTTGCCTGGCACATGGAAGTCTGAGATCTACCAACAAAAGAAGTAAGACGCTATCGTCTTCTCCTTAGCTCCTCAGCAGCTGGCCTCCCCAATGTGTAAGGCACTGCACTCTGCTGCTGCCAGCGGCAAGATCTAAATCAGAAAGATCTGACAAACTTTACGGGGGCACATTGCTTGAGGTGGCAGTGAGATGGCAACGAGACAGCCACCAATGAGCTTTGAGGAATTGACTGAGAACCACCAGCTTGTCCAAGAGATTGTTTTCCTAAGCCCTAGGCATAGCTCCGTTTCTTAGGATGCTTGCTCATGTTTCCTTTCTTGAGGCAGGGTCTCATGCTCCAGACTGACCTTTAACTCACACACAGCAGAGCTCCTCATCTTCCTGCCTCCACCTCCCAAGTGCTGAGACCGTGGGTGTGTACCACCTCCTGGGTTACTTTCTTTTTTTTGGTTAGCATTTCATTTCAAATCATGATCCCCACCTGACATCCTGAAATACAGACTATGAGTCATGTATGATTTCAGAGGTTTTTGGAATATAATCCTTCACTTAATATCAACACTGCTGCATTCAGAGCTCCAATCAATCCAGTCTGGCAGGCATTGTATTTCAAAACTATCACACAAAGAAATTTCCCTTTCAAGACATTTCACTCTATTGCTGTCAAAGAGAAACCCATTTAGAGCAAAATCAAAATCAAGGGAGCAGAAATAACTCTATTGGGAAGAAAATGAGTGTGTTTGTAGTGAGACTGAGGAGACAATGAAAGCATACATTTGGAGTCAAGTGAAGACCAGAACTCTGAGTAAAGCCATAACCAAATCCACTTTTACCTGTTAAGCTTCCTGCAGACTACTGACAACATGGGTAATGTTAAAGGATTTTTGTCTTGGCCATGTTCTCAGTAACAGAACATTCAAACAAAGAGTCAAAAAATCTCGTAAGACTGAAAAATGGGTTAATGCCTAAGGCAAGGAGAGGAGGCGCAGGAGCTGCTGTGGATGCCTGCTGTGGTGCCAACATAGCCTTAGAGAGGGCACACCTCCCTGTTCCCTAAAACTGTACCCGTGAATCTTTCTTGTGCTTCTTCTTGCAAGTTGAACACTCAAACGATTGTTTCCTTTCTTCTGCCACTCAGGAAGAAAACAATTGGTGGCAGGAAGGACAGAAGGCCCTGGTTATAAACCATGGTCCCACCTGGAAACAGCATTCTAAGCACTATGTAAAATTTTCTTTTAATGTGTGTGTGTGTGTGTGTGTGTGTTTTAAGTTAATGCTGTAATTGTGACTGGCAATTTTCCTACATGGCAACTACGTAAGGAAAAACATTCTAGCACGTTATTTTTCAGTTAACAATGTTGGCAATTGCTTATTCATCAACTTTGCTGTAACTCATTCTGCCTTCCTACCCGTGAAGTGCCCTATCTGAAGTGAGAAGTATGCCTCAGCATGTCTGAAGCTGTCTGAACACTTACCCGCTGGTGCACAGGTGGCTTTCACTGCCTTAGCAAGTGAGACTGCTCTCTATGTACTTTCAGCCAGGGACAATGATTGTAGCCGACATTTCTATCTACTTTTTCTTGTCCTTCCTGCTGTGAGAGGGAGGGAGCTGGCAAAAAGGAGAACTTAGTAAGCAAAGATAAAGATGATGGTGATGAATAGAATACTACACTAAGTACTTTTAGAGTTTCTTGTCTGTACTTGAAGCTGGGCATGGTGGTACATACCTGTAAAATCCAGTTCTCAGGAGGCTGAGGCTAAAGGACTGCAAGTTTTAGGCGAATCCGGGCAACACAGAGAGATTCTGTTAAAAAAAAAAAAAAAGTTAAGGGACTGCAGAGATGGCTCAGGTGGCTAAGAGTACTTGCGGCTCTTGCAGAAGACCTAGGGTCAGACCCCAGCACCCATTTCGGATGGCTTACAACTGCCTGCAACTCCAGCCTGAAAGGCTCTGACTCCCTCTTCCGGCCTCTGTGGGTGCCTGTATACACACGGTTCACATACAGACAAGCACAGATATGTGCATGTGTGAATGTGCATGAATGAATGCATACACACATGTAAATACAATTAAGTAAAATTAGAAAGACAACCTATAAAAAAAGTCAAGTCTGCACCTTTTGGATACAGAGTTTGACAAAAGAGATCCTTATTAGAGTGGTTCTTGGAAGTGTTGGGAGTATAACGAATGTTATCCTCTGGTTCATTCATGAGAAGGATGAGCTGATTTTCTTCACAGTGATGTTCAATCAAGAATGGTAGCATTAATAATTAACAGCACCAATGTCTCATAACATTGCTGCCAGGTGCTAAGGTGCCAGAGAAAAACTAATTTCTACCCCTTGCCAGCAAATTTTAATTTCTTCTCGATTGTGGTAATCTAAGCATTGTAACTGAGAGTTAAAGTAGACAATGCATTTAATTACATACATAATAATGTTTAAGGGACTGGTGATTAGAATTACATACAGATTCAAACAATATTTCAAGAGATGATTTGTTCAAAATAATGTTAAGAGCTCTTTAGGGGCTGGAGAGACGGCTCCGCAGTGAGGAGCACCTCTTGCTCTTGCAGTGGGCAGGGCTCCGTTCCCAGCCCCCACGTCAGGTGACTTAGAGCTGCTTGTAATCCTGGTCTCCCCTAACCACTGAGCCAACGCCCTCTTATGGCCACTGTGGGCACACGTATATACATAAATTAAAATAAATGACATTTAAGAACCCTTTAAGGATCTGCAAGTTTGGAAATGGGCTAATCAGTAGTTCTCAACCTTCCTAAAGCTGTGACCCTTTAATACCTCATGTTGTGTTGTCCCTAACCATAAAATTATTTGTCACTATTTCATGACTTTAACTTTGCAACTGTTATGAATCATAATGTACATATCTGTGTTTTCAGGTGATCATAGTTCATCAGCAATACAAAAACCTCATTTGGAATCTTGACTTGTGAACAAGACACATATTAAAACTATAGGTTAAAACTAAATAATAAGCCTCAACAGCAAGTGTGAGACTTCACTTCCCCACCACAGCTTTGAACACCTACATGCCCCGGACTTGCGCTTGGGGAGAACGGTGTCGACAGCAGAGACCACGATGCTGAGGACCCTCTTTCGCTTCGTCAGGTCTTCTGAGACACTCCTGCTGGAATGCAGGTGCAAAGACGGCTCACACACAGGAGCACTGCTGTTGGCTGCCTCCAGAACAGCAGAAATGATCTCCAAGGCAACCTGCAGCACTGCAGCTTCCAAACACTGGCCGCGTCCTGCCTCCCGGGAGCCTGCCGGTTTTCTAAGCCTCTGCGCTGGGGAGGATGCGCTCAGCAGTAAGGGGCTGGATCAGCTTCATCTATGGAGATAAGGTGCTGCTGAAACAAATCCTAAAGCCCACAGCTCTGGCTCTGGGACTAAACATGGGAGAAGCTGGAAGAGCTCTGAGCACGCAGTGCTTTAGTGGGACCCCAAGGACCTTCTAGAGTCCAGGAGTGAGAAATGGGAAAGTGAGGAGCAAGGTACAAGCGCCCAGGGGTTGGGGCGAATCCTCACGGGGCAGTGGTGCAGCGTCTGCCCTGAAGCCAGTCTTCAGCGCTCCAAGCAATCGGTGCCCTGGGCCAGGGGATTCGTAGGCGGGATGCTCGCTGGCTATGCATGTGATAAGGAGTAAGGGAGAGAAGGGCTGGATACAAACTTCTTTGCATCCATAATCTCTCCAGATAGCCAACGAAGCTAAAATGAATGTGAAGCTGTAGCAGTCACACAAACAGCCAAGGGTGTGACTACAAATCTGTTACGACCTCACCATCTGACCGAGGTCCACTCTAAACCTCTTCAGATATAACGAACAACTGAGGATCTGAAGGGAGACCCTTCCTATTAAACACCAGGGGACCCAGAACTTTAGACGGTTCACAGGTGTCCTGTGAGTCCCAGGCAGGAAGCCGTGGATTTGTGAATGTGAGTTTTGCCTGATTAAGTAGAATGAAAATGAACACACAAAATTCCCTATGGTTTTAACAAGATGTAGCTTGGACCAAGAGGAACAAAGAACAACGGGAAAGAGATCACTGTCTGCCCTCGCCCCCATTTGCACAGCAGGAAGTGTGTTGGTGCAGCTGTGGAAAGGTGTGTGTACAGCACTCTGGGAAGCAGGCGACTGCTGCATGGAAGTCATTTTGAGGAGGGCTCACACAGGTCACCTTCTACTTGCCCATTCTTGCAAACAAGGTGTGGGCTAGCAGGCATGTAATTTGTCTCTCCAGATTACAGCTCCCCAGAACACTTCCCATGGTGCTTCATCCACACTTGGCTCTCACAGGAAATGCCACGATGGCCAGACTAGCATTCCTGGAAAGTGTCTTAGGTGCATTTGTGAGGACATGTGAACTCTTGTGGCCATCAGGGAGACTGGCAGAGAACATCAAACATGGCTGCACGTTCTTACTGTGATTCAACCCTCCCCTCACGCTGATGTGTGTAGTTTCTGCTCTGTCCCTCTGGACCTGGACAGAACTTCATAGCAGCTGACCATTTAAAGAAAACACTGCATGGAAACAAGGTGTTGGGTGCCACACACCCCTGCCTTGTTCTCTTGAGATGCTTATTCCTGGAGCTTCACTTCCAGATATGTTCAGCGACGGTCAGCACCGGCCTCTGGACCCTGGGAGACTCTTAAGATGAAGCCAGTATAGCCACCAAGCTTTGTCTAGCTTTGAGCAGCTCCTGGTGATGCCATGTGAACCCAGAAGCTGCTCCTGCTGTCCCATCTACAACATGGAAGACTGGTCAGTGTTCCAGAGCCACTTAGATAGCAGCAACAGAAAACTAGATCAGAGAATTGGGGAAAAATGAAAAAAAAAAAAAAAGCAATAAATCAGATGAATAAACTGGGCCTGGTGGTGCAGGCCTTTAAACTGAACACTCCAGGAGGCAGAGGCAGGGAGATCGCTCTGAGTTCGAGGCCAGCCTGGTCTACAAAGCAAGTCCAGGACAGTTAGGGATACAAAGAAAAACCCTGTCTTGAAAAACAAAAACAAAATAACAACAACAAAAAACCCAGACCCAAACCAGATGAATCTTCATGGCTTAGCTTAGCAGAAGCAGCGGGAGACAGCACAGACTGCATCCAGCACAAGTAAGAGCAGTCCTGGTGATCATGGATAGCAGGGCTGCCTCCTGCCAACCACTGCCCAGGGACACGGGAACCGTCAGGGTGAATGGTGTGACTGTGCATGAGTGAGGGACTCATCGTTAAAGCAGCGCGGGTGACACTGGTGCTGTCAATGCATGTGACATTTAGTTACTGGGCAGCCACTCAACGCCAGAGAAACACCGAACAGCAGACATTAATGCCATGCACAAGAGTGATGACAACTGCAAGGAGAAAACAGTTGCTTCGAACGATCCCATTGGTAGACGGAGGAGCAACTTGCATAAGCAGAACATTCATTCCATAAGACCATCACACTCTAAGAAGAATTTCTTAGTTGTCAATTTAGTTGACTCTTTGGTACTGGTGATTGAAGTCAGGGGCTCACATACTCTAGGCAAGTGCTCTGCACGGTGGCACACTCTTGGTGTCCTCTAACTACTTTACAGTTCAGGTAACAGGAGTTGGACATAGGCCATGCCATTTTCCTACTGAGCTTCATTACAAAATGTGCTTTCCAATGCTACACTGTAATGTGTGTCAGCTAAGCTGATGCTTTAGGTATGGAACAAATCCCGTGCAGACCTCAGCAAATATGAACTTTGGTGAAATTTAAGCTACTCTCACTGGGCCACCCTTTTCTGTGGGCGCAATACTTACATACACAACTTCTACCATCATTCTTAAGATGCCAAAGTCTCCCAAAGCTGCTGAAGTGGTCTCGAGAGGCCCCCTGTCATAACAGAAAGCAACACTCTAAACTTAGCTTTCTAAGCCTGCAACAGTTTCTGCTCAGATAGTACCCTCCATGTACCCAGCAGAATGCTGGAATGCCAGCAGCTAGCTACCCATACCAGCTTGGTTTTCTGATTCTTCTTTCTCCTTCCCACTTAGTTCTGGCACAGTTTGCATGTTGTGGTTCAAAGCTCTTGCTTCCAGTGCTTCCTTCCTTCCAGTGCTTCTCTAACCCATCCTCCAAATGAAAGGGGTGGAACTAACAAAATGGAAGTCTCATCATGCTGCTATCTAGTTTAAAACTTGTGAGGAATTTTCCTTTGCCTGCTGTTCACGTGAAACACAAAGCCCTGCACAACACTATTCTTGGCTATCTCTACGGCAGCTTCTCATCCTTCCATTTTCAGTAGTTGATGCATGACTTCTGATACCCGTCTGCCAGTCCACCTCATATCTCCATGCTCTAACACTGTCTCATCAAACTCCCTAGAATGGTGAGGCTCTCTCTCTAGGCAGTACTCTTGCCACAGACCCTTGCTTAAACAGCTCCTATGTGGCCCTCCCAAAGAGCAGCCCCACACATCTGAGGATGAAGTGTCACTCACAGACTCCTAGCACAGTACTGTTGATATTTTCCCTTGTTTGATTTTTAAGACTATACACTTCATTTGGAAGGAAACACATCTCATATTTGTTTAAATACCAAAGCAAAAACAGTTCCTAACACACAGGATATACTTGATAGTTATTCGTAGGACAGACTGAAGCTCAAGCAGAAAATAGTTTTAAACCATAGTATTTCTTTAAAAAAGCAAGTGATAAAATCTAGGGCTAGAGACCTGGGGACATAGTTCAGTAGTACAGCACTCGTCTAACATATGTGAAGCCCTAGGGTGGATCCCAGTACCAAAGAAACAAAAAACCAAACACAAACTATCCGAACAAAATACTGACATAAACTAACAGCACAGATTGATATTATAAATGATTCAAGTCTTCCAAAGGCTAGAACCTTTTAGTTCTAATCTGTCGGCCAAAAACCAAAAGGAAAAATACTCATACTGAGGGAGGGCAAAGGTGCCCACCCCACAGACTGAGGCACTAGACTTCTTTGGAGACCTAGAGGATGGGAAACCTGGGCCGTGGATTTGCAGAAGGCACCAGTGTTATGCAGCACAGTTATACAAAGAGGAGACACTGAACACGAGTTCCCTTTCACCGAGCATGAAATATTAGAAAACTATGCTAAGTGATGTGTCCAGCCAACCCAGCTAGTGTAACAATTTCATGCTGAGTCAGTTGTATTTTCATGCGAAAACAGGCCTCGAAGCTTAAAGCCTTCCCGAGCACCCTGGCTTCTGTCTAAACATGGCCAGAACTTGGATGTTCTTCCTCATGCTTAAAGGAACAACAAGCCGGCATGGAGGCTCGGAGGAGATGGGTAGAGCACGGGGGCCTGCTGGCAAGCTGCCTAGCCTGCCCGGTTAGCTCCAGCCATGAGACCGTGTCTCACAAGGCAGGAAAGAGTGTGGACAACACCAGAAAAGTGACACCCAGGACTGTCCTCTGGTTTCCATGCACATCTGTGCACACAGGGGCGTGCATACCTGTGCACACAGGAATACACACAAATACACATAAAAGAACACCAATAACTAAAGTCGAACAAAAGGGAAATAAACTGTTACTTTGACAACACATTTTATAAATAATACATGTGTCACACAAGTCTCAGGAAAAAATATTTGAATTACATGAAAACGAAAGCAGACATCAAAACCAGCAGTTTTCGGGACGCAGTGAAGTAGCACTTGCTGGAAGAGTTACAGCTGCACTTGCGTCAGGAAAGGGAAACTCTAGCATCTTAGAAAGCAGACAAAAGCAGCCACGGTCTGAACCTAGGCCCCTGCACTCATGTAGCCAATGGGCGATTTGGTCTTCATATGAGGCGCATGGCAAGTGGGGGCTGTTTCTAACATGGACCCTATTGCCTGCTTTGGATCACTTCCCTCAGGCAGGGCTGCCTTGCCTAGCCTCAGGGGATGAAGATATGCTCAGTCCTGACATGACTTGATGTGCTGAGGAAGGGTGATATGGGGGAGGGGTGGATGCGGGGTGAGGTGGGTGGGGAAGGCTCCCAGAGGGGGACTGGGAGGAGAGGAGGGAGGGGCATCCTTGGGATGTAAAATAAATAAAGAAAATAAAAAATAAATGTTAAAAGGAAGATAAAGAACAACTATTTAAGCCAAAAGTAAACCAAAGAAAGAAAAATTAAAGCTGAAATCAATGGCATGAAAATAAATATGTCAACAGTAAAAATCAAAAACATGAAAAAAATGTTGTAGGAAGGGGAGGAGGAAGAGGTGAAAGGCAGCAGGCAATATGTTAAAGGAACAGTGATGCCCTAGCTACAGTTTCAGGAGTTTGATACAGAAAAGGGATCAATTACTCATGCACACAGATTTAAACTGGCACAAAAGAGGTAGGTAATGCAAACAGGCTTGCATGTTTTAAAAACTGAGGAATAGCCTCCAAGAAGAAAAAGCATTGGGCATTAATGGTTTCACATACAAATTTTTTACCAAACATTTAAAAAGACAAATCACTGTCAGATCAATGAACTCTCCATACACTCTTCCAGATGCAGAGGTGTAGGAATCTGTCTCCATCCAGACTCTGAGGCCCAACACTGAAGCCAGAAAACAAAACAAAACAAAACAAAAAAAACATTACTAAGCGGCAGGCACATTTCCAGAACACAGATGTGAAACTCCTCAACAATATGTTACCATACTGACTCAGGTAATGTATACCAAGAACAGTTGACCACACCCAAATGGGATTTACTCTAGCCTGCAAGACCAGGTCAACACAGAAAATCTATCAACAGAATCCACAACTTCTATGGGCTAAAGAAGAAAATTCCTCCAGACTACTAGCATCAGATGTAGAAACAGCCTTTGCTACAACCCAACAGTCATTCATGAAGAGACTCCTCAGCAGGCGAGGGTCCACCTATGTGTAACTGTGCAACGAGTGAATCCTATTAACACGTAAATAAATGGGAAGATATTTTATGACCCCTGGTATGTAAACTGTACAAGTAATGACACAAACCCTGTAAATAAATAAATGAAAGATGCTATATGTTCTTGGTGTGTGCTAGTTAACAACTAATGAAAGAACCCTCTAATACTTGCATCAGTGGGAGGATACATTGTGTCCCACAGCTGTAACTATGCAACTGATGAAAATGTGTAAACAAATGAGGAGAGACTTTCTGCCCCTGACCCCAAAGGCCTCGCATTACACGTTATCAATTCTTTCCATGTTCAGCAAATAACAATGCAAGCTGCAAGAAACCCCTTCATAGAGCTTAACAAGGCAGTTCCAAATTTCATACCGAAAAGGCAAACCCCACCTATACCACAGAAGACAACACTGAAAGACAAAGAATTCCGAAAGGAATTTGGAAAAGCAACATTTACCAAGAGCCATCTTGTGAAGACAGTCTGATATCAGAGAGGACAGGTACTCAGACACAGAGCCAGCAGAGAGAACAGAAAGACACACAATGAAAGCAGTTCTTTGGTGGAGGGTCACTTTTTCCAACAGATGGCACAGAAAAAAAACAAAACCCTGCATACCTATCTGAAAAAAAAAAAATCAGATAGTCAATTCTTTAATCTTCTCAAGTCTTTTACTCCAAACGGATGATTGACATACACATAAAAAGAAGAAATAAAAAAAAATCATAGGAGACAATCTACGTGACTGTGGTTTGATTGTGAATTTTAAGATACAGCATCAAAAGTACAACTCATGAAAGAACAAGAGACAGTGAAATTCATTAAATCACTACTCCTGCTCAGCAAAGACTGTTCAGAACATGCAGCTATACCACCACCCAGGAGAAAGCCCTTTCAGAACACCGTGTACACAGAGCTGTACACAGTAAACTCAGCATCATGGCACTACACACACAATCACTCGCTCCCACCCACGCCTACCTGTGCCTCACTGGCAGGGAACTGCAGACTACTACAGACAGATCTACTACTCAACTACTGGAGTGGCTAAAATCTAGAAAAGTGGCAGATCAATGGCTCGCGGGGGTGCAGAGAAGCAATAACCTTATGTGTTGCACATGAAACGGCTGCTCCAGGTTCTCCACACGCTGATAGAGCCATTCAACAGCGCCTTTCTCAGACACCCAACCTGCAAGAACAATTCATGCTGCTATCTGTCCCCTCTTGCCTGGCACTTAATTACTCCATATTTAGTGATTTGTGCTTTTAGAACTCATTATCATGCAACAGCTAAACAAATATTTCACATTTTTACTAAAGTCTTATAATTTTAAGTTGGCAATGACTTTATTTGGAAATAAGAAACATTGTAGAATATTTGTTTAATTTTGAGAATGAAGAGTTGACTTAAATGTTATTTGGCATACTGGAGATCAAAGCAGTTACATGCAACTTGCAATTAAAATATAACCTTCAGAATAATATGTTGTAATGATAAATGAATCTTTTAACACAAAATGATAACTTACCTACTTTCTAGCGAGACTGCAGACGTGCCAATTTTCTGCTGGAATTTCACCTTTTATATATTGTAATTTTCTGAAAATAGGAAGTCATGACTCATATGGAATTTTTTTTTTTCTAAGCACCAAATAACTAACAAATCACCCTTAGTTGAGACATTGTTTAGAATTCGGAAACTTTTTTGTTGTTGTTGTGAACACTGATAAGAAAATCTTTGAGAACTAACCAGTAAATAAAAGGAAAAGATACAAATTACTTTGCTGTGCCTAGAGATCACATCGTGAATACTTTTATTTTGAGCAGAAATGCATTTTCATTGTGTTTAGGAGCCAGTGTTCCATTATCTCAAAAAGCCCTTCCCCTCCCCCCAAAAAAAGCAAAGAAAAAGAAAAGGCTAGTCAGTTGATGGAACTCAACAAAGACAATCAGAGATAAGGTGATGTATCTACTTGAATTTCTGTCAGACTAAAGCAACAAATGCTCAAGTATTTGTTAAACTAGTTGTTATCCTGCTGGAAACAAAACAGACAAGGTAATATAATATGAAAAGAATCTAAACTCAGGATCTTTGGAAGACAATATACTTTATATTATTGTCTTTATGAAAGGTCTTGTTTAACAGGGATTCAAGAGGAATAAGGACAGGCTCACAGCCAAGAAAAGGAAAGCTAGGCAATGGGATCCATGCCACATTCCAGCTAAGGGCCCAGCCTGTTAAAGCAACTTATTCCATTTTTGTTTATATGAACTTTCAAGGAATCATTAAAAAATGTTTGCCTGGAGGTTCCCCCCCCCCTTTTGATGGTCAGATTTGACTCATAGTGAAAAACAAAACAAACATGATCCAAATATTTTGACGGCAGAATTTGATGCACATGGGATTCTTCCTAAGCCTTGTCTTAAGGACAGACCCACTTGATGCAGCTAACTGACATTAGCTCATCTGTTTAATGGCCATGTTAACACCTTGTTGCCAGTGATAAATAGGGATGAGTTTTATGTATCATTATAAAAAAGGTTGGATGTTTATCCATTTCACATGGGTGGTAAAATGGAAAAACATTTTTTTTTTAATATAAATGTGAAAAAGAGTAACTTTTAATGCACACAAAAATTTATTCTCTGGAAAATTGAACTGCCATTAAAATCTCCTTGGACTGGTGTATTTTTGACATTTTTACACACAGGTCAGCAATTTCTTTATGTAATACAATTATACAAAAGGAAAAAGGCACCGCGACAGTCGGTGTAGAGTACAAAAGAAGGTGTGAGACTTCAAAGGCAACGGACGCACAGCGCAACCCCAGCGACACACGGTGGGTCAGCCGTTCACTCTACAAGATGGCGGCTCACACACTCAGCTTCTACCTTGACCAAGTGAACATAAGCATGTGGCGACAACACAGTGCTGTTGAGGACCACAGGAACATAGCATGTACATGAGCAAACGCTACTCCTGGGGGAAAGTCACCAGTGAACAGGAGAGAGACAGGGGAGACCAAAGGAAGCACATTTCTTCAGGTTGGCTGAGACAATTCTGCTCACAGAGCAGTTAAACGTCACCATTCAGCTACACCCATTATTAGAAAAATAAGAAAGCTCCATAGAAACTAAACTATTAAGGAAGCTTCTTGTCTCAAAAACTGAAAGAATGAAAGGAAGAGAGAAGAGAAGGGAAAAAGAGAAAGGGATATCAAATAAAAAGATCCGCTGACTGAGTTTTTTTATAAAAATCATGTTATTTTGAGAAGCAAAGCCCCAGAGCAGTGATGAACCTCTTGAGTTTTAGAAAAGGAGTAGGTTCTAACACTTACCAGACTCTAAGAGTTCATAGTGCAAGCACTGAGAAACAGTGCTGAGACACTTCCTCATTTCAGGATTCAGGTACAAGCCCAGCCAAGTTGCTAGGGCATGGCCACCACTGCCAGCTAAGGCAAAGGCTGTTCCCTTTGTGTCAGCTTTCAGCTCCTCAGAATTGCTATACTGTTTCCACAAAAAAGTTATTGTAATAAAACTAGGTAGAAACATAATAAATTAATTTTTAAAATGTTACTACTACAGTTTTTCTCTTGATAAACGTATCACCATACATTTCTAGCTGTGCTTGAAATAATCATATTTCAGTAGTGTCAGTATACTTGTCAAAGCTGTCCTGGTTTCCCTTCAGCCAACAATGTGGTACATTACAAGACATATTAATATCTTTAGTATTTATCCAGCAAGACTGCCAAAATATCACCCTCAACTTAAGAAAGGCCTTCCTCTAACTTTACAGTATTAACTTCAGTTTTATAGTTTTGGAAACTGTCCCGCTTAAAGCAACATGAGAGAGTTCAGGAGAGAATGTGATTCCTCATTCCCAAGAAGCTGGCTTCCTCACAATTACCTAACGTTAAGACTTAATCTATGGGCACTGAAACTGCTGCCAATAATCGCAGATAAGAAACAAAGTATTATATCCCGGTGTTGTCCAGGTAGGGTTTCCTGCGGAACTCCTTCAGACCTGACTCTCAGGCTTTCCTCTGCACCAAATGAAACAGAATCTCTGGACAGAGCCTTGGGAGAATTCTTAGGCACATTGCAACTCAAGAGCAACTGTCTGTTTTATCTGGGGGAGTTTGATGGGAGTCAAATCCTATTTTTCTTATCTTCTCATAGTATTGTTGAACTTACTGTATACTTTCCTATTCAACCCCAGGGCCCTGCACATGCCTCTCTCTAACCTCCTACAATAAGACACCATCTGATGCCTGCCTCAGTACCTTAACACACAAGATCGTGAGAGAAGACTGCCCGTCCGAACTGTAGCCCCTACAGTAGCACACGGCACACAGCTGAGAGTCTCACACATACATATTAGAAGAAAAGAAAACCCACCTTAGTGAACAAGGCTTTCACAACAGCAGTGTTGGTTCTACAATAACGACATCATTCATCAGTATTTGCTGTGTGGCTCCTGTTAGAAAAACGGTTCACAAAGACGCTACACACAGCAAGCACTAACAACAAAGCAGAAGGAAGCTAGAGGTGAATCTTGTCATAGTAGCAAACTTTAACAAAGAAACAAACAAACTTGGATAAGCATGCATAGGAAGGCTAACAGTCTTTCCTCTGACCCCTCACATGAATACAGGGTAGCAGATATTCTGTCGTTTCACGGGGTAGAAAGGTGTATACAGGCAATGAAAATACCTTGGTGGAGAAGAGCAAGTGAATCAACATATTTTCAGGATATAAGTACAGTGTAGACACAACAAACAAATCCCAAGTCCTTAAAAATAAGAATTACCCACAAGTTATAAAATAGTGCTGCTGTGTCCTGAGAAGGCAAGCCCTGAACTGTGTTTTTTCTTTCTAAGCTCTGCTCTCCTGGGCCTGTCTCAGCCACTCAGCTGGGCTGTGCAGGACTTGCCCAATGCTGCTCTTTCTACCCACAATGAAGAGAGTGAAGATACCATGTGGATTTGGAGGACCCCAGTTCCAGTGCGGGTTACTTAAAGGGGGCAGCCTCGGCTTCTTCAGCAGCACCTTCTACCTGGATAAACCCTGATGCTGTACCTGCCTCTTCGTATCTTCACTAAGTTACAGCCGTGTCGTCACCAGTGTGTAACTTTGGAGGGTGTGGGTGTGGTTCTAGGGGCTTGAATGCTTGCCTCACCTTGCCGTGGTGTTAGATTGGCTGGTGACACTGACACTGACAGCCACCTTCAATTGACACGTAAAAAGTTAGAAATGAAGAGAAAGGACCCTGGATTATAAAGAAAGTAGGAAAAAGAAACTTGTGGAGAACAACTGTGAATTTTTCTATCAATTCTTCAGTCTATGGAGGTAAATGGTAGCTTTACACAAATGAACTTTGTGTTATTTCTATTAATACCCAACAAGGATTTAAAAGAAAAAAACAAAAAACACTTGGTGATCACTGGCCTTATCCCCTGTACCGTTCAAACAGCTCACCTGTCTCTTAGTTCCCTCAGAAAGCTGTGATATCATTTGTATTCCTCATGGCCAAAACCAGCCTGGTCTCCGTCTCTGCTCCCCTGTTGATGCAGTCACTGGCTGTGCTCCGGGCTCATAGAGGCAGCAGTGATTTAGCAGACAGAGCTGTGTTTTACATAGATCAGATCTGACCCTGCCAGGGCCCAACTGCACAACAGCAACAGTCATCTAGGCAGCTTAAGTATTTGCTCTAAATATGGTCTACTGAATGACTTTTGTCGGTGAACACAACACTACGGAGAATTTCCCAGTGTGCCATGAGGTAATACACAATTGTATGTCAAATAGAAGGTGGCTAGCTTTCAGGCCCCAAGGCTGCAGAAGTTTGAAAGGTCTGACAATCTGCACCTCTGGCTAGTTCTCAACAGCCACACTGGGAAGACCCGGGAATCTAGGCTCTTGAATACTCACATGCCAGTCAACTGTTGAATCTGGACATTTCATTTGATTTTAACAGAATAATAAGAGTGTAGACTGTCATTTTCAAGTTCCTGGGTCAACATCTGTGGCCCAGATAATTTGAGAAGTATTTGTGTTAAATCGCAGGACAGAAAAAGATGTGTTTCTGCTCTATATGCAACAGAATGGCAGCATCTGGCTCCAAACTTAGTATCACTTTGGAAGTCATCCAGAGAAGAGAAAAGGCACCCTATGGCCCAGAGCGCTGCCTTCTGTCCTAATCAGTATGTGAAAAGGCAGGGCGCCTTCGCCACTGTGTGAGCACAGCACGCTGCGTGTGGGGCCATCTATAACCACTGAGGACTCACTGTTCCTGATGTTAAAGAAGACTGAAATCACCTTCCAGGTCATACAGGAAGTGATACTTACCCCATGCCAGACACCCCTGAGGATCTTTGGGAGGATACACAGCTCTGGGCACAGTCTCCGGAAAGGAGGCTTAACAAATAACAGATTTTCCTCTCAACACAGTGGAAGCACCAAGCTGGTCTTATAATGTCCAACTGAGCTTTGTGACAAAGAAGACCAGAGACTTTATTAGGAAGACAGCAGTTGTTAGCCATGCAGGCAGTTGTTTCAAAGCCAGCAAAAGCTCACTGAAGCATCAAATGCCTGTATCCAATTTTTACTGTTGCCTATATCCTTCTTCACAGTTCGCCTCACTCTGTTCTTCAATAACACCTAAAAATCAACTATTTTGCTTCTTGTTCATGTTTTAATTTCTAAGCTGACGCACTTTATAAAAAAAGCAATCTTAGGAAGCTCACTAACCAAGGATAGAAGGATGTTTTCTTTTTAATGTAACTTTGTAACAAGATTTTTTTGGGGGATGGTTCTCACTCTGTAGCCCAGAATGGCCAGGAACTATGTAGCCTAGGCTGGCCACAAGCTTACAACCTCAGCCTCTCAAATGCTAGGATTACAGAGATGAGCCACATGCTGGGCTCTGAAACTTTCGTCCTTAAACTAACTTTGTGCATCTTATTTGCATTTTCCTTTCCTTAAAATGCTGTGTTTGAAAGCTAAAAATGTATAAGTTCACGGTTTGTTTTTAAGGCCTTTCAGTACTGCCACATACAGCGAGTATGGCACTGATGAGTTCTCAGTCACAGTAACAGTCCAAAGTGCTCAGCTGGGATTGGAGCTATGGTGCAGCTTTTCACCAGTTAGTAAATAGTATGTTTTTGTCTAACTTAACTAGAAATGAGAAAGAGCAAAATGAAAGTATTTTCATGTACACAAAACATATTCTAATAAAGTCTATGCATAAAAATTTACATCAGGTAAGAAGAAAAATAAAAAAGAAAATAGCTTATACTATTTCCAGTTGACCTGTGGTTCTGAAGTGTGAAAACAGGAAGGTGCTCGCGGTGTGGAGGCCAGCACAGCACATGACCTCGAGCTGCAGAGCGGAGCAAGGCCATGGCACTGCCAAGGGACTTCACACCTATGAGTGCTAAAGGCCCAGTTCACAAGTGCGGCTTCCCAGCTGTGTAAGCAAGGTCAACTTGCATGAAAGGCACAGAGTGACATCACGCTGAAGACGCCACAAGACACAGCACAAGTCACGAGAGCAAAGGATCCAGAATGATCTTAGCTAGAGCAGAGCTGAGAGCCACAGTGAAGTGGGAGGGGTGGGGACGGACTCGGGGAGCCCCTGTTCAGAATGCTACCCGTTTTACTGTTGTTGGAGACCAGACATTTGCGACAGATGTCAGAATTCCTTCTGACAAGAGCTGTACTGCACTGTCAGCAGCTAGCCACTCTGTCTGCCACCTCACACAGCTGTAAAGACTGACCACTGAAAGCAATCTTAATGGGAGCTGTGCTCTGCCATGTCCTACACTGAGATACATAATACACAAAGGGCTTGAACATGAAGTTATGAAGTTTGCAGTACAGTCAAAGAAGTTCACAAGGGACCAGAGGAGCATGGTCTCTTTGGATCAGAAAAAAAAAAAGAAGTAAAGAAATAAACCAAACAAACCAACCTCAGACTTTCCTTCAAGGAATTCTGCACTTGGGTTTAGTACTATAGACAAAGGTTTAGGCACAGAGAGAACAAATCTGAAACAGAACTCGTTAGTGAGAGTGAACCTTCACATCTTGACATAGGCCTGTGATCACTGAGAGCCACCCAAGGACAGGCCGCCAGAATGTCTTGTGGGTAGCATGTGAATGATGGTACATAGTGCTGCAATGGAAATTCTGCTTTTAAGTCACAATCTCCACAAAATTCCTAGCTCTTTCACTAAATAAAATCAACCAAATCAAAAGTATGTTATTCAGTTTCTGGAGGACTGCTGGACACTAATGACACAAGTTTCTTGGTTTCTCATGTGAGCTCTCTCTCCCAGAGACAGAGCTTTCTCCCCTCGGCTCGGCACTGGCTGATCTTTCCGTGAGTGGGAAGCACTGTGGGAGGGCGTTGACCGGGATCTCCAGGTAGTGGCTCCAGATGCTGAGCAGAGGACAATGGCAGTGCGGGCTTGCAGCCGCCTTCCTCAGGACTCCAGCAGTGCGTGCCACCTGCACACTTGCTGTCCCTTGGCCTCCTTCATGGCAGTCCAGTGTCTGAGCTCCTCCTCCCCGGAGCTGTTCAGACCCAAGGAGACCCAGCCTATCATCTCCTTCCTCTTCATGCTGCGCCTGTTATACACAGACAGGATCAGAGTCACGTCGGAGAGCTGAAACAAGGCCACTTGAAAGACAAACGTTTCCTTGTACACCGGATTTGGCTGCCCTCTGCGGGTGGATGTCTTGCATTTGGACATCTCTTGGCCCATGGAATTCAGCAGTGTTAATTTAACATATGTATCTGAAGGAAGAAAACCAACACAGCACAAATATCATTTCAAACAAACGGACAGTTTTCTTACGATAAATGCCATGATTAAGTAGTCACACTTTGTAAGGTTATGGTGTATACCATGTTTCATGGAAACTCAACTGGCTCAGCTCTGATGGAGAGGCTTACTAAATAGTGACATGTACAGAAATGCTACGTAGGCTGAAAATACTTGAGCAGTAGTGACGGCTCAGCCTCACTGTTTCTCAGATGGCATTAAAGGTATACCTCATAATCCTTCCCTCTCCTCCCACCCCTCACTGGCCTCCCACAACCCCCAAGCCCATCACCACCCTAGTTCACTCCACTAAGCAGGACATCATAGCATCAATAGACACTTAGCAAGCTCCATAAGCCACAACACTACAGCATTCCACTGTGTTTTCAGAGAGGAGGAATAAACGAACAAACAGAAATGAAGGCAGATGGTGAAGAGGAAGGAGGAAGACAAGAATGCAAAGGTGACACTGAAACAGCTTAAGATGAAATGTCAAAAAAATCTCTGCATGGATGTGGTTTTAAAATATATATTGAAAACATTTAAGGATCCAAATGAAGTCAAATGCCTTAAGCAGTCAACGTTTAGCAAACCAAGTAAAACTTTCTTCTGGTTTCATGCAAGAGTACATTTAATGTGCTTTTTCTTGAGGGGGTGGGGTGGGGTAGTTAAATACTATCGGTTTCTTCCAGGCATAATTTAATGTAAAATTTTAAGAATGATATTTTAATTATTTTCATCAATTACAAAACACTGATATGATGTTTAGTGCACAAAGTGAGTGTAACACTTCAAGGCCTTTCTATATAGAAGATATATTCTCTCTTTAAAGACTTTTCAAGTCTCGTAGACTCATGCAAATGCTCTCAGCATGTTGATCCATCATGTGTACTTCATATCAAAATTTGAAAATAATTTCAAAGATAATTGTAATGGTCTCATGAGTTAGCTACTTCTATCATAATCAAAATACAAAGAAGTAAAAAAATAACTTTTATTTTAAAAAGTTTTGCTCATTTGTTGATATTCTGAATACCATCATCCATAATCAGAGATAAAGTCTAAGTTAGTCTTATTTAAAGTACCACAGATAAAAATGTGCATCGTTTTTGGAAACCAACATGGTGGACAGTCTCACTGCTGGCAAGTTTTAGGGCATTTCATTTTTGCATGAAAAGACAACATCCAATTAGCCTCTACAGGAACTCACCTCGGATTATATAAACCTGTCCACCTATCAAGTGTTTTAGACAACAGAACAGTCCATCTGACAACAGGGGGTGGAAAGCAGTAAAAGAAATAATGACCAGATGTCAATCGTTGGGTGAAAGAGGGTCAAAGGTCAGAATTAAAGAGGAAACACTGTGCACTTGAGTGGAAAAACACAAAACTTTAGCATTTTAATTCAGGTAGAGGGTTGAACAAAGGGCTGTTATGTAAACTCCATGGAAGGAAAAAATTTAACATCGTTGGGTAATCATAAACAAAAATTACACTGTTTAAAAGGGGGCATATTTACAATGGTATCTTCTTGGTCTAAAGCACATTGAACATATAGAATCATGCAAATTATCAGGTTATAAAAGATCAAATACAATCATTATAGGATCTCTATTATTGTGCTACATTTTAATTTTACCCATGCAATATTTAGTATTTCAAAAAGTCTGGTTACTTTCAATATAATCAAGAATTCAGTTATGCAAGATGCAATACAGCTATCACAATACTTGTTCTTGAATATTGCTCCTGTTTCTTGAGGGGAATTTGGGGTGACCTGGTTTACAACAGGTCACAGCTTAGACCCTAAGTGTCAGCGAAGGGTGATAACCTTACAACTTGAGACATGAGGGTACAACTGTCTTCAATTTCACTTTGCAAGGATCTTACAGGCCCTTTACAAAGGCTTTCCCTTTATATCAGGATTTTAAAAGTTGGTTTTATTTACTTACTGTTGACTTCCAAGCTAACACTACTGATGAACCTGAGGTTAAAGATCGAATTTTAAAATAATGCCAACTGCTGTCAGAGCCACCGGCCAGAGTCCATGCCATAGGTGCCCATCATACTGTTAACTATCTAACCTTGTCTTTGCTCTTTTTTCATTCTTACTCTGTTCTCTATCTCTATACCACAGTAACATCTCATTCTGCTACTTTTTGACATGTCCAAGTAAGTATCTGTCAAAAGTTATTGAAGTGCCAGCTAAAGCACAAAGCACACACTGACAGCTTGTGTGTGGCCCTAAGCACTGCTGTCTCCCGCTGCAGTGTTGGCAATGTCTTTGGGTCTGTGTCTTATGGTCAAGCAGGCACGTGTGTGCTTGACATGGAATCACGAGCTCTCCTGTCTCCAGCTGCCAATGTTACTACGCTTCTGTCCCGCCCTCTGTGGAGAGAGTATATGTGAAGACTACCAAGTTAGACTCTCCAGCCTGCTTCTTCTCAGAATGTTCTTTCACACACTCAGTTTTCTCTTTGAAATGAGAAAGTGGACAGTGCTAATTCTACTTTTATGCATCTTTGTCAGATCTGATTCTCACACTTGCTGTGTAAGAGCCATAACCTTGACTTTACCTCTTAAGAAACAGGCATGCAAGGTCAGGCCAATTGTCTACAGAGATTATAAGTTTTCTCTCTACATTATTATTTTATGTGTGTGTGTGTTTTGCCTACATGCATGTCTGCACCATGCGTGCATCTGGTGCCTACAAAGGCCACAAAAAGGCATTGGCTTCCCTGCAACTAGAGTTCTAGATGGTTGTGAGCTACCATTTGGGATCCTGGGAGTTGAAATGGAAGTTGATCCTGAGTTCTCTGGAAGAACTGCTAGGGTTTGTAACTGCTGAGCTGTCTCTCCAGCCTGGCCTTTCAGACTTCTCAATTTAGGGCTAGACTCATTCTGTAATGTATGAAGTAAGCTTTCCCACGGTTTTTGGTACAAACCTATTATCTTTTTATGGCGTTTCACCTGTATTGAATAATGAATTTTTATGGCACTTAAAAGCAAAGTTAGCATAAATGATAGACATTTATGGCTGGCATCCTGAGTAAGAGTGTATTAAGGAAGCCTCTGGGAAATCCGTAAACAAATGTAAGCTATTAGTCATTTACAATTTTCTTTCAAAGCTGTAATCCAGGACATGAACAAGTTTAACTTTTAGAGATATAGAGGAGTTGTTCTGTTTCCTGTTTAAGAGTTCACAAGACATCAACAGTTCTGGAGTGGAGTACAGACAATTTCTCTGCATTCTCCAGGCTTCTTCTCATCTTCACCACAGAGAAGGAAGAGGAGAGGAGAAAAAAACAAAAGCCTGTCACTCTTCCCCTCTCTTTGCCAGGTCACCTCGGCCAAGCACTGGCCTGATTTTGTTTTTATTGGGAGGGAAAAGGCTTGCTTGGCTGTGTGGGGTGATGTTGATGTTTTTGTTTGTTTGTTTCTGCTGTTTGTTTTTGTTTTCTGGGCAGGGTCATAAGTTTTTCTGTCTTGTGGTGCTGGTGCTAAAACCCAGGGACTGTACATGCCAAGAACATGTTGTACCACTCAATTACATCCTTAACCTGTCATTTCAAAGGAGAAGAAAAACGCAAGGAAAGACTTTCTTCATGAGGTGTTAAGGATAAAAGAAGGGAAATACAGAGGTAGTTGCATTAGTTCAGAGAATTGCACGCAGACAGAAAACACAACATTAATCTTTAGCTAACAAAAGTGATATACTTTTCTGTTAATATTGTGAATAGTAGTTACTTTTTAAAACCCTGTAACTTCATCTGGCATTAAAAGATAATGATAGGGATAATTTATTCTGCAGACACTATGAAAAATTAAAATCCCTGTCACCATACAATTAATATTTTGAATTTCACATTTTCTACTTCCCAAAAGACTAGAAGCAGAAAACAGGAAACAGATTGGTTGATGACTCAGAGTTGCATTGTGATTGGTCAGGGCTAAAATGATGCAAGTCCCCTAAGCACAGCAAACATTGGGATAAAATAACTCTTTTCACTCACTGGGTGGTCTGTTTGCCGCCAGGTTTTTGAAGTGGCTGCCTTTGATCACTTCTGCTGATAGCCTTCCAGTGGTGGCGTTGTATAGGAGCCCGATGAGGATTTCTGGAACAGACCCATGTTCCAGAGACTGACAGGAGGATGTGCTCTCACCACAGGATGCCTCTGACAAGCTCACCTGGGAGTCACAGCCCTGCAGAGCAAATGTAACATTGTTGCAGTATTTTAGGAAACACGGATTCCACATTGTTGCTAGGTATGTTGGGGAATACCTTTATTTCCAGCCCAGGAGACAGGCAGGTGGACCTGTCAGATCTGCACAGGTTGCAGGTCAGCCAGACCTACAGAGTGAGGCCTGTCTCAATACCATCACCACCAACTATGACAACAAACAAAGCAAACAAAATGGTCATGCTGTGATGAGGGTGGCAGTGCATACCACACTCCCAAACACTCAATTAGAAATGTCTGTAGACATTTCAGTCAAGTAATAGATGAAGCAATTTCTATATTCCTGCATACTTGCAGACAAATCAGAGATACTTTTTAAAACTCTATTATCTGTCTGTATGTCTATCACCTATCTATTGTGTGTGTGTGTGTGTGTGTGTGTGTGTGTGTGCATGTGCACACACAAATGGATATGGCTGGTGTGTTTCTGAAAGTTAAAGGGCAGCTGGGAGGGCTGGTCTCTCCTTTCAATATGTGGTCCCAGGGACTGAATGCAGATCAGCAGATTTGGCAGCAAGTGTCTCTACCACAACACCAACAGCTCAACAACAAGGTGTTTTCTCAAGCTAAAAAACTCAAAACATGGATGTGAATTTAGACTTATTTACACTAAACATC
The DNA here is from genome assembly GCF_907164565.1 of Psammomys obesus. Classification (NCBI taxonomy): domain Eukaryota; kingdom Metazoa; phylum Chordata; class Mammalia; order Rodentia; family Muridae; genus Psammomys; species Psammomys obesus. The sequence continues at coordinate 2,213,290 of NW_026590859.1, read as the reverse complement.
TCAATTATATTCTTAAAGACAAAGATTGGCATATGTTGGTAAATAAATAAAACCATGTGCCGTTTTCTATGGTAATATTTAAAACAGAGAGGCAGAAAAGAAAAAAAAAAAGAAAAATTTACTCTGCATACTGTAACAAAAGAAAACCGCTGCGGCTGTGTGTGTCGGTTTCTCTGAAGACAAGACTATCATCAGAGGTGAAGAGTACACTTAACAATGATGACTCATTCGGTTTCCAGGAAAACAGAAAATTCCAAACTCACGTGCACTTTACAGTGTGGGCTAAGACACAGAAACCAAAGGCTTCACAATTTGAGGAGAAACATTCAGTGTTGGTACAGCAACACCTCTCCCTCCAAGACTGGACGGACCAGCAGGGGAGGATGGAGGAGGCACACACACTTCAGAAAGAGCTATCAAGCTACGGACACAGAGCAGTGAACCTGACAGCGGAGCAGAGCCTTCCTTATAGGAGCAGAGCAAGTAACAACAAGGTTCTAGTGAGGAAAAATCTCATACTATGTTTTTGATCAAGTAGAAATACATACTAGAGATGAATAAAAGACCTATAAAATATCTGAATACACTTCTAAGTAATTCTTGAGAAACTAAATAGTAGTGAGAATAAGATAATAAAATAAGATGAAAACGATGAACAAAAATAGATGAATTTCTAGAAATTCCAATAAGAGAGCAAGAGAGAGTGAGTAACTGCATGTTCTACAGATCACAGATATGAATATACAACAGGGCAGCACACCTGAGATCTGGATGAGATGGACCACTCCTAGAGGATGACAGTGGACAGAAGACACACCAGAAAAAACAGTATGCCAACCACTTTCCTTAAGATGGAGATGGTCGTTAAACACTTGAAAAAATAAAGACACAAAATAAGACATTTTGGCTGTGACAGCTTCCCTTGTGACTTCTGGTGATATTCCTCTTCCCCAAGCACTTTCAGACAACAGAGAGGAGAGAGCCCTTAACTCCACCTGATGTCAAGCGTGTAACAAATCCTTGCAATGAAAGGTTAGGAAAGACATAAAAAGTCCAGGAATCAGAGGATTCACTCACTTGTGGATCTAGATTAAAATTCCTAAATCAACTGTTGGCAACCAAATCCATCAACACACACCCACACTTCAGAGCATTTGCACAGGGGCGGGGCAGCATGCTCTAGCACCGCACACACTGGGCGTGTGCGCACACCTGTAACCTCAGCTCTCAGGTGGGAGAGGCAGGGAGAGGAGAAAAGATCACAGTCAATCTTGTTTACACAGTGAGTTCCAGGCCTTCCCGGCATACGTGAGACTCAGTCTCAAAAAATTCTATAACTTGTTTTCCCTTTGAAATTGCCAACCATTCCTACTTTCTGTCACCACTGTGGTAGAAATCACAGCCAGTGAAGGTCCTGGCCTTCATAAACAACAATAAAATAAATTAAAGCCATCTTAATTTATAAGAGGAATGGCTAAACTTGTCCAACATATAATCATGTACAAAGGAAACTTGAGCAAATTCACAGAAAAGTGCAGTTGCACAAAAGGTAAAATTTGAAAATATTCATATAACAAATACATCAGCAACACACCTGAAAATGCGATTTATAAAAAGGGTCATTTCTAGACCTCGGCATAGTGGCTCATGCCTACACCCCGGGGCTGTGGAGGAGGCTGAGGCAGGAGGACCTCAAGCTTCCGAGAACCTTGGTCTACACAATGAGCCCTGTGCTAGCCAAGGCCACACTGTGAGATCTTGTCTCAAACAAACAAACAAACAAACACAAAAAACCAAAACAACAAAAACAATTAAAAGCACTCGCCACAGCCTAAAGCACAAAATATCTAGAATGAATATAACAAATGACATACTAGCCTGTAAGGCATCTAAAAAAACAGCAGCATTGCCGAGGGAATGGAAAGTGCTCTACCACATAAGCATGCTAGAGGGCTGCTTTGCAACATTCTCCATGTATCATCTACACATTAAATGCAATCCCAGTAAAAATCTCAGCAGATTTCTTTGCATTTTCTCGGCTTCATCAGCAATCAGGGGAACGGAAGTTCAAACTCTGAGGTATCAATAAACAGACAGGCTAGCCGAATATCTGGTGTGGTGTGACAGAGAAGGGGGCTATCTTCCGCCTCTGCTGGGAGTACAAGCAGATACTACTTTTAAAATGTCAGAGATACATACACCATGGTCTGGCCATCCCACTCCTACATATATACCCACTGGAGATGTATGCAGCGTACCCAGAGATAAGAAAGAATAAAGCAAAAACAAGCTCAAGCCAAACAACCTGCTGGACAGCTAGCAAACTAAACCTGGTGCTTCAGAAGAATGATGGGGGATAAAACAATGAGGAAAAGCAAGAAAATGATTACTATAACTGCATTGTGGTTAATTCTAGAGGGCTGTGATGGATGTTCCCAGGGAAATGGCCTTTTTTTTTTTTTTTGCTTGTTTCTAATAAATGGGTGGCATCATTACTGTTTTTTACCCTTTTCATAAGAGAGAAGGTTTACAAAAGGATTACTTGATATGAGGAAAAAAGCAAACAAACATACATAAGAATAAATATTCAGAAATTATTTGAAGATTCCCAAAGAAATCCCATGAGTTACAAGGACAGAAATAGAAAGAAGAAGAAGAAGAAGAAGAAGAAGAAGAAGGAGGAGGAGGAGGAGGAGGAGGAGGAGGAGGAGGAGGAGAAGAAGAAAAAGAAGACAGGAAGGCAAGGAGTTAAAAAGGAAGGGATGGAGGGGGAAGGAAAAGAGGAAGGCTACTTCATATGACAACATAATTAAAGAACGTTTAGTGCCAGGGAAATGGCTCAGCAGGTAGAGGCTCCTGGGCGGGAATTCAGTGACCCTGAGTTTGATTTATGGATCCTAGAAGGTGGCAGGAGAAAATGACTTATGACAGTTGTCCACTGATCGCCAAACATAGACTGTGGCATACCTACACACAGCTGTACACACACACACACACACATACATGCACACACACATACTTAATTTTTTAATGTTTTAGATAAATCTTCAACCTACTCTTTGCTATGTAAGTAATAAAAAAGAACGGGCACATATCTGAAACAACTGGTCTAGCCTTCAGGAAGATAAAGTATCATTTTTCAAATACACTTCTAAATTACAGAGTAGGAGTCAAAAGGAATACAGGTATTATATTCCTAAATCATGGGTAAGACCCTACATCATTTGGTATGTTCTCCTGACAGCTGGGAAAAAATTACAAATTTAGTTTTGATCAGGCTATATCATCACTTCTGAAAATGGTGTAGGAAACATGCTTGAACACACTTGCTAAATTTGTTACACTAGGCTGCTACACCAGTAACATCTGTTAGAAGAAAATGTGAACCTATAGCTGTCTGTCAGTCCAGCCACACTGTCACCAGGAATGCTCTGGAGGGGGACAAAGACCTCTCTGGCCATGCTCTTGCTGAGCGCAACAGGAAGAGTGCGAGGATCCTTGATTTCACATGCTGAGTCAGTGTTAATGTAATGAAGGATCACTTAAAAGGTTGTGCTCTAAGAGTTCATTTTGATTCCCCTTTGGAGGAAGCAGCAAGTCTGTGGCTTTGGTGTACGTGCCTATCTGAGTGTATGGAAAGCAGAGCAAGGTGCCACAGAGAATGAGGGGACAAGAGCCACTGCACACTGCTGCTTTACCTTCATCCTACCTTTGGCAGTCTCTGTAGACCCTGTCATGAATGTAGAACAGGGCCTGGCCTCAGAGCCGGTAATGTGGAGACCAGCCCTGAGCCAGATAAATCTGACCCATAACTAAGCTGCTGTAAACGAATGGTACCAACAGGCTCCTGCAAGTCAAACATCCTCCATCTTGTAAAAGAGATTATTTCAATATTTCCTCTTCTTCATGAAGTCTTTTTGACAGAGGGAGAATAATTATTATCAGTTCTATGAGGAGAGAAAACAAATCTAAAATTCCAGACAGATGAGTGAGCTCTGTAGAGTGTTAATCTTATCCAGAATCAGTGCCCATTAATGGTGCATACAACGTGAAATAAAGTAAACACTGGAACAGCCATTTAATAATCAACATAATTCCTACAGACTAAACATACCAGGGTTCCCATTGACTCTGAGTAGATTCCACCTTATTTCTAACTACTTTTACTCAAATTTTTAAACTTGAAACTAAATTGTGTAATAATTACTGTAAATATGAATAATCTGTCAAATTTATTCTCGCTGTGGCTGGAGGACAGCATTCAGCTTCTAATTTTATATATAAAAAGGAAGCACCGAGGCCACAGGAGACAGACAGGTGTGCCACCTGTGGCAACCAGCGGTGCTTTCAGGAGACGGTGAGCAGCCAGGCTGGGCCTGCCGGAGACTCAGCACCGCCCAGAGGAGCTGCAGACGGTAGAGGCTGAGGGACTCAGGAAGCCAGGGTGCCTGAACCTGGGCTGTGGTGGGGTGAGTCATGTTTTAAGTGAGCGAAGCCTCGCCTCAGGGGCCAAGGGGACTGAAGACGTGCACAGGACCGCATAGCGATGGTGCAGGACGCTGAGGTGCGACTCTGCAGCTGTGGAGTGGCAGGCTCCCGGACATAGCACCCAGAGACTGAGCTTGTGTGCAAGCTCTAAAACTCTGCTTGTGTTACCTTCGTATGTCGTAAAATCTTACTAATGTTCAGTTTCCTCATCTGTAAATGGAAGGCAGCATAGTACTTTCTGAAAGATTTTCCTCATTTTTTTTGTTTGTTTAAGGCAAGTCCATTATTTTCAGTGTTTAATGTAAGTAAATACAATAAAGTAATATTTATTTTAGTAAATATCATGTTCTCTTCTCTATATAATTGTGTTATAAATCATATTTCATTTGACATCAAGGGATTCTATGCTTCAAAACACCCCTACCACAGGATCTAGGCATGTTGTTTCTGAATGGTCAAATGACCAAAATTTAAATATCCTAAGATTGTGCTGCCCCCTGTTGATCCAGTCTCCTTAAAATACCTAAGAGTCTTCTGAGAAGGGGAAATTTTTGCTTCTTAGTATTATACAGGTAAGTAATCCCATAGACGATCATAATAAAAATGTAGATGATAAATACTGAATGCGGCTCTAGATAGAATTCGACATATTCCATGACGGTAAATGCAAACAGCAGGACGGTAAGAACAAAGGAACAGTGGCTGTGGCTGCCCGCCCTCTTCCACAGAAGCCCAAAGGTGCTGTTAAAGTAATGCTGACACCTGCTGGAAAACTCAACGGTGACATGTTTAGGCTCAACTCTGCAGTGCTCAATTCTCAACTCCTCCCCTGAAGTGACAGCACCTGGGCCTTGCAGCTCCCCACATTAAAGACATTTGTAATCTGGGTGTTACAAAGTGATAAAATCGTATTGTCCATACATTAGCTCTTGAATCTTGGGCCTCTTCTTTCAATACACAATTAACCAAATAGAGATGGGAAAATTTTCCTCTAGGAATCATTTTTGAAAAACAAACACACCAGGTGGTGGTGGCCTTTGATCCCAGCACTTGGGAGGCAGAGGCAGGCAGATCTCTGTGAGTTGGAGGCCAGCCTGGTCTACAGAGTGAGTTCAATGACAGCCAGTGAATGCTACACAGAGAAAGCCTGCCTCAAAAACAAGTAAACAAAAAAGAACAACGACAACATTTTTTTTATTGACTTTTCATTGGTTAAGCCCATGAGGACCACTGCATCACAGACGCGTCCCTCGGCCTGTTTGGAAATGTTGCTTCAGAAATTTGGCATGAGCCCCTACAGGGCCAGCCACCCTTCCCCAGACCACCTGGGCCCCACCCACTTTACCACCAGCGGCCACTGCGCTGGTTTTGCGTTATCTATATCAGCACATCTCTTTCCCACGTAGAACTGGGTTTCAGCTCTAGCAGAAACTTTAGATTTAAGAACAGCTGTGTGCTTTCTTTGGTTTCACCACTGTGCGCCACAGTCTTCCAGGCATAGCTACCCTTTAGAAGTCCTATTTACAGCAAGCTCCCACTTGTTCCAAGATGGTGTACAAGGTCTAGACAGTACCTTAAAGCCGGTTGTGCTGACACGTACCTACAGTCCCAGCATTTGGGAGGCTGAGGCATATGAGGCCACAGTGACATTAGCCCCCAAAGCAAGCACAAGCATCACAAATCTTCAGCAGGGTTAACCTGTTACTGAGAGAAGAGGAGCTTAGGAGAAGTCTACCCACTCTGGAGTCCTTCCTTGGAGAGCACCTGCCGACTTAGGCTCTAGCTGCCTGCTGTCATGAAGTGGAAATCCTTGTTCCCGTCCTGCACAGTGAGATCACGTGGGGCGGCACATGGTGTTAGTTCCACAGTATGCTGGCATCATAGCTGTCTCTGCCCCACTCTACCTCCTGTGTACACAGTATGCATCCTGTCATGGGTGTGTGTGTGTGTGGAGGAATCACGGGGGAGGGAGGAGTTTAGTTTAGAAACGAGAGAGTTCTTCCATGCTTGGTCAGGTTTTGTTCATGGTCATGCCATCGCCATCTGTTATTCCTGATTCTCTGAACTTCTGGCCTTGTTTGGTTTGTCTGATCTTCCTTAACTGGACGACTGGGGGGTTCATATTACCAATGCCTCTGTCAAAGCGAGGACACCAGACTTCCACAAAACTGGTCTTGATGGCGATACCTCTACTCAAAATACTTAATGCCAGAGAGAAAAGTAAGCACTTCTGAAAGTATTCTGCTCCACACAGCATCATGAGCAGCAGCAAAAGCCGCTAAAATGAACCTTTCAGCAATCTGAGTTACCAAAAGCTAGCAATATGAGAAGTGTTTTCACAAGGAAAATAACTGATAACCATAAGAACAAGCTTCACAAAATTTAAAATTAGCCCTCTATTTTGTCATCTTAAAAGTGGGGCTTCCCCGTGGTAGCTCAGTAACCAAGTAGTTTTCCAAAGTAAGGGGAACACGGACTATTTCTAACAGGATCTCAAGGGCAGGCTGTTTGACACCCCCCCCCCCCCAGGGGAGGAGCAGTCTGTTAGGCCACAGAGGAGGACTTTGCAGCCAGCCCTGAAGATACCTGATAAAACAGGGTCAGATGAAAGGGGAGGAGGTCCTCCCCTATCAGGGGACTTGGAAAGGGGCAGGGAGGAGACCAGGGAGGGAGTGTGGGGTTGGGGAGGGAATGAGGGAGCGGGATACAGCTGGGACACAGAGTTAACAAAATGTAACTAAAAAGAAAAAAAATAAATAAAAAAAAAAAGTGGGGCTTCCCAAGCTGGGAAACACTGAGGGGGAATGGGTTGGAATGGCCAGCAGCCCTCTCAGAGAGCTATCCTGACTCAGCTTGCCTCACAGCTTCCAGGAAGGTTCTATGCTCAGGGCTTGGACTCCGTCTTACTTGGCTTTAGGCTTGAGCTATGTGATCACAACAGGAAAAGAGCTGGGTAAAATTCATGGAACTATTTAATGCTGTAGCTACTGAGGGGACAGTTCCAATTGAAGCTCATGAAAATTAGAGAAAAATTTGTGGAATGATGTTTTTTTCTGAACTTTTTTTTTTTAAGATTTATTTATTTTATGTATATGAACACTGTTTTGGTGCACAGCAGAAGAGGGAATCAGGTTCCATTATGGATGGTTGTGAGTCATCATGTGGTTGCTGGGAATTGAACTCAGGTCCTCTGGAAGAACAGCCAGTGCTCTTACCGGCTGAGCCATCTCTCCAGGCCCAGAATGAGATCTTTTAACAAGCCCTAAAAGCTGCAACACCTTAGGAATCCAGAGGTCTATGTGCATGGGTAAGGCTGTGCACATGCCCGGAAAAGACCTAGGAAGTCCTCATCCTCAACTCCAGGTGACCTGTGCATGCAGGAAGTGAAAGCCAAGGCTGTTATAAACTGGCCTTAGGAACACTGAAGGTATATTAAAATACAAGTATCCCCATCAAATGCTAAGAGAATTAATGATTCAAGCTTTTAAGGGAATAGTAGCTGACTACCAATGTAACCAGAGTCCAGCAACTGCACATGATAAACAACAGGGTTTACAGAATTAATATATCTTTAAGCAAAAAGTAGCAACAATGAGGAAAAAAAGAAGCAATAAACTGGGAGATGGGGCTGATTTATAAATGTAGTCTTTTATAACACTTAAATTTCCACTTCTTTTTCTTTTTAACAAGAAAAGGTTACAAGACATAAAAACAAAACAAAACAAAACAGCAGACACCGTGGAAGACCAGAAGTGGACTTAGGGAGAAGACTGGAATCAGACATTTTATTTTTCTTTTGCAAATGTATATATTTTAAAATTATGTACATCTGTGTGGGTTTGTGTACATGAGTGCAGTACCCATAGAGGCCAAAGAAGGGCACAGGATCTTCTGGAATTTTAGTACTAGGTGGTTGTTAGCTACCCAGAATAGGGCTAGGAGCTGATCCTGTACAAGCACAGCACATAATTTCAATCTCTGAGTCATCTCTCCAGCCCCCTTTAATCATGTCCAAACAGCTAATGGAAGCTATAGCTACAGATGAGAAGAACACCTCAGCAAATAGAGAACACTTATAAAGAGATACAAATGACTGTAAAAACGAAACAAAACAAAACAAAAACAAGAAGCCAAATGAAAACTCTGGATGTGGAAAGAATAACTGAGATGAGAAATTCAATAGAGAGATCAACAGCATTAAGTTTGAAGATTAAGAAAATTGAGAATTTCCAGCCCAAGAGTGAGGAAAAACAGGAAGAAAGAGAAGAAAGTTTCAAAGGCCAGTGAGAAACATAACCAAGTCCAACTCATCAGAACTCTGGGAAGAAGATAGAGAAGGTACAGAAGACATATCAGAAAATAATAACTGAAAACATTCCAATTTGATGAAGCGCATCTGTGTGGTCTGAATGAAAACTGTCTCATTGACTCATCTATTTGCATACTTAGTCCTCAGTTGGTGGAGCTGTTTGGGAAGGATTAGGAGCTGTGGCCTCGTTAGAAGAGCAGGTCTGGAGGCTTCAAAAGCCCTTCACCATTCTCAGTGTCTGTCTCTTTGCCTCATGCTTGTGGATTAAGATGCAAGCTCTCAGCTCCAGCTCCAGCCTGCCTGCCTTTCTGCCATGCACCCTATAATGGTGGTCATGAATTAAAACCCTCTGAAACTATACATTTCAAGTAAATTTATTCTTCTAAAATTTGCTTTCATCACAGTGGCTTATAGAAAAGTAACTAAGACAGAAGTTGGTACCAGGAGTGAGGCATTCCCATGACAGGCCTGATTATGTTTTTTGTTTGTTTATTTTTAGGAATATGGAAGTCTTAGGGATTTTGGACTAGGAAATGGATTGCTGTAAGTAGGGTATAACGGGACATCCTATTAGGAGCTTCAAGGACAATGGTGCTAAGTGAAATGTGGACTGTGGAAGCCCGACTCAAGAGGTTTCAGAGGAAACAATATTAGCAAATGGGCTAGAGACTATTATGATGATATTTGGCAAAGAATGTGGCTGCTTTTTTTGTCCTTGTCATAAAAATGTGTATATGGGACTAATTTTGAAGAGTTTGGGACTAATTTTGATGGTAGAGGTGATTTCAAGACAGCCTAGTATTCACTCTGTTTCATGTTTATTGGAAATCACTCTGATATAGGTGTACAAAGAAAAAGAGCAAGCATGGTAAAAAGAACATATAAAATGTACCATTTTAGGAAAAAAGAGCACCAGGAAACTTAATGTTGGAGCCAAGGCTTGTGCTGAGAGTTGAGAAAATTAAAGACAAAAAAAAAAAAAAAAAACCAGAATAAAGGCAATGATGCCCTCAGGGCAAGACCCCACTCAGCTAAGCTTCTAACTTGTAAAGAAAAAAAGACCTGAGAAAAATTTTTGCAACTAAAAAATAGCATAAAATTAAAGCATACACAAATGTGAGTCAAGGCTAGGGCCGGCCTCTATTCCAAGCAATCAGCCAAAACTGGCAGCAGTGGCCATGTGCTTCTTGCTTTATAGTCAAGAATGATAGAGGAAAGGGATTGTGGACTCTTCTTCTGCAGTTAGGAAAAGCAGCTGAGGCGGGGCATGTGGCAGAGGAGTCCCTGCATGGAGGTCCTTAGAGGCCGATGCATGAAGCTGTGAAAGTAAAGCCTGGGTTGTCCTGGACACTCCAAGATACTAGTGGTTAAGAACACTGGGGTACCTGCCAAGGAGAGCTGTAGTCAGGGAGCAGAACCAACCTACGAGAGAGAAGTATACTGTAGTCAGCAAAGCTTGTAGGGTGGAGCCATTTATACCCCTTAATACTGGAAAACCGAGCTACTAGACTTGGAGTTTGTTGGCCTGGGTTTTGGTCTTGCTTTGGTATAGAACTGCCTCACTGTGCCTCATTTCCTCCATTTTGGAATGGTAATGTATATTCTGTGCCATTGTATGTTGAAGTATATAATTTGCTTTTTACAATTAAGAGATTGCACTGAGCCTCAGAAGAGACTTTGAATTATTAAATTGTACTGAGTCTTTTAAACTGTGTTGAGACAATGAAAAACTATAGGGACTTTTGAAGGTGGACTAAATGTATTTTGTGTTATGATAAGGCCATAAGCTAATAGGGGCCAGAAGGGAAATGTGATGGTTTAAATGAGAATGGCCCCATAGGCTCATATAGTTGAATACTTGGTCCCCAGTATGTGGAACTGTTTGGGAAGAATTAGGAGATGTGGCCTTGTTGATGTTGCTGTGTCACAGGGGCAGGCTTGGAGGTTTCAAAAGCCTCAGAACCTGTAAATGTTGCCTGTAAGCATAAAGTTATTGTGTAATTCAAATGCTGATTTCTGTAACCCCATATCTGGTTGCCATCCTTATTCTGAGAATCTTCTGTCTCAATGTTGTATAAACACTGCTCCCCAATTGTCCCCTGATAATGCCAATAAAGAAGCTTACAGCCAACTGCTGAGCAGGGGAAAGTATAGGGCTGGACTTCCTGCCAGCCAGGGGAGAAGGAGTAAGAAGAGGAAGTAGGAGATTGAAGTATGAGATTCAGCCAGAGGATTTAGCCATGGAAGAGGTCCAAGAGAAGGAACTGGAACCGGAGAGCTACAAAGTATAAGTATCTCTAGGATGTACGCTGGGAGGAAACTAGATTTGCTTAGAGGGTTAAGAATACAGTAATAACTGCTCAGTTATTGTGTTGTGAAGCTTATTATTAAACAAACATAAAAGGGTCTCAATTATTTGTGCGATAGCGGTATTAAGAAACTAAAAGAAACAAACAGTTTTGTAAAAATAACTTTAGCAGTTACCTTATATGGAAAAACAACTTTGAAGACATGATGAAAGACCTTTCAAAGGGAGAGTGCTTCTGACTCTTAGAGTGGGTCAGCTTAGTACCTTTGTAAGAGGTGCATCTCTTCTGCTCCCTCCGCTCTGTAAGAGAGACCAGGAGACAGAAGCAATGAGAGAGTGAGGTCAAAAGGCCATTGCAGTTGGCGTGGATGATGGAAAAAGAAGAGCAGGAGCCATGAAACAGAGGTGGTCTTTAGAAGACAGAAAAGAAAACGCAAAGCAAGATTTTTTTTTCTTGTGCTTTCCAGAAGGAATCTATTGTCCTTCAAACATACAAGGTAAAGAATTTTGTTTTATATAATTTGTTAAGCCAGGAATGAGAAAACAATATGTAATTCTTTACCATCCAATTTAAAAGACATTGAATAAAGCAATAAATCTAAACATTTGTTAATATACTGCTAATATATACAGATGTAACTTGTATGATAATAACAACAAAAATGGAGAAGGAAAATCGATGAGCCACACACTAAGCAAATTTTATATACTACTGAGGTTAGGTTGGTAATCCCTTGAATTAGATTATTTTAAATTAAGATTTTAATTGTAATCCCCAGAAAACTCACTAAGAGAATAACTTGAAAAATGGAGTAGTAGGAAGGTAAATATAGCAGCATACTAGAAACTACCTAACACAACATAAATCTGTGAGAGGCAGAAAGACAAGGAATAAGACACAGAAAAACAAATGGTAATATGGCACTTTGGTCATCAGTAATCACAGAAATGCAGATGAACTAAATATTCCAACCAAAAATCAAGGCCTGGCAGAATATGCTTCAAACAACACTTCACAATAATATTACATTGATGAGAGTTCTTTGTTAGGTTTAAAGACACCAATGAGGTGACAGTAAAAAAAATGACTGGAAAAAAGATATATCATGCAAGCATAAACAAAAAGATACCTAAAGTAGCTAAGACAGTATCAACCCAAATATATACTAAGAAAATTTAATATGAGACAGAATAACATCTTATAATGATAAAAATGCCACCCAACAATGTAGCCCCGAAATAAAAGCAACAGCTGTCAAAACTGGAAAAACATAGAGCCAATTCTGCAGACAGCCAAAGCCGTCACTCTTCCTTTCCTCATACAGGAAGACAACAAGGCAGGAGAAGACCTGACACTGTGTCCCAGCTGCATCTGGCAGCATCTGCAGAGCACAGGAAAGACTGCTCTTCAAGTGCACATGGAATATTTTCCGTGGGTAAGTGAGGATAGACAACAGCTTAAGCCCCCAAAATAAGTCTCAGTTACATTTTCTAAGACAGTTAAATTAGAAATAATTAACAGAAGAAAACTTGAGAAATTAACAAACATGTAAATTAAATACCGTATTTGTAAATAATTAATGATTCAAAGATGAAATAAAAACAACACATGTCACATGAGATGCAGCAAAAACTAGTTCAGTGCCTTTATTAAAAACTAGTTCACTCACTAGCCGTAAGTGCCTTTATTAAGAAAGTCAGTTCTCAAATCATCAAAACTCTAACAACGCAAAACAAAACTAGAAAATGAGTATACTAAGCCCAAAGCAGTAAGACAAGAATTTAAATAAAGATGGGAGTGGAAAGACTTTCTCAGAATAACAGAGAAAATCCAACAAAGTAAAAACTGATTCTTTGAAAAGGCCAAGGAAATTGAAAAACATCTAACTGGAGTGTCCAAGAAAATAGAAGACAACACGGTAACTACTTAACTTGTGTGTGTGGGGGGGAAAGGGCTATTATTATAGACCTTGAGAAGTAAAAAAGTTAATAAGGAACTAATACCTGAAGTTCAATGAATTAGACAACTAAAACTTTAAAAATTCTTATAAATAACTAAACTTCGAAATGTCTTTTTTCTGATCAATGATAATTTTTCTTTATTATTATTATTTATTACCATTTATTCACTTTGTATCCTCGCTGTAGCCCCCTCCCTCATCTCCTCCCAGTCCCACCTTCCCTCCCTTTTCTCCCCCTATGCTCCTCCCCTAGACCACTGACAGGGGAGGTCCTCTCCCCTACTATCGCACCCTAGATTATCAGGTGTCATTAGGGCTGCCTGGATCCTCTTCCTCTTTGGCCTGGCAAGGCTGCCATACCAGCAGTAGGTGATCAAAGAACAGTCCTGCCAGTGACTGCCCCTGATCCCCTTACTAAGAACCCCCATGGAGACTGAGCTGCCCATGGGATACAGCTGAGGTCTAGGTCCTCTCCATGCATGGTCCTTGGTTGATTCATGAGTCTCTGCAGGACCCCTGGACCCAGATTTTTTGGCTCTGTTGCTCTCCTTACAGAGCTCCTGTCCCTTCAAGGTCTTTTTATCTTCCCCTTCTTCCGTAAGACTCCCTGCCCAAAGCTTGGCTATGAGTCTCAGCATCTGCTTTGATACCCAACTGGGTACAGTCTTTCAGAGGCCCTCTGTGGTAGGCTCCTGTACTGTTCCCTGTTTTTTCCCCACTTCTGATGTCTATCCCGTTTGGCCTTCTGATTGAGGATTAAGACTCTTCCCTAGGGTCATCATTGTTTTTTAGCTTCTTTAGAGCTACAGACTTTAGTATGTTCATACTATATTATATGGCTAATATCTACTTATGAGTGAGTATATACCATGTGTATCTTTCTGCTTCTGGGTTACCTCACTCAGGATGGCAAGGCTGCCCACTGTCACCCTATTTCTTCAACATAGTACTTGAAGTCCTAGCTAGAGCAATAAGACAACCAAAGGAGATCAAGGGAAATCAGAAGGGAAGAAGTCAAAGTACCACTATTTGCAGATGATATGACAGAATATATGAATGACCCCCAAAATTCTACCAGAGAACTCGAAATGTCTTAAAAGGAAATGGAAAATATGAACACATGAGCGAAAAACCGAATTACTAAACTACACCAGAGGAAATCCAAGCTGCCCAATAAGTAAACCCGTTTCAGGTGGTGTCACCGGTAAGCTCTATTTTCAGAGTATTTTCCACAAAAATAAATAAATAAATAAACAAGTAAGTAAGTAAGTAAATAAATAAATAAATAAATAAATAAGTGAATGAATGAATGAATAAATAAATATATAAATAAAAGGTTGGAGTCCTAACGTCTGCTGCAGCTGGTGTGAACTTATCCGAACATAAGGTCTCTGTAGACCTAGGAGGACATGTGAGCCCTTGACCCAGTGTGACTGGCACTCTTGTTGAAAGAGACAGAGACAACAGACACAAAGAGAGAGGACACAGTGCATACTGGAGTGACAGGCTTGTAGGCCAGTGGTCGCCAGGGCTGTAGCCATGGCCAGCTGACTTCCAATGGAACCAGCACCTGACAACAATAATCCCAAACGTCTAGAAAGATAAAGCTTGTTATTGTAAGATGCCTGTTTTTCTTTGTTTGTTTTTGTTTTGTTACAGCTGCACTAACATATACATGAAAAACTTTTAAAAACAAAATAAAACACAAGAGAAAACATTTTCTAGTTCATTCCTTGTGAGTAAAATACCACAGCATGCAAAGGCAGCAGAACAAAGGCATACTAAACACCTGTATCTTTTATGAGTAAAACAAAAATGCTTAAAAAACTAGCAAGCTGTCACGACAAAAGAAGACTTATTCGGGAAGGCAAGGTGAAGGTAACACACGGAGAAGAGCAATAGGCTGGGCGAAGGCTCAGTTGGTAAAGTACTTGCCTTGCAAATGTATGTTCTCATTTGATCTCCAGAACCCACATAAAAACCCGGTATGCCTATGTTCCCAGTGGTGGTAAGCTAAGAGGTGGAGACAGGCAAATCCCTGGTAGCTTGATGTCCAGCTAGCCTGGCCTGTACCATGAACTTTCAAACAGACAGTGGACAGCACTTGGGTGCCAACCCCAGTTGTGCGCATGCTCACCACATGCACAGGCACCTGAACTCACATGTGCACCCCCTCAGCAAATGTAACATGCCACAGTAATGGAACAGCATAAAAGCTATCACCGCAGCAATACAGACACTGCTTACTAGGACTACATGCTCTAACAACAGCAAACCAGGGGCCAAGGGAGCCTCCTCAGATAGTAACGAACATGTGTGAAACCTCACACTAATATTCTTCGTCTTAAAAGGGGGAATGCTTTTCCTCTAAGATCAGGAAGAAGCCATGAACATCTGCTTTCCCTACTTATATTCAACATTGTACTAGAAGACTAGTCAAGGCAAATGGATATAAAAAGAAGATGGAAGGCTGAAGAACAGACAAAGTCTGATGTGGAAGACATTATTTTATTCAAGACTATCTCAAAAGCATAGTAAACATTAGGCTGACAGTGACATGCTGTTAGCCTTGTTGAAAGGGGACTCTGGTAGAGAAGAGGACTCTCCCTCCTTCAGAACAAGCCAGGAGGAGCAAGCCAATATGCAGCGTTGCTCCATGGCCTCGTCATCTGCTCCTGCTTCCAGATGTGCACCCTTAGCTCCTTCCCTCCAGTATGGAGGTGTAAGACGAACCCTTTCCCCCCAAGTTGATGGTATTTTATCACAGCATTAGAAACCCTAACCAAGACAGCGGCAAAACAGAATATTTGAAAATTAGTTCTGATTGATTTTGGATGTTACATGAAAACTTCTGACAAATGAAATAAAAATATGATTTCTACATTCACTAAAACATGAATATACAAAAATATCTCTGAAAACCTTGGTGAAGTTTCATAGGGCATCTTCCAGTTCCCTCAATTATTTTCTGATATAGTTTAAACATGTCTTTATAGAGCACTAAGGACACTGCAAAGCAATGAACAGCAGCTAGTTATAGAGACAGTAGTACCTTTTATTTTGTGACTTGCTGCTCTGGACAAACCTGTTAAAATTGTCTTCTCACTTCATGCCATTTCACACTGTAAGCTCCAGGACAGTCAAGTGGGATTATGCTACAAACACACACCTGAACATAAGTAATAGGCTACATGGTTCATTTTCCCCAATTATCTGTTTCTAAAGGACCACTAAAATTGGAGAAATTATTTGTCTGTTTCTGAAAATTTAGTTCCCATGTCTTTGGTGACACAATAGATTTTGTTTAAATAAACCAAATCAAATAAAAACCTAATCTATGAAACACTAGTTAAAAAAATTCTCATTGCCATAATATATCAGTCCCCCTTAAAATGTTTCTATTTTTCTTTTCTCAAAACATGCTCAGATTCTAACAAATCAAAGCATAATTTTAGCATTTAAAGTAAATCTAAAATGTAAAAATTTGAAACAGTTGCCACAGATAATGAAACAGTTAACTTTTTTAGCACATATAACCACTTCCCATTTATACCTCTGTCAACATTTTTAAGAGCGAAT
Source organism: Psammomys obesus (assembly GCF_907164565.1). Taxonomy (NCBI): domain Eukaryota; kingdom Metazoa; phylum Chordata; class Mammalia; order Rodentia; family Muridae; genus Psammomys; species Psammomys obesus. Next base: position 2,196,645 of record NW_026590859.1, on the reverse strand, counting down.
TTCACTACAAGTATTTTAGGTATGATTATTTTTAGTAAAGGTGATTTTTAATAGTTTAATTGGTTGCAATTTAAGTAATTCTGGAAAGATACTCCATTAGCGAACCTTTGACGTTTTCTTAGTGATGTCATGTTTCATGTTAAATATTATGATCAGACACAACCGATGTTTTAGAACTTGGGAATGATACATTTTAGTCCTGGATACCCAGGAAATAACAGTGAAAAACCAAGAAATGAGAAAAGGCAGATTCTGTGGAACAACAACAAATCACACCTACCTAAGCTTTAGACACATGGTGCTAAAAAGACAGGTATTCAGGTCCCAACAACAACTGGCCTGAGGTCCCGACTCTATTTTCGATAGATTTAAATAAACACTACATCATGCATTAGCTCGTGTCTCCTGCGATACCAAGTGTTACTCTTTCTGATGCCGGTATCTTAAATTCACTTTCCCAATGCCACCCAACATGATCTGAAAGGTGACCCCACCTCCACCCACCACCCCGCTCCTGGGCCTGAATTAAGATCATCGTCCCTGTTCACACAGGGCCTGAAGCCTAGCGAGACAAAAGCTTCAAGGCTGCAGAAGAGGGAGGGCAACAGAAGGAGGAAGCAGTTCTGTGCAACATCATTTTAATTTTTTCTGAAGACCGAGCCTGCTCTCTGGATCTTCCTTTGCATCAGGGCATTCCTTGCTAAGTTGTATTTACTTGAAATTGGTAAGACTTTGAACAGATGCAAATAGTCATTCCATATAATCTCTGGCTCTTCATGAATAATGTCAACTGATGCCGAGGGATCCTCCTAAAAACAGGTATCTTCACATTTTTTCTATAATTTCTTTCATGTGTTTATAAATTCTAGTTATGACCTTGAATTTTAGGGATTCTGAGAATTTTTTTAAGTACTAAAAACAAATTAGCTGAGAGAAAAAACAGGTTCATACATTATAGTTGTTTCCACATATTCCTTGGTAACACAAATCCCCTTGGGGCCAAATTTAATGTAGCTATAATGTTGGCTATGATGACAACACACAAAATGCTGCAGACAGCCTGTGGGGACAGGTCTCCACATGTACTGCGCTGGGTTTGAGGCCACAGCCACCAGCTCAGAGAGTAAAGAAGCTAATATAGACATGCTTGAAATTGTATCCAGCATATGGAACACTATTCAGGTTACAGAAAATTTAAAAATTTGCCTTTCTCCATCTTTTCCTCCTATTGTAATTTTCAGAAATGGTATTTAAGAAAACACCTCCTACTACAACCAAATCCCAGTTTTGACTAAGTGTCTAAGTACAGTATAAACTACTTGAGATACCTCCACTTTGACCTGTGAACCACGTCAGAAAGGGTTTAGTGATGGAAACGACTCATTTGGCTGTTTTGAGAAAAAGTATTTGATGGAGCAACATGCTGGAAAAGCAGAAGGGCTAGTTCTAGACGGGTCCTGTAGGAATGGGCCCAGAACAAGGACAGACAGGCACAAGATGCTCTGCTTCCCAAGCAGGTGTTTCAATTAGCTGAATGCACACTCGCTCAGTCATTGCCCTGCTGCCGCCACTGAAGGTCAAGACCAGCTACTATGGATGCAGCAGGGGGAAGAGACCTTTCCCTGGACTTCCCACTGAAGCAGCAGAAGATGGCACCTGCCTTACTTTCCCCTTGCCAACCATGAAAAAAAAATGAGCTTAGCTGCAGAAGCGATTAGCACCTAGAACTCTAGGGAATCTCAGACACACGCCTCTTCCTCAGTATAGGAAACAAACTAGAAAGAGCTAGGAAGACTTGCCCACTGCCAAACAGTCTAATGTGATAGTGACTTTGACTTTGCGAGAGTCATGGCTATATCAAGCCTTCTTTACCATCTGCAAAATGAGGGTAAGTGCTTTTAGAGGCATTGTGTTAGAGGCTTTGGGCAAGTAACTGGATCACGAGGACTCTGATTGATGGATGGATTAGTTTCTTGATAAAGTGTTCTGATGGCTTTACTGATAGGTGGTAAAATGAAGTCAGGGTCTAGTTGAAGGAAGTAGGCCACTGGGCATGGGCACTGGAGAAATGTTCCCTGACCTTTTCCCTCTGAATGCTGGCAGCCATGAGGTGAGCAGCCTCTGTAACATGCTCTTGTCTCATACTCCAGGCCCATACAATGGAGCCAGATGACTCTGGGTTGGAATCTCTGAAACCATAATTCAAAGTATTCTTCAGTTGTCATCTCAGGTACTGTCACTGCAACAGAACTTGGACAGACGTGACAAAAAGTGTGCTAAGAACTTAAGGGGATTATACTTAATAGAGAAGTAATAATAGAAAACATAACGGAGAAGGAACTTTCCCTCACAATTCTGAAGCTTTGGTTCTAACATGTGTTTTATGTATGGGACTGCTTTTTTTTTTTAACTGTTATTAATTACACTTTATTCACTTTGTATCCCCCCATAAACCCCCTCCCTCCTCCCCTCCCATTATCACCTCCCCTCCCCCTTCTTCACACATGCCCCTCCCCAAGTCCACTGATAGGGGAGGTTCCCCTCTCCTTCTTTCTGATCTTAGTCTATCAGATCTCATCAGGACTGGCTGCATTGTCATCTTCTGTGGCCTGATAAGGCTGCTCCCCATTCAGGGGGAGGTGATCAAAGAGCAGGTCAATCAGATTATGTCAGAGGCAGTCCCTCTTCCCATTACTATGGAACCCACTTAGACACTGAACTGCCATGGGCTACATCTGTGCAGGGGTTCTAGGTTATCTCCATGCATGGTACTTGGTTGGAGTATGAGTCTTTGGAAAGACTGTGTTGAAATTTCTGGTTCTGTTGCTCTCCTTGTGGAGTTCCTGTTCTCTCCAGATCTTACTATTTCCTACTTCTTACATAAGATTCCATGCACTCTGCCCAACAGTTGGCCATAAGTCTCAGCATCTGCTTTGATAGTCTGCAGGGCAGAGCCTTTCAGAGGCCATCTGTGGCAGGTTCCTAGGTTTTTTCCTGTTTTCTTCTTCTTCTGATGTCCATCCTCTTTGCCTTTAGGAATGGGGATTGAGCATTTTAGTCAGTCCTCTTTCTTGATTAGTTTCTTTAGGTGTACAAATTTTAGTATGTCTATCCTATACTGTATGTCTATATGAGTGAGTATATACTGTGTGTGTCTACTTCTGGGACAGCTCACTCAGGATGATCCTTTCCAGTTCCCACCATTTACCTGCTAATTTCATGATTTCCTTATTTTTCATTGCTGAGTAATATTCCATTGTGTAGATGTACCACAATTTCTGCATCTATTCTTCAGTTGAGGGGCATCTGGGTTGTTTCCAGCTTCTGGCTATTACAAATAAAGTTGCTACAAACATGGTTGAATAAATGTCCTTATTGTGTACTTGAGCCTCTTTTGGGTATATGTCTAGGAGTGGTATGGCTGAATCTTGAGGAAGTGCTATTCCTAGTTGTCTGAGAAAGCGCCAGATTGATTTCCAGAGTGGTTGTATGAGTTTATATTTCCACCAGCAGTGAGGAGGGTTCCCCTTTCTCCACATCCTCTCCAGCATGTGTTGTCACTTGAGTTTTTCATCTTGGCCATTCTGATGGGTGTAAGGTGAAATCTCAGGTCCTTTTGATTTGCATTTCCCTGATGACTAAGGACACTGAGCATTTCTTTAAGTGTTTCTCTGCCATTGGATATTCTTCTATTGAGAATTCTCTGTTTAGCTCTGTTCCCCATTTTTTAATTGGATTATTTGGTTTGTTGCTTTTCAGCTTCTTTAGTTCTTTATATATACTGGATATTAGCCCTCTGTCAGATAAAGGGTTGTCTTAAGCTTTTGGCACTGGTAATAAATCTCAAGTTCACTGACATTAACATGAACTGTGATAACAGGCCAGAACTGGGTTATTTAGGAAAAACTTGGTTATAACAACCTAGTACTTAAATATAATTTAAAAGAGAATGTCCCCAGAGAGTAAATTTTCATGTTATAAAGGCCTAAATCTACTTTAAAAGTCCTCATTAGCAAGTGATATGGAGCATCAGCCCACAGGTAACACTGATGCCTCAACGTGAAGTAAACAACAGTCTCAGCTATAGAAACTGAAGACAGCTTTTCTAAACAAATTATATATATGGTTACATGATATCAGATAATTCTATAACAGAAAAATCCAAATTGTGGGCCTTAAATAAATAAATGAATTGAATAAATAAAATAATCGCATTTGCAAAGATCTGCAATACCAGAAAACATTAGGCATAATAAATCTGCATAAAAATGTTAGCATTGTTCAAACTAAATAAGGACGCTGTTTAATTACAGGATAGCAACTCCTATTTATAGTCACCACAAAGGTTCCACACTCACCGTTTGTCACAGTCATGACCATCACAACCTTGCAGAGTGCCCATAACGGGTGGCACTTCCACCCTGACTGCTAACAAGGAGGTAAGGGTGGCCAGCCTTTCTACTTCAGGTAAGGGTGACTAAGGGAAGGGAGACTTCAGGTAAGGGTGACTGCCTTTCTACTACAGACCTAACCCCTGTGTATGTGCATTCCCTGTCAACAGATCCAAGTATGGATATGGGAGCACTTGCAGAGACACGTATATAGCCAATGACAGAAATTTCTTCTTAGACAGGAAATGAAAAGACTAATTTATCATCTACATTAGTTCTATGAACACAATTATGTTTTTCATGGAATAGAATTACTATAACTTTCAAACAGGCATTTTTCCAGGTTATTACTAGCCCCTACAGGGTATACAGCATGGAGAAGACACAGAATGAACATCTGCTAAAACTGTTCCCTTACGTCTAACCTTTAAAGATGAGATCCCTTTGTCACAGGGCTGCACTCAGTGCTCTCTGGCTCATACTGTATTATAAAAACAAACACCAAATGTGAATCTAGACCTCAATGTCTTTCCCTAAACACACATGTCCCTGGGAAGGTGAGTATTACACAGTGTCTTAAGGAGGTGGACTCCTCAGGCTTTAGAAAGTTGAAAAGGTATGGAAGAGTAGAACACAGGTCAAGTCCACTGCAAGAAATGGTAGTAGAAGCACTTCCGTCTACCCATGGCACTTGCCATCAAGGCTGATGACCTGAGTTTGACCCCAGGACCCACATGGTGAAAGGAGAAAAGTGCTGGAAACCATCCTCTGACTACCACACACACACCGTGGCACACCGATCACCCTACATACAAATAAATACCCACAATCAAATACACACTGTAATAAAGTGTGTCCCATTTCCGCTCTTCCCTAGCTTCTCTCACAGTGTTGGTAGAATTGGAACATCAGTTGTGTTTGTCTAAGTCCTGTCATTTTGGTCAAAATGTTTTAGAAAGCTTATATAGCTGGTTGAGATGCAACGCATGTCTTTCAACTTCCAGCAACCTTTTCTGTTTGTATGTGCTATTCAATGGGGCATGTTCAAACTACAGCTACATTCCAATCCTGTTTTAATGTTACCAGTATCGAAAACCATCACAGAGTTCTCAAAGTCATTTTTGTGTGTCCCGACTCAACAAGTTCCTGAAAAACCATCTATGAAATTAAATATTATATGTGAATTCTGTTATTATCTATGAAATAAACTATAAACTTTAAACATATTTTAAGAACAATTAATACTTTGGGTATTAATTAACACTTCCTTGATGAGAAGTTAGTATTCTTGCGATAATAACAATAAGCAGTCACCAAAAAGCCACCAGGATAAATGACTAAATATAGAAAGTAATCCTTTTTTATGAACGTTCCTCATAAACATGTCTTACAGAATCAAAGAGAAGCTCTCTCAAGTAAACTACAATAACAAGAATTCTCCATTCAGCTCAGATTAAAAATTAAGCAAAGAGAACATTAGTACAATGGCACATACAGAAAATACCTGAGCTCTATTGATATATTTTTACATTCAGGAGTATTATAAATTGGACTCAAAACTGTAGTATACAAAGCTCTAAGACTTTGAAACGGTGTGAAGGATAAGGCAAGGCTAAAGAACAATGAGACACAGCTACTAAACATGACAGGCACACTGGTACCTAGGGGACAATTTCTAAGAGCAGAAGACAGAAGCTTTCTGTATATTTAAACAGTATGTTTTGGAAACTACTTACCTCACACTTTCTCTTTCTTGTAAGTAGCCCCTAGGAACTTACTGTACTGGCTGGCAAAAAATATTACAGAATCCATGACTACAGACTAATGCATATAATATAGAAACCATTTAGCCTGACCAGAGATAAAACTGTAGCATTGGCTATGGCAGTGGTTCTCAGCCTTCCTAATGCTGTCACCCTTGAATACAGTCCTCATGTTGTGGTGACCCCAACCATAAAAGTATTTCACTGCTACTACATAACAGTAATTTTGTTAGTTTTGAATTGTAATGTAAATATTTGATATGCAGGATATCTGCTATGCAACCCCTGTGAAAGGGCCGTTCAACTCCCAAGGGGGCTGGAACCCACAGGCTGAGAACCACTGCTCTATGGCAAGTACAATTAAGATGGAACTGGGAACAGATGAAGTCATCAAAGCAATACAAAACATACTTTTGATGCCAGCCTTTCTCTTCTGGTCTAATTTAGTTATTATTGTAGAAGAGCTTATTCTCCATAGAAAACTACTACTCATCCAGACCATATAGTGAAAAAAAATATTAAAAACTGGAATAATAGCAGAATATTTCATTTTATAAAAATGTGTACTCCTTAAAATAGTGTCTGCGTGTTCCTTTTTTTTTCCCTTTTTAAAATGCACTCTCACTTAAAAAAGCATTTACACAGTGGAATACAACTCAATTGTAAAAAAAGAAAAAAACCTCAAAATTATTAAATATGCAGATAAATGGATGGAACTGGAAAAAAATATACCAAGTGAGGTCACCCTGGCCAATAAGGCAAGCTGTGAGCATTCAACCTCAACTGTGGATTCAGCTTGACATCTTTTGTTTTGTGTGTTTCACAGGAGAATGCAAATGGAAGCAGGACACTGGAAAGGAGCCTGTGGGGGTACTGTAAGAGAGGAACTCTAGATGAAAGGTTACCAAATTCTGGAGGTGAAAAGCTCAAAGCAGGAAGGGCTGTGGGGGTATAGTGAAAATCAGGAGAGGGAGGGGAGGGAAAACCCAAAAAAGAATATATGAAAACCCACATGCAAACCTACTCTTTCACATATAATTAAAAAAAAAACAATAAAAAACAAAACAAACAAACAGAAAAACAACAACAACTGAAGGGATTAGTACATGTGAAGTAAAAGAAAAAGGGGAACGGAGGGTTAAAAGATGAAGCGGGGATGACAGCAGCAGGGGGATGGCAGAGGAGGGAGTAATGTGTGGATTCAATGGTTTACCCAGTATTGGACCCTGTATACAGCAATCTGGACCTTCCAGGCAAGGTATGCCCATGGATGCAGTAGTGACATGAGGGTTTGAATGAGGATGGCCAAGGCCACACAGAGAAACCCTGTCACTAAAAACCAAAGATGAATGGCCGCCACAGGCTCATATATTTGAATGCTTAGCCATAGGGGAGTGGCCTACTTCAGAAGGATAGGTGGGTGTGTCCTTTTTTGTGTGTGTGGCGTGGCTGGAGGAAGTGTGTCACTGGGGGTGAGCCACGCAAGAGTCTCTCCTCCTGCTGCCTGCAGATCCAGATAGAGAACTTTCAGCTATATTTCCAGCACCATGTCTGCTTGTGTGCCACCATGGCCCCCATCACAATACTGGACTAAGGCTCTGAAACTGTAAGCAAGCCCCAAGTGCTTTCTCTCGTAAGAGTTCGGTTTGTAATAGCGTCTCTTCACAGCAACACTGACCAAGACATGAGGCAAATAACTTTCTGACTGAATGTGAGGCCTGCTCCACAAGAATTTCATGCCTAGCATTGTAGACCTGCACAAAATCTCACGGCTGGGGAGAACAAAGACCCTTGGCTGCTCTCAATGTTGGCTACAGAAGCTTCTTTTTGCACTCAGGGGGGAGAAGCACAATTGGTCACAGTGCTGAGAATAAAGACTATTTTATTCAGCGCTCAGCTCTAAATGAGATGGGTGTTTAGGCAGAAACCATGTAAAGCCAGAGGATGGGAAGCATCTTCTCCTAGACATGGCATGACTACTGCAGGCATACATTCACAGCCGCTATCTTTACCTGGACAAAATCAAGCCCCCCAAAATTCTGGCACAGATGGGGTAGATCACTTCTCTCCAGGCCTCGCCCCTCACTGAGGAGCCACTGGCAGTTGATAGTTGCTGGGAGAGAAAGGAAGAGTCCCTCTTTTTCTCAGGGTGTGGTCACTGATAGGAATCCCACGCTCCAGTGGATGGCCCCACATGCATGCACACACGGGCAGGACTAGACATAGCGGGTCATAAAAAAAGATGCAGTTGGGATGTGGATGTGTTGAGGGAATCAAGGGAGGAAATTGGGGAAATATGATCATATTTTATTTTATAGACGTGTGAAATTCTCAAGAACAAAAAATGTTCTAAAAATATTTTCCAGTCAAGAACTACGCTGAGGGAGATACACTAAAATAATCTTCTACAATAAAAGATCTTCTGGAGGTCTCTCCATCCCTGATCTCAAGTTGTACTATAGAGCAACAACAATAAAAACTGTATGGTACTGGCACAGATACAGCCTGGTGGATCAATGGAATCGAATAGAAGACCCAGAAATAAACTCACACACTTTGACAAAGATGCCAAAATCATACAATGGAAAAAAAAGACAGCATCTTCAACAAATGGTGCTGGTCTAACTGGATGTCTACATGTAGAAAAATGAAAATAGATCCATATTTATCACCCTGCACAAACTCAAGTCCAAGTGGATCAAAGACCTCAATATAAAACCAAACACACTAAATCTGTTAGAAGAAAAAGTGGGGAAGAGCCTTGAACTCATTGGCAGAGGAGAAAACTTCCTAAACAGAAGACCAACAGCACAGGCTCTAAGATCAACAATTAATAAATGGGACCTCATGAAACTGAAAAGCTTTTGTAAAGCAAAGGACACTGTCGTCAGAATAAAACAACAGCCTACAGATTGGGAAAGGATCTTCATCAACCCTATAGCTGACAAAGGGCTAATATCCAGACTATATATAAAGATCTCAAGATGTTAAACAAAAAATTAAGTAATCCAATTAAAAAATGGGGTACACAGCTAAACAGAGAATTCTCTGTAGAGGAACATCGAATGACAGAGAAACACTTAAAGAAATGTTCAACATCCTTAGTCATCAGGGAAATGCAAATCAAAAGGATACTGAGATTTCACCTTACACCCATCAGAATGGCTAAGATCAAAAACTCAAGTGACAACACATGCTGGAGAGGATGTGGAGAAAGGAAAACCCTCCTCCATTGCTGGTGGGAATGTAAACTTGTACAACCACTTTGGAAATCAATCTGGCACTTTCTCAGACAATTGGGAATAGTGCTACCTCAAGGGCCAGCTACACCCCTCCTAGGCATATATCCAAAATATGCACAAGTATACAACATGGACATTTGTTCAACCATGTTCATTATTTATTTGTAATAGCCAGAAGCTGGAAACAACCCAGATGTCTCTCAGTTGAGGAATGGATACAGAAATTGTGGTACATTTACACAATGAAATACTACTCAGCAATTAAAAACAAGGAAATCATGAAATTTGCAGGCAAATGGTAGGAACTAGGAAAGATCATCCTGAGTGAGGTATCCCAGAAGGAGAAACACACACATGGTATATGCTCACTTATAAGTAGATATAAGACATATAATATAGGATAAACATATGAAAATCTGTACACCTAAAGAAGCTAAGCAAGAAGGACCCTGGGTAAGATGCTCAATCCTCATTCAGAAAGGCAAACAGAACAGACATTGGAAGAGAGTGAAAACAAGGAACAAGACAGGAGCCTACCATAGAGGGCCTCTGAAAGACTCTACTCAGTAGGTTATTAAGGCAGATGCTGAGAGTCATAGCCAAACTTCGGGCAGAGTGCAGGGAATCTTATGGAAGAAGGGGGAGATAGAAAGCCCTGGAGAATACTGGAGCTCCACAAGGAAAGCAACACATCCAAAAAATCTGGACACAGGGGTCTTTTCTGAGACTGATATTCCAATCCAGGACTATGCATGGAGACAATCTAGAACCTCTGCACAGATGTATCCCATGGAAGTTCAGTGTCCAAGTAAGGGGAACAGGGACTGTCTCTGAAATGAACTCAGTGGCTGGCTCTTTGATCATCTCCCCCTGGGGGTGGTGGTGCAGCCTTACTAGTCCACAGAGAAAAAAATGCATACAGTCCTGATGAGACCCGATAAGCTAGGGTCAGAGGGAAGGGAAGGAGGACCTCCCCTATTAGTGGACTGGGGAAGGGGCATGGGAGAAGAAGGAGGGAGAGTGGGATTGGGAGGGGACAAGAGAGAAGGCTACAGCTGGGATACAAAATGAATAAATTGTAATAAATAAAAACATTTAAAAAGCATTTTCCTATAATTTCTTATCCTGAAATATTTTAATAAGTAAGTTCTATCAATAAAACTGAGCCTCACAAGACAGCCTACGTACTGCCATGTTTTCCTTATAAAGATCCTCAAGGACCTGGTTAAAGCAGTCAGGCTGCATGGTGAGTGGAAGCCTGTAGTTTCAGATACTGCCTGGTATGACGCAGTGGGCCACAGCCCAGGCCTTAGGCTCACACAGTCACAGCTTAGAAACAACTGTGAAACATCAGGACTCTTACTTAAAATGTAAATCTATTCACAATTTGCATATTTACATTATAAAATGTTTCTTATCCAATATAACACATAAAGAAATATAATTCATAATTTACACTTACCCAAGTCACAGATTTTCTCATACTGAAATAACTGTGTGACATAATGCATCTCCCTGGTTTAAATAAACAATGCAGTCATTACTCTCCTGTAATCTGCAATGCCTTGTGAGAATTTTGTTGAAAGTATAGAGAGATGATATATGATTATAATCTTGAGAAAAATTAAAAAGCTTGAGGTCATAATTTTTCACTAAGAAATGTTTCAGTCTTTTCTCAAAGAGGATATAAAGTGTAACAAAGACCTTTTTTTTTTTAACTTTTAAAACAATTTTGTGGCAGTTCTAGAAAAATATTTCTGTCTTGGGCAGCAGGACACACTCTCTAAGATGGTTAGGCAGCTCCTGCTTACCCTCTAGTTCGACCTAGGAAGAAAAGGGTAACTTCCCCAGTGAGTGTGGACAATGCACAACCAGGAGCAAATGTACAAGACCTACACAAGTGCTTAGAAGGAGAAAACAAAACTCGTAAAGTAAACCGTGGTCATCTTTAAGGGCAACTTTCACAGAACCGAAGGGCTTAGGTAAGTGTGTTTCATTTCTACGCAAATGACACACTGTGAAGGCAGTGGGGCGGATTATAGAGTTCTCCTGTAGCATGTATTATGCGCCACGAACAGAAACTGTGTCCGGGTCACTCCAAGAGATACTCACAGAAGGGTTGTAAGAAGGTTCCAGTATCACCGGTAACGACATTTTCCCTTGAAGATTCAATTTTGTTAAATAGAAAATCTTTTCCCCCACAATCTTTTCTTTCTTCATGCGATGGACACCGTATAATCTAAACCTAACTGCATAGTTTCCAATCATCTCTGATTCAACGTGGTTAAATTTGAATGTTTCTGTGAAGACAGGGCATGGTCCTCTCTGGATGCTGGTTTTGGCTCTCTGCTTCTTTATAGGTAGAAGAACAAGGTGCACCTGCCACGAGTTGCCACCTGTCCTGTTATATGTCGGAATGTCTGTGACAGCTGTCACCGTCACCAGAAGCTTCTGTGTCTGTGAGTCATAGTCAAAAGTCACATCCAGTGTGCCATATTTAGCTTCCGGCTCTGGATCAAAAGGTTTAGGAAGCTGTGAGGAGGATCCTTGAGCTGACATGTCCTAAGAAAAGCAAATTTAAATGTTTTCAGTTTTTAACTATTATTTAAACAAGCATGTAAATAAATGTCAATTTCTTTTAGAGCATCATATCAAATAATTTTCATTTGCTGGCATGAAGAAAGCATAAGTATCAGTCACTACAAGCAAAAATTACCTTACAGGACAGAGTAATTTAAATGGTAAAATACCTCACAATGGAGACATCTTTCAAGTGCAATATTCACAGTTTTGAGAAAATTGGATGTATATTTGTATAAATTAGACTTTAATGTACATATTAATATTATAGTCTTTGCTTCTGGGGGAGAAGTCTACAGAAAGGAACAAAGTTCAATGCTACAGAAAAATGTAGCTCCATTTTCAGGGATGTCAAAGATGGCTCCATCTAAAATAGAATATATACAGTAAAACTTTAGAATCAGTGTAATTGGGAAACCCGAATAGAAATGTGCATCCAAATACTTACTCTGCATATCCCAGACCACATTCTGTGGTCTGTGCATCCAAAAACATATAGAAATATATATAGAAACCTGAAGAGAAATGTACATCCAAATACTTACTCTGCATATCACAGACCACATTCATTTCAATCTTCAACTAGAAATCAAAACAACTGTATTTTTTCACATTACTTGTCAATGGCATAGTAAAATTCACATTTCAAAAACTGAAGAAAGGTTAAAACTGTACATTATGACAAAGTCAGAAACTAAGACCATTTTACCAGCAACTGTCCCAAATTCCAGCTAGTCTGAGATGCCTGGGGATCTTACCTAGTTACTGACAATGCCTAAACTAGGGTTCTGACCTATGAGCTACACATTTTGACCCTAAAAGTATTTAATAAAATATAAATGATTTCATTTTGAAATTTGTGCTTCTGTTAGAATGTTCCAAAGCTTTCTAACCTTCAGTTCAGTGCTACCATAGAACTGAAGAGTGCTGGCCTTGGTCTCTCTTCTCCTCTTAGCTCAAAGGAGCATCCTGAGTTCCAGTCTGTGACACCCTACCCGGAGAGCAGACTATACCCCAGAGTCTGTCTAGATGTGCTTTTGTTCAGCTTAGGCAGATGGAGGCACACAGAGCTCCTGTGAGGAAGATCTAGCTCAACTTTACAACCGAAGTGCTTGCTTTCCATTCTCTTTCCACAGGCAGGCTCATGTCTGTCTGCACCAAAAGGACAAGGACAATGCTCTAGGGAATGGTAGACTGACATAAGGAGCTGGGCCCTGGATGAGGCCATTATGCAAACTGTTGCTTATCTAGAATGTTGAGTGAAAGAGAAACGAGCTTCTGTTTTTCAGTCATCTTAGCAGTATGTGCTAAGCCCTATGTTAGCTAGACTGAAGGAAAAGCCTCTTCTTTAAGCAGAAAACAACAAAAGACAGGAGCCTCTGGCATTGTAAGTCTTATGCAGTCCTTGATATCACAGATGGAAACCAGCAATACATTTCTGTTTCTTTTGTACTCTATGAAATGAAAACAGTGAGATTAATTTGAAAGGCTTGTGAAACACTGAATAATAATCCCTTAACAGTAAAAACTCCAAAATAAAGTGATAATAAAAAGCATGAAACATTAACTTCAACATGAGCGAACAGGAAAATAATTGTGAAGTATTTAGGAAACAAGGTGACCCTCAGCCAGCCCTTCTGTTAGGGAAGGGTGTAGGCTGCAGCAGCCTTGGGACTTTGTTAGACGGCAGGTGAGAAGCTGGGGGCTGAGACTCTGGTGAGACGGCATTGTCAGGAGGAAAGCACAGGTCGTCACCTTCAGAGAGCACTCAGCGGCAGCCATGGGCTCTTCTGCTTACCTCAGGGCTAAGGACTGCAGTGCTGTCGCTAGGGACATCATCTTCCAAGCCTTTATTATGGAAGCTCTCTGCCTCATGACCTGTGCTCCCTTCGCTGGGACACTTGCTGAAAGAACGCCGTGGGCTGTTGCTGCAGTGGGAAATCTCACACTTCCCATCTCCGATTTCAGAGGGTGTGCACGAGAGGTGAGGAGAACCACTGTCATCTTGGTAAGGCGGTGGCTGCAGCTCATCCAATGGCGGTGTCCTTCTCATTCTCTGAATGCAGTTTCCTGACAAAGACAAGAGTGTGGTCACTGCTTCCCATTAGCCTCCATCCAAGTGACTATAATTAATAACTTCAAAACATGAAGTCAACATTCAGCAAAACCAGTTAAAACTCTTAAAATCCCTAAGTGAGTTTTCTCTCTCAGTCGAGGCGCAGAAATACGACCACCCAGTTCTCTACTCTCTTCTCACCCAATAATTTCAGGAGGAATAAAAGCCATATATTGTTCTGAACCATACAAACAAACCCCATCAAAACTGTTTACTTGATTCTCTCTCCGTAAACATTCCCAAATGCGGTATATAACTCATGAATTCCCTTGTGATCAGTGTCCTCTCCAGGGGCCATGAAAGCATGGGTAAACACAAGCACTCCATCACTCTCTCAGTTATGGGGATAAACTCGAATCAGCATTCACCTTAGAACTTTTCCACATCTGCTTGGTTTGAGAACCCTAAAGGAGCCACACTCAATCCCTGCTTACTGGTCTGTAAGTCTGACTGACTGCCCAGCTCTTCCTGGTCCAGAGTAAGAACCACCACGTCCAGCAGTGATAGGAAGCCACATTTTCTCCCCCTCTGAAATCATGTTCTTGTGGAGAGCTGCTTGTTTGTCAGGCTGCTTAGCTATTGAGCTCTCAGTGAAAAACAGGTTCTCACCCTGGCCTTCACCTGGAGACAGGGATAGACAGGATGTTTCTGCCAAGTTCATTTCCTTGTGTTTGTATGAGGATCACACAGACAGGTGGTCCAGGTAAATAAGTTTGACTTCTGCATGAACACATTCATTGTATCAAGGTGCTCTGCTCTATAAAAAGGATTATTGGAATAAACCAGTGTGTGCCAGTTTGACTGGATGCTCTCTCAAACAGAACCCACCTGTAGTGTGTTGGTTTATTAATTTTTCTTTCAGTCCTCACTCCCCACTCAAGAACTGTTTGACTCTGCCAGCCAGCTCCAGCATCTTCTAAAATTTTTGTTTCAACAATCTGCCTCCATCTTTAGTTGAGACTAAAAGATGTATGAAAATGGATAAGGATTCACATATAGTACACTCTTTTTTTTTTTGGAAGAAAATGCATGGTCCCAAAGTTTACAGTAAAGAAAATAGCAGCACCTGCATCAAATGACCACTAGGTCAGGCTGTGTGTCCCCTGAGGAAATACTACAAACACACCTCAGAAAGTAAAATACCTTCAAAAAAGAACCAACCAATGATAAAAACAGGCCCCGAAAGACAAAGGAAATTCACACAGTCTAGTACTAACTACAAAGACCCCAAACAAAACAACAACAACAAAACAACCTCAGATTTTAAAAGCTCCCGATGGGCTCATTTGGCTTCCTTAGTGAACTAACCATTGAAGAAAGACCAATCTTCCACAAAATATTCCAGATAACATTAAAGACAGATGATTGTCGAAATTATTTTACGATATCATCAAAACATAAAAAAAAAAAATTAAAAAGATCATCAAAATGTGACACCAGGATTAAAAAATAAATCTTTCAAGGAGAAACAAAGTATTAGCTAATCCATCTTGTAAAGGCAGATATAAATTATTATATTCAAAATACTTGCACTGAAAAACCCACAGCCATAGACAGCACCGTATCAAAGCATCTTGACTAAAGCTGAGAAGAATGCTGTGTTCTAAGTGAATTTAACATTCAAAATTTAGCCAATCAAATTTAGTGTACAGAAAAAAATAAACGTTAAAAAGCAATATATTAACTATAATTTCAAAAAGCACTTGGTAAAATTCATTACCTATTCATGATAAAATCTCTGAGCAAATTAAGAAGGAACTTCCCCCTCTATTTTACAGAGTCCACAAGTCCTATAACAAATATCATATTTGATGGTGAAAGGTTGAAAGCTTTACCTCAGAGCTCAGGAATGATACAAGGGTACCTGTTAGCACTACTTCTATTCAACAATGCACTGGAGGTCTTTTCTAGCCAATGCAATTAGGCAGGATAAAGAAGGTTGAAAATGAATGGAAAGAAATAAAACTGTGAGTAATTTCAGGTAACTATCATGACATAAAACAAAAAGACAAGAAAAAGACAGGGAGGAGGAAGGACTTATAATACTAGGTAAGTGAAAAGGCAACTAAATTTTTACACACACACACAAAGGACAATTGAAAAGTAAAAGTTGAAAGCAATCTCATACTTCATAACACCGGAAAACATCAAATGTCTAAAAACAAACCTAAAAAATGATAGTGGTGTTATTTTTCCAACCATGGAATTTATGTGCTCTTTCAACAAGCGGTGGACTCCAAACCTCAGTTTTCCCAGCAATGGCTACACTCATTAGGGTGGGTTAGTTACAAACAATCAAAGCTTCCTTCTTCAGCAAGGACCCTAAGAGAAACAGACTTGAGGATCACATGCTTTAGTAAATGCTTTCACTAGTTTTGCCACTGCAAAAACTAATAGATTTGAAAAGCAGCGCAAAAAACTAAAATAAAAAAGGAAAGCAGAACCATGGCAGGTTACCATAACCTCAATTGGAAGACGATTTCAGCTGCAGCTGTCACTCCAGATGGAAGCTCCTTCCTGGGCAAATGAAGGCAGCCCTGGCATTCGGTGTGCTGCGCTAGCTAGCAAGTGCTTTTCTTTCGTGGCAACACAGAGATAGCCAACACTAACTGGCTGCTCCACTTGGCACGGCCAGCAGCATCTCTACCGCCCTGCGTCAGGGAGAACATTCTGTGTCCATGCCACCCTCCAGTCCACAGAGATCCTGAGTGTGCAAACACCTCACGCTCACCTCTGCAAACAACAGCAAAGAATTAGATAATCGAAGCAGAAGAGCTGAGGATGGCGTGCCTTAAACATCTGTATTTGGCAGAACTCAGCACCAAATCTTGTGAAACAACACGCTTGCCAGTAAAGTTCACAAGGTCAAAGCGATGCAATGTGGTATTCCTCCACAGCCAGGGAGGATTCCCGAGCCTCACCTGTCCCTTGTTGCCCTCCATTTTGAAAGAAGAGGACTATATACCTGAACATACTAATCTGCCATAGTCATAAAGGAAACTAAGACTCTGCCAGCTTTGAACAGTGCCCAAAGTGGGATAAGTCTAGTCAGATATCTGAGAGGAGAGTGGAGTAAGTCTATATTTGACCTTTGTAACCTAGACAACCAGTAGGCCATGGTTCAGGATCATTGGAGAACCCTGACAGTAGAACTACAGTAAAAGCCCATGAGTTTAAAATGATCTTTCACTTTTCACACCTTTGAATGAATTTTAATAGAATATAGTTTGGATTATTTTTGTACTGTGTCTTAAAACTCTAATTCCTTGTTTGGCTTATTTTCTTGATGGTCTGAAATAATTCCTGACTCAGATCATTCTCCATACATAAAAAAGCCAATATCCAGACATGGTGACATACACCTTTTATCTCAGGAGACAGAAGTAGGTGGATCTCCATGAGTTTGAGGTCAGCCTGGTTTACATAGTGAGTTCCAGGACAGCCAGGGCTACAAAGTATAACTGTCTTGGAGAAGAAGAAAGAAGAAAAGAGAAGGGAGGAAAAGGAGGAGAATTAAAAAAGGGGGGAGGAGAAGAAGGAGGAAGAGGAGAAGCAGCAACAGCTAATTTTCCTTATTCTATAACACATCTCTTTGAGTGGAATAAAAATTTCACTTGCTGACTCGCTTTTTGAAAGAGTACGAACCACCCTTGCCTTCTCCAGGTACTGTGGAAAATGCTTCTCTTACTGAGGAAGAACACAGGGTGGAGAATCAGTGTTGGACAGGGACAGAGCAAAAGCACTGTGCTCACTCAGGTGTGAAGTGGGGGTGTCAGATGATCTTGTCGTAAGAGCAGGTGCAGGTGGGGTGACACATCTCCGCACTCAGCACCAGCAAGAATAACTGTGATCAGCCAACTGGGGGTAAGAAAATCATGGTAACGACACCTATGCCAGTACCCAGGAGAGTAGAATGTTCTGGCATTACAGTCCTTTCAGAGGGGGCCCTGAAAGATAACAGAAAAATTAAATTGTAGTGGTAGAATCTGTAACCATCCATTTGATTTTCGATGGTTTTCATTTCTTGAGTGTCTGTCACGGGTCTGGTTGAGTATAAGGACTAGGAGGAGTTTGTGGTTAAAGTAAGTCTAGAGAATGTTGTCTCCTAGAATGGCTTTAAGGCCTGAAAATATTCACACACCCAACAACTCATACCACAAGTGTGCACCAAAACAGGAAGACTTCTAAAAAAAAAAAAAAAAAAATCAGCAATATGAATACAAAGTTTCTAAACTGTGTAAGACCTGCATTTCCTCTTTTTCTGCTGTGATTTTTTTAATGGACAAGTGTTTTCCTGTTAAGTTTTCTACTGACTCCAGAAATAACATCTAAGGATTTCAACAACTGGGTTCACCGTGACCCCTCTCCCTCTCATGAGGCATCTGCTCGTGAGGCATCTCCTGGGGTCTACACAGACATGGAAACTGAACAACTCTCTACTCAATGACAACTGGATCAGGGAAGAAATTAAGAAGGAAATTAAGGATTTCCTAAAATTCAGTGAAAATGAAGGCACAACTTTACCCAAACTTACGGGACACAATGAAAGCAGTGCTTGGAGGAAAGTTCATAGCACTAAGTGCCTTCATAAAGAGACTGGAGGTATCCTATACAAGCAACTTAATGGCATACCTGAAAGCCCTGCGGGTGGGGGGTGGGAAGGAGGGTAAAATGAGGATGTGAAGAGGGGAAGAGACACGGAGGAGGAGGCTACAATCAGGATGTAAAGTGAATAAATTATAATCAAACTCTAGCAAGATTTGTGAACGGGCTTCAGGAGTAGCTCAGGAGAGGAGTGTCTGTCTAGTACACACAAGAGCCTGGGCTTGAGACACAGAACCACAGGGAATAAGTTACTTAAGAGAACCCATTCAATGATATAAATCTGGAAAACGACTTAGTTTTCTCAGAAAATACTAGAGGGTATACTGTTCAGAGATGACCTAAGCAAGCAAATGTTCCTGTTATAATGCTAAGGTCACTCATTCTTTTTGGTCTGCTGGGGTTTAAACCCAGGGCCTCAACACACCATGTAAGGATTTGGCAATCAGGTCAGCCCTTAGTTTGAATTTAATTCTAAATATACAGAGTAGATACTTCAAAAGTATTGCCACAAAATTCATGAATCATAGTAAACATACAGCAATTCCGAAGTCAAAACAGAAAGGTCATGGGTATCTCTCAGAAACCGTCACGAAAGTCAAGCTGAGAAGTCCCTGATTTAAAGCTCCAGGGTTCGGCTGAAGAGGCAGCTCAGCCAGTAAAGTGCTGGCCGTGCACCCGAGCCTGAGTTTGACCCCTAAAGCTCACACTGAAAAGGTCAGGTGCGGTGACGCATGCTTGTAACCCCAGTGCTGAATAGCCGGGAACCGGAGGAGAACCAGGGGTTCCTTTTTGGTCAGCCAGATTGATAAACCCCTGACCAGTGAGAAGTCTTGTCTCAAAAGACAAAGTAGACAGCACCCGCAGGTTCCACACGCGCACAGAATCACACTCATGCATGCATCTGCCTTCACAGACTTCCACGGACACATACAGACACGTGCAGTAACGCCAACACAAGGACAACTCAATAGTTGTATCATTGTTTTATTCAAGTACAAGAAAAGGACAAATCATTCCTTGAATTTAAAGTAGACCACTGCCTTAAATTGTGAATTTCACTCAACTTTATCAATTATACCGATATATCTGCTTATCATTTTAGTTTTATGTCCAAAACTCAAATTTATTCTTCAGAACATATAATTAACAACATCAAGGGATTTCTGTTTTTGTTGAAGGAGGGGGAAGTGGTACTGGGTTCACCTTCCTGCTAGAGCAACTGTAAAACTGGATTAAATGGGGGCTGTAGAGACTGCTCACTGGTTAAGAGCAGGCTTGAGTCTCAGCTTCCACATGGCTGCTCATAACTAGCCATAAGTCTATTTCCAGATGATCTGAGGTTGCCTCCTGGCCTCTGCAGACATCAGGCATGCTGAGTAGTGCACAGACAAACATGTGGGCAAAACACCCATGCACATAAAATTAGAATTAAAAATTTAAAAAATCTGGACAAAATGTATAAAGCAGCTATTTTTAAGTAAGAAAGGGAGCAAGCTGGGAATAGGCTAGCTTTGCTATGGCCATCCTAATACCTAGAATCTGGAAGGGCAACAGTATTACTGTGCTCAGGAAATAGGAAACTCTGGGACAGAGAGTGGCTGGAACTGATGGGTGGGACACTCAGGGGGACCCTGGCAGTCTGTGAGGATGACAAACAAACCATGTGCTACCATAGACACTACATGAAGCAGCACCCAAGGCTCAGCAGGGGGCAGGTGTTATACACCTAGGAGTAAGAGCCAGAACGTCCTGCAGGCTCCAGAGTCCTGATAACTAACACCAATGAGTTAGATCCTCCACTGTTAAAATATGTGTGCTGACTACTTTGTGGTTAACGTCACAAGGCAGAGTCTGTAGTAAGAATTCTGGAATTCTGGTTTCTTTAAAAAAAAAAGCCAAAAACAAAAAAATTGTGTTTTAGTTTTAATCCCATGTGTGGGGACATAGGGCTGCTTTGGACTGTCTGCAACAGCTGACTATGATTTGCCTCGTGCTCTAGCAGAGGTGTGGTATTGCCAGCTGCAGATAATTCCTGCAACTGTGCGATGTTTGGAATTCTGGGAACTTTTTAGAGGGTATATAAATGCTAGAGCCCCAATAGGTGATGTTGGCAGTTGTTAGTTGTGTGTGTGTGTGTGTGTGTGTGTGTGTGTGTGTGTGTTGGTTGCAGTTTTTTAGTAGTCATGCTCAAAAAAAAAAAAAAACCCAACAAATTATATTCAGGGATCTCTCTCTCCTTTCTCTCCTCTTTCTCTCTCTCCTATCTAGTGAAAGGGGGTGAAGCTGGGGGAATAAACAGTGGGAAAAAGAAGAACCCACAAAGTAGCAAAAATCAGTCAACTGAAAGAGGGAATCTCAATTGAAATAATGCTTTCATAAAAATGGCCCATAGGCAAGTCTGCAGGGCATGTTCTTGGTTGATGATTGGCTGTGGAAGGGCCCAGCTCTCTGTGGGTAGTCTACTCTGGACAGGCAGTCCTGGATGGAATAAGAAATCAGGCTGAATAAGTCATACAGAACAATCGGTAAGTAGTGCCTCTTCATGGCCTATTTCAAATTCTTTTTTTTTTAATTACATTATTTTTTAATATTAGTTACAGTTTATTAACTTTGTAACCCGCTCCCTCATTCCCTCCCAACACCACCCTTCCTCCCTCATCTCCTCCCTGCCCCTTTCCAAGTCCACTGATGGGGAGGACCTCCTCCCCTTTCTTCTGACCCTGGTTTATCAGGTATCTTCAAGACTGGCTGCAAAGTCCTACTCTGTGGCCCAGCAGGGCTGCTCCTCCCTCGGTGGGGGGGGGGGGGGGAGGAAGGGAGGAGGTCAAAGAGCCAGCCCTTGAGTTCATGTCAGAAATAGTCACTGTTTCCCTTACTAGGGAACACACTTGGATACTGAGCTACCATGGGCTACATCCAAACAGGGGTTCTAGGTTATATCCATACATGGTCCTTTGTTGGAGAAACAGTCTTATAAAAGATGTGATTTGCTCAACCATGTTTGTAGCAGCTTTATTTGCAATAGCCAGAGCCTGGAAACAACCCAGATGTCCATCAACGTTGGAATGGATACAGAAATTGTGGTATTTTTACACAATGGAATACTACTCAGCAATTAAAAACAAGGAAATCATGAAATTTGCAGGCAAATGCTAGGATCTAGAAAAGATCATCCTGAGTGAGGTATCCCAGAAGGAGAAAGACACACATGGTATATACTCACTTACATAGACCTATAATATATGATAAACATAATGAAATCTATGCACCTAAAGAAGATAAACAAGAAAGATGACCCGGGGTAAGACGACCAATCCTCACTTAGAAAGACAAATGGGATGGACATTGGATGTAGGAGAAAACAAGTATCAGGACAGGAGCCTACCACAGAGGGCCTTTGAAAGACTCTACCTAGCAGTGTATCAAAGCAGATGCTGAGACTCATAACCAAACCTTCGGCAGAGTGCAGGGAATCCTATGAAAGAAGGGGGAGTTAGTATGACCTGTTTCAGATTCTGCCTCCAGGTTTTTTGCCTTGAGTTCCTGCCCTGACTCACTTCGGTGAAAGAGGGTGGTCTGAGTTGTAAGCTAAAATGAACCCTTTCCTTCTCAAGATTCTTTTGGTTATGCTTTTTTTTTTTTTATCATGGTGACGGAAACCCCAACCAGGACAGTAAGTTTCACTGAGATGAAACCTCTAGAAAATAAACCTAGCCCCTTCAGCGAGCTTCGATAAATGCCTGCAGCTGGGCACCCACCACCACACTGGAGAGAAAGAGCAGTAAGTCCGTGCCCCGACCTACTCTGTTCCTCTTCATTCTTTGTCTCCAACACGTCCAGCCCCACACCAACTTCTGATCTTTTTCACTGTTTTATGCCTTTTTTCTTTTTTAATTAATTCATTTATTCACTTTACATCTTGATCGTTCTATGCCTTTTCTTGACTGTCACAGAAACAGAACCACTCAGAATAGGTGCATCTGACTTCTTTCCCTTTCATAAATGCTGCTTCTACATATCAACTACATTGTTACAAGTGCCCAGAGTTCATACATTTTAATTGAGTAGTATTTGCCTGTAGGAAGACCACAGTTTAAATACTCCCCAAGTGGCTGTACCACTCTGTGTTCAAGGGGCCAGCTGATTCACTGCTGCTTTAACACTGGCACTGGTAGCATGCTACATTTTACTCCTTCCAGCCTGCTGTGTGAAAGAGCCTCTGTCTTCTGACTGTTTCTCTGAGCATCCTCTCTGTACAACTACCCATTCATAAATCTTCTCTGAGGATGAATCTGTTCAAATCCTGAACATCTTAAAGACAAGTTGATGACTTCTCATTGTGGATTAGAAAGAAGTCTTTATGAAAAATCTGATACTGTCGCCTACTATATAACCCAGGCTAGGCTGACACCCTATGAGTCCTCCTGCCTTAGGTACTGATCCCATGATCCTATGCATGTGAACATCACCACCTTTCCAGTTACACCTCCCTAAAACAGCTGTGTACTTTCATACCTCACAGGTAACACATACAGTATTTGCTAGAATTCTACTTTTGTCTCTCCTGCTTCAGTCCTGATAAAATTATCTGTGGTCTATTAACAATTCCTTCCTTTGTGTCAACATTTTGTGTTTAGTTCCCTAGTACTTAGTACACTATGTAATTATTTATAAAAGCACTTTTTTTTTTCCCAAAAACAAAACAAAAAGCCACGTGGTGGCTCAAACCTTTGATTCCAGCACTCAGAAGGCAGAGGCAGGAGGATCTCTGAATTTGAGGCCAGCTTAGCCTACAGAGTACATTTCGGGACAGCTAGGGCTACACAGAGAAACCCTGTCTCGAAAACCCACAATTTTTTTCCCCAAATGTTGGAAGGATAGCACTTCATCCTTATGGGGTGTCTATAATAACGAACACAAAAAGAGTGTTGATATGGTGTGCACACACTAGAACTTCTGGCTACTAATAAAAATGCACAGCGGCACAACTTGTCAATATTTAAGAGACACTTTTATGACCCGGCAATTTCACTTTCACGATTTGTGGAAACCTACGCCCACATAATTCTGTTACAGATATTCCAGCAGCTTATTTACGGTTACCAAGAAGTAGGAGGAACCCAAGTATCCACCCAACAATGAGACAATCCACAGAGCGAGGGAGGGCATCTACACAGTGGAGTCCCACTAGAATATGGAGAAATAAAGGCAAGAGCCAGCACACTGTGCTGAGTGACAGAAGGTGTCCTAAGAAGCTGTGTCCTGTGTTCCTGTCTCTGAAAGGTGAGAAGAGGTGCACATACAGACAGGGAGCACAGTCCTGGTTGTCAGGTCTGGGTAGTGTTGCTGCTATGAAAACGCAGTATTTGCTCCTACCGTGCTTCTGTCTGATGACCCCTGGCGAGTGCTGAGAGCCCTGAGGTTGTGCCCTTCTCTAAAATGAGCGAGTGAGTCCATGACATGTAAACTGCACCCCAACATCTCTAAAATATATATATATATATATCTCTTATCTCTGCCTCTTCGCGCCAGAGTCTGAGGAGGGAAAACCACGCAATATTCTCATAGCACAGTCACAGCAGATAAGTTACCTAACGTGTTCTAGTTTGGGCAATATAAAATAAAACAGAACCTTTCTATCATGAAGCCTAAAAACTTTCAACAAGGAAGCAACCCTACTCGAGGGAATTATATAAAACATAACACCATACAGTTTTGAAAAATGAACTAATCATGTAGGTACCACTTACATACAGATTCAAATCCCACACGGACATCAAAGACAAACTTTGGGTACCACAAGTCTATATACAGGAGGGACACGAAGGGGAGTACTGTTTCCGAGAGGGTAATTTCTTCTGACAGATTTTCTAGAATCTGAACTACAGTCACCCATGCACAGCTTAACACAAACCTTTAAAACTGTGGCATACTTTTTCTCCAGCCTTAGTAAATAATATAAGACAGGACAGAGACAATGTAAAACCTGGTAAGGAGATACAAACCATGTGCCCACATGCCCACACCATGGCACTTATGTAAAGGTCACAGGGCAACTTTTGGGAGTCATTTCTTTCCTTCAGCCTTGGGTTCTGGGGACTGGTCGGTTTGTCAGGCTTTTGCTTGGCTAGCACTTCCAGCTGCTGAGCCATCTTGCTGGACATCAGAGCATCTTAACTTGCACCTTTCACTGCGGCTCTACCTCAGAATCAACATTCATCATGACCCAAGATTATCATGAAAGGTTCAGGTAAGTATAAAATGGCAAATCACAAAGATTTCTATATAATAATAATGACAACAGTAATAATAATAATAATAATAATATTATTATTATTATTATTATTATTCTCAGGCTTAAGGAATAAATTCCCAGTGCCTTTGAGGCATACAGATAGATGAAAGGTAAAATATTATAATATTATTAATTATATCTACTACTCTTACCATGTATTTTTTATACTGAATTACAAGCATTTTTTTCACTTTTATTGAAATAAAGTATTTTTTCACATCTGAGTTCCCAATAAAGGCCAATTAATACTTTGCCATAATAAAATTCAATTTTACTTGATTTAAATCAGAAACTAAAATCTGGTAGATGACAGAATATGCAAGTTCACACTGTAACTGATATTATAAAATATATCAAAGACTGAATATAGAATCAGCTTAAGCTCTCCTGAGCATGTGTTTGGGTAAATGTGTTTAAAAGACAATTTTTTTTGCTATAAATTATGTATAAAATTTTATGCTTGTTATTACATAAAATGAGAAACAGTGTTCTTAGACAGAGAAGCATGACTGTTCTGCCCTGTTAAATGAACTTAGATTTAACAGTGGATGGAATCAGTGTGGCCTGTCAGAGAATGCACACTAATAAAGACAAGAATGAGAACAAGTTAGCTTCTGCTCTCCACAATAACTAAGGATGCCATCTCAATATTGCGAGGATGAAACAATAAAATTCCATTTGTATTTTATACAAAAGACTCCAGACATTCTAAGGACTCTTTTTTCTTCATTTTTATAACATCAAGTAACCAGACATCTCAAAAATAGCTGCTGAAACAGTAGCGATTTAGGGTTATGAAGCAGCTAAGTGCCTCAAAGTGTTGATGTGATTGATACAGCAGTTACAGATCTTTGATATTCAGCAAAAGGCTTTGTTTCCATGTTATTCATAGAAAAACCATACAATAAGAATATCTCTGTACTTTCAAAGAAAAAGTCCAAATTTTAAAAGATCTTTGCATTAACGTTTTGACCATTGAACTCAGCATTGAAAATTTATTATTTTGTAACTAAAAATAAAAAGAAACACTAGGGGGGAAGGTTGGATAATGTTAGAATTTTGATTAGCAATCACAGCTGCACCAGAATTAGTTTCTATAGCAACAGGAAGAAATAATGTGTTGAACTGCGATGCAACACAAGATGATTTTTATAGATTGCAACGCAAAAGAAAATCTTTGAAGAATTCTGTCTTAGAAGTTATTAATCTTTTATTCACCATAATTTTCTAACAGAAAATAATCATTCCTGTCAACTTTTCCTAAATTATTTTAACCCATTCAAATTTAGTATGTTCTAAAACTGATTGAAAATATAATATACCTCAACAGTTAATAATTTGGGCAACTCTCTCATTTGCATTTAAAACAAAACTGCATGCAACCACTGCTAGACCCCTAGGATGGTGCATTATTTCCTTGACAGTTCAGTCCCTGCCAGAAGAGGCTAAGGGGTACTGCTCTGAATAAATGATGGTTCTGTGGTGACACCAAAATGACAAGCAAACCTGCATTTTCATGAGTAAGAGCCTGGGCCTCCCTTTCGTCAGTGGGCACCCTCATGTCCACAGTGTGGTTAATAAACAGCCTGCTGTGCGCGTTCCCTGCTCTTCTCATCTCCATCTTCACAGCTCAAAAGTGCCTATTCCTCGCAGTGTAAAGTGCTAGTCCGTGGCACCTCCTCTACTTCTAGATGGCTTTGGCAACTAATTAAAAGTGTATGCTTGAATCCTTCATGTCCTTTGCCCTTTTAATGAGACCTATTACTGCGGCTTACTCCAGCCTCTGAGTTTGAGTAGCTTGGGAGTTACCATGGATACCAGTGACAAGCATTCTCTCCAACTGCTTTCTGTGTCTCATCAGACACAAGAAAACTGATGTGGTACCAATCAAGTAATCCAGGCACCATGAATTTTTAATTTTCTTTCTATTTATGCTTTAAAATAATATACTATATATGTCCTTTAAATTAACCAAATCATCATATTTTTTAAAATCGGAATAAAGATCAAATCACAGAGTAGAAAATATGAGCTGAGCTGTTTTTATTGAGGCTCTAAAGCATAAACATTAAGGTAATATTTTATATCCAGAATGAAATATGAAATTTAATAAATTTCAATGGTGAAAACTTGTAACTCTATTAAAATTAACATTGCAAAGGACAGTCATGTGGCCAGGTCACACCTCAAGATGACCCTTTTTGAGTGGACACACTTTGTTTAGGGATATGTACTGGGTTAAAATTTTTTATTATTGGGCAAACTTATTAGTAAAACTTATTTGGCCTATGTCAGAAATAATCTCATTCCATCTTCTACTTCACTCTTTCTCAAAATAACAATACAATATTTCTAATTTATATTTCTAATATAACTCATACCAGAGGTAAGATTTTTTATAAAAATACAGGTATTAAATTACAATTTTTTGCATTACTTTTTTGAAAGTCTTTTTAAAATATCAATATGACAGCACAGAAGAAGGCAAAAAATCATGCTTGTTTTGATGAAAAATTAACAGATATTAAGTCATAGTTTAAGCTCCTACGTGACCTAACAATTTACAATCACAACACAGCAAGAATCACCAAAATAACAAACAAACAAAATATATTAGCATAGTATTAAGCATCATTCACTATGCAAGACTATGTGACTAAGGATAACACAGATATAGTGGACAGGACTTTTCTTAGTATCCTGTGTATGACCTGCTCCAGGAGAGCTCAGGTTTAAACCTTCAGCACCCAGGGTGGCAGGCTGAGACAGGAGGATCCCTGTAGCTTCCTGGCCAGGCAGTCCTGTCCAATCTCTATGTTCCAGGTTTAGGAAGGGACCTTATCTCAAACAATAAGGTGAAGAGCAATTGAGGAAGGCATCCAATAATGTCAATACACACAGACATACAAACATGCCCCCTCTATGTACACACATTAAAATATATACAAATTCACATATATAAAAAAAGGATACAGAATTTCAGTCCGACACTATATATTCCATAGAGGTTCCAAACCAAGCCTCTTAATACCTCAGTTTCTAACAGAAGGAGAACATCTTTATCAAGAGATCTGTAACCATGCAACCTGAATGAGAATTAATTGAGCCAAAAATCAAATGCTGAGACCCATAACCAAGCCTTCGGCAGAGTGTAGGGAATCATATCAAGGAAGGAGGAATTAGTATATCCTAGAGGGGACAGGGAGCCCCACAAGGTCCAAATATATCTGAGCACAGGGGGCTTCTATGAGACTGTTTATCCAACAAAGGACCATGCATGGATATAGCCTACAACCTCTGCTCAGACATAGCCCATGGTAGCTCAGTATCCAAGTGGGTTCCCTAGTAAGGGAGACAGGAATTGTTTCTGACATGAACTCATGAGCTTCCCCTCCCCACTGAGGGAGGAGCAGCCTTGCTAGGCCACAGATAAGGACATTGCAACCATCCTGAAGATATCTGATAAGCTAGGGCCAGATGGAAGGAGAGGAGGACACCCCCCTCAGTGGACTCGGAAGGGGGCAGGGAGGAGATAAGGGAGGGAGGGAAGGATTGGGAGGGTAAGAGGGAGAGGGCTACAGCTGAGATACAAGTGAATGTATAAAATTATTTTAAAATAAAGAAATATTAATATAAAAAAGAAAAAATTGAGCCAAAAATAATGTATCTCTTAAATTATTATCAGGACCCACAAGTAATATTTAATATCCATTTTTCCTTTATTACAGAAAATTGTATAGAGCAAGTCTGTAGAAGTAAATAAATCCAACTATCCTGACTGAACTGATAAGCAGAGGAAATCTACCAAAATTAGTTCTCTCATGATTACTCCCAAAGACCCAGTAACATACAAAACCCAGGTACTGGGAAGATTGCCTGGGGAGGCAGAGAAGGGGCTAACCTGTGCTAACCAGCCCCACATGACTTCAGTCGCCTCGGCTGTACCCCACATTGAACAGTGTGATCCACTGAGACTGAAATGTCACTGTTCCCTGTCTTTTTCTCCTATTGCTTCTTTAAACAGGCATTTCCTTTTATTAGGCATCACACAAGTCAAAGTCAAATGCCAATTCAGAACAGTACTCATTTGTAAAGATTTTACTTAGGAGATAAGAACTAAGAAAGAACACAGAGGAACCCACACTCAGTGTGTATTTAAGCATCCTGGCCCTGTGTTTATAAGATGAAGACAAAAGCCAAACCGCTGAGTATTTTAATTACCATCAACTCCTAACATTAAGAAGGTCCATAACATTCTTAACTGGGACCAAGTGTTCAATCCACAGACCTATGGAGCACATTTCTCACTCGAACCACAATGCACACACTCATTCTCAGCGCAGACTTGCCATAAACCTTCAGGGTGGGTGGAAGAGCAACATTAGTAGAGCAGTGAGGTGAAGAACACTCATATGATCTAAAATGTATCTGTCGTGCACGGCAAGTAATTGGGATCATGTTGTCTTGTTATTTAAATAACAATACTATACACTTCTGGTATTAGTTTTATTCCCAATGGAAAAATGAAAATTAGTCTAATTTGCTTTATTGTAATGCTTGCTTTATTGCAGTGGCCTGGATCCAAACCTGTAATATATTCATAATATGCCTGAAAACATAAAGTCAAAGGTTCAAAAGGCACAGTTATGGAATAGCAACAATAAGAAACCAGTATAAAAAGTGGATGAAAATTAACTCCAAGCATGAGCCGACGGCTCAGGGGCCAATGGTGCTTGCTGCTCTTCTAAGGACTGGAGTCTGGCTCTCAGCACCGCAGTGGGCAGCACACAAGCACCGTTCCTCCGGCTCCAGGAGCTGGCACTTTCTGTAGGCCTCATGGCCATTCAGATACAGTACACACACACATACAATTTTAAATGAACTAGGTGTAAAGGGAATTCGTCCAACATAAAGGGCCAATCTGTCTGAATAATGTGCCATTCACTGACACACATGTACCTAGTAACAGGCATCAAGTGTCACACAGCTGTCATGGTCAAAGAAGCGCTCTTCGAGGAAGACACCCACAAGATCTGAAAGCAAGAGCTCCAAAAGGGAGGTAGAGCATAAGAAACCCAAATAAAAGAGATAAAAATACACGTCAACAGAAATGACGGTGGTAACAGTTGCACAACAATGTGAAGGCGCTCAGGGTTATGATGGCAGATTCTTAAATTTCATACTTATTTCATATACTTTACATTTTGAGTACTGTCCACAATTAAAGGAAACATAAATAATCAGAAAATAATGTACTTCTCATAATGCTGCAACTTGAGTAAACCTTGAAAACTTTCATCTTATTTGAATTAAACACAAAGACACAAAAGGGTAAATAGTACATAATTTTACTCACATGAGGTCCTATTGACGTAAATTTATGCCATGTGCATTTTATCATAATAAAAAATCAAAATAAAATCTTACTAGAAAGATTTAAAATCCAGCTTTCAAGAGATTTGATAGGAAAATTAATAGTGAAAATGTAGACATCTGCCAAACTAGCCTTTAAACAGAACTTCTACCGGAGTGAAGGAAGATGTTAATTAGTTCAGAGAAACTAATTATTAGAAGGACATTGTATCTCAATTAGGTAAAACTGAAAAAAAAAAACACTAAAACACAACAGACCTAAAAACAAAATGGAGGACTAAAAGCTGGGCATTGTTTACACAGGGAACACTGTTTGGAGAAGGAATTCCCTCCTCATGGAGAATAGATGAAGTTGCACGATAAAAACACAAGGCGGTCTTCATAGATAACTGTTCTGGCTAGTCCCAGGTGAGACCAAATGACAAGCAAAAGCACAGTAGGAAAAGGAAAAATAAATTTACAGGACTGTTATGATACAAAGTAGAAGGATTGATAAAACCAAAAGCTGTTCTAAAATGGGAAGAAGTGCTGTGGAACTTCACACTGATCATGAAGATCAGCAATAAAAGATAGTAAAGAAACAGTCCATGAAAGCTCACTGTGATCTCAACAAAATAGCACCAGAACTGCATTAAAATCCACCTCTAAGGACTGGTGCATAAGAATAACCACAAATATGACAAAATTCTACAATATCAGACACTGGAACTTGGAAATTAATTAGAGCCAAGTTTAAATAAAGATTGTCTAAAAATAGACAATCTTAAAGAGGAACTT
Organism: Psammomys obesus; assembly: GCF_907164565.1. Taxonomy (NCBI): domain Eukaryota; kingdom Metazoa; phylum Chordata; class Mammalia; order Rodentia; family Muridae; genus Psammomys; species Psammomys obesus. Next base: position 2,165,503 of record NW_026590859.1, on the reverse strand, counting down.
AGCACATGACAAAAATAGTATTTTAGGTCAGTAATTAAAAATGAGGTTGTTCTTCTTCCTTAGCTTCTTTAGGTATACAGATTTTAGTATGTTGGGTAAGATGATCAATCCTCACTCAGGAAGGAAAATGGGATGGACATGGAAGAGGGAGAAAACAGGGAACAGGATAGGAGCCTATCACACACAGCCTCTGAAAGACTCTACCCAGCATGGTATCAAAGCAGATGTTGAGGCTCATAACCAAACTTTGGGCAGAGTGCAGGGAATCTTAGGAAAGAAGGGGAAGATAGAAAGACCTGGAGGAGACAGGAGCTCCTCAAGGAGCAGAACCAAGAAATCTGGGTCTTGGGGTCTTTTCTGAGACTGATACTCCAACCAAGGACCATGCATGGAGATAGCCTAGAACCCCTGCACAGATGTAGTCCATGGCAGCTCTGTGGCCAAATGGGTTTCCTAGTAATGGGAACAGGGACTGTCTCTGACATGAACTCAGTGGCCTGTTCTTTGATTACCTCCCCCTGAGAGGGGAGCAGCCTTACCAGACCCCAGAGGAAGACAATGCAGCCAGTCCTGATGAGACCTGATAAGCTAGGGTCAGATGGAAGGGGAGGAGGTCTCCCCTATCAGTAGACTTGGAGAGGGGGATGGGAAGAGATGATGGAGGTAGAGTGGGATTGGGAGGGAATGATGGAGGGGGTTACAGCTGAGATACAAAGTGAATAAACTGTAATTAATATAAAAAGTTAAAATTAAAATTAAAAAATGAGATTGTTCAACAAATAATAGAGAACAAGCGGCAAACAATTTGGAAAATACAGTTAAATGTTGATTATGTAAGTCCTTAATGCAAAACAAATCAGAGACAGATCAAAGATGCACGCCCAGAAATTTGAAAACTCCTAAGGTCAAATCTTTTTTTTTGTTTGTTTGTTCTTTTTTTTAATATTTTTTATTTTTAAATAATTTTATACATTCACTTGTATCCCAGCTGTAGCCCTCTCTCTCTTACCCTCCCAATCCTCCCCTCCCTCCCTTATCTCCTCCCTGCCCCCTTCCGAGTCCACTGAGGGGGGTGTCCTCCTCTCCTTCCATCTGGCCCTAGTTTATCAGGTATCTTCAGGATGGTTGCAATGTCCTTATCTGTGGCCTAGCAAGGCTGCTCCTCCCTCAGTGGGGAGGGGAAGCTCATGAGTTCATGTCAGAAACAATTCCTGTCTCCCTTACTAGGGAACCCACTTGGATACTGAGCTACCATGGGCTATGTCTGAGCAGAGGTTGTAGGCTATATCCATGCATGGTCCTTTGTTGGATAAACAGTCTCATAGAAGCCCCCTGTGCTCAGATATATTTGGACCTTGTGGGGCTCCCTGTCCCCTCTAGGATATACTAATTCCTCCTTCCTTGATATGATTCCCTACACTCTGCCGAAGGCTTGGCTTGGCTATGAGTCTCAGCATCTGCTTTGATACACTGCTAGGTAGAGTCTTTCAGGTGCCTTCTGTGGTAGGCACAGGCTACTGTCCTGTTACTTGTTTTCTCCTATTTCCAATGTTCATCCCCTTTGTCTTTCTAGATGAGGATTGATCATCTTACCCCTGGACCTCTTTCTTGTTTATCGTCTTTAGGTGTACATATTTTAGTATGTATATCCTATCTTCTAAGGTCAAACCTTTAATTTGTGTGTTTAATTGGAATCCAGGAAATTAGAAGGGGACCATTGATGGTGAGGGGAAAGAAAGATTGTGAGGAAGTAGGGACAGTAGAACACAAATGACATGAAGGGAAAAGGTAGAATAGTGGGGAGAGAAATGGAGGGGTACAGAGAGTAGGATTGGGGCACAGAGAACTAACTCTAAGGATGGTTAAAAAGCCATATGGAAACCTATGGCTCACACTCATTTTCTCTACCACTTTACAAGCGCTCTCTCTCTCTCTCTCTCTCTCTCTCTCTCTCTGTCTCTGTGTGTGTGTGTGTGTGTGTGTGTGTGCGTGCGTGTGTGTGTGTGTACCCACATACATATTCATTTAAGAGTTTAGAGTTACTTGGCTTTAAATTGCCAAATAAGAACCACAATGCAAAATATAGAGCACCTCTCTTCTAGCTGTTGGTCAGAGGCACCTTGGAGACCTTCAAAACAATCCAGACTATCGTCACTGTTCTTGTTTGTGCACCAGAAATTGATGGTAAGACCCTATTGCTGATGACATCACAGTCACTGATCACAGGACACTGAGAAGCCAAGTTAGTACTGACTAGGAAGATTCCTCCCTCTGGCCAGCTTCTATACAACTGGACAGGGTTATGTACTCATCAACAGCTGTGAATACCACGAACTGCAAGAATGCCCAGTATGGCAAGATATGTCAGTGGAGGCTGTTAATATATCTTTTATTTGCCTGAAGTAATTGTCTTCTTGGAAACTTACTGTCTCTGTCTGCTAACCTAGGCTTTAGTCCTAGAAGCTTCTAGTCTCTGTACAATCTAATCTAGGCCTAGAATGTTTCCAGCCTCTGAGATTTCCTGCTGAATTAGCTCACCCTTCTCTAGCTCTTTCTGAACTCTGGCTGGTTGGTTCAACTCAGCTGTTCTCATTCTCTGGCTCATTCTAGCTTATCCTCTCTTCAATCTCTCTGTAAAACTCTCCTGGTAAAAACTGCCCCTGAACTCCATGGCTTGAACTGCCACAGACTGAACTCCACCGCACTGCCTCGAAACTCCCTGACCTAACCACCCTGCCAGAACAGCGCTGACTAGAACTCAAGAGATCTGAAGGCCTCTGTCTCCTGAGTGCTAGGATTAAAGGCATGTACCACCAAGCCTGGACCTACACCAGGTTGGCCTTGAACTCAGATCTGCTTGCCTTTGTCCCCTGGGGTTAAAGGTGTGTCTGTATTCTAGCTAGATCATACAGACCTAGAAGGTCTTTGGATGTGATCTCTTTCCAAAACAGCCATGTTCTGAGTTAAAATTTCTCTACAGGGGCAACAGGGGCACAAATGTTATGGCACTTTCTAGTTCACATTTTAGGTCCACTTCACAGTAGGAAACACATTCTTGGAACTGCTAATCTGGCCGAGAATTCATGGTTGGAGAGCTTACAGGTCCTCCTCTTACTATTTTGCTAAATGAACACAGCATCAGTCATCTCTCCACCAATGATTTAGTGGAGTTCTTGGATTTCCTAGGTAAGTTTCTTTGTGCAGAAGATGGTGGTTACGATGGCTGCTCAGACACAGACAAGACATCTACATCATACCCACTTCAGAAGATCCAGGGACCACCTCGGAAGAGGAGGCAGGAAAACTGTAAGAGCCAGAGGTCAGAGCAGACAGAGCAAAACAACGTCTTCTGGACATAACAGAACCACTATATTCACAAGCTCACAGCAGCCGTGGTTACTCGCCCAAGTTCCAGCCAGTTAACATTCTAGCACGGATTGGGAAGGGGCTCATGACCCCCTAACCAACTGAGGAGCTATGGATGCTGGTGTCTTCTGGTGGAGGAGAGTCAGTTAGGCTGACCTCAAGCGGATGGCCTCACCTCCAGAAGTACACAGACAAAGTGGAATCAATGGACCAATGGGTATTAAAACAAAGAAGAAAACAAGAAGTTGGAGACGATGTGAAGGTGGTAGAGGATGTGGGAAGAACTGAGGGTTAAAGGTGATTCTGATCAAAATATATTGTACAAAATTCTCAAAGAATTAATAAAATATTTTAAATCAATGAAATAAAAGCAAAAATATAATAAAAAAACAAGTACAAGTGGCAAAGGAAGGAAAATTAATTTTTTAACATGACTAAGTAAAATTTTATAAGTTGAAATCATGAAAATGCTAAAATCAGCTGTGGTAGCACAAGCCTGTGAGCCTAGTGCTTGGGAGATGGTGGTAGAAGGTGTATGAGCTTCAGGCCAGGCTAGGCTATATATATACATACATACATACTGGTTATTAGCACATAAACTATAAAAGCTATTATTTCATAATTAAGCAGCTTTTATAACATTAAAGACAATGTATAGCTAGAATTACACAAAGTATGTCAAAGTTAAGAGCTAAACACAGAGTAGCTTGTCTTTTCCCCACTTTAAAATGAGAGTGAAGGGCTGGAGAGATGGCTCAGAGATTAAGAACACTGACTGCTCTTCCAAAGGTCCTGAGTTCAGTTCCCAGCAACCACATGGTAGCTCACAACCATCTATAATGAGATCCAGTGTCCTCTTCTGGCACACCGGTTACATGCAGATGGAACACTGTATAAATAATAAATAAATCTTTAAAATAAAATGAGAGTGAAAGGTACAGAATTTTATGGGCCAGGAATGCCAGCTACCCTTTGTAACAGGAAAAACAGACACATTGATGGTAAGGAGGTATAATAAGAATCAAAAACTTTTCTGGTTTAAAAACAGATTAGAGAATACCTGAGCAGTCAGCTGACATGAAAGGCAATTTTATTTGTTTGCACACTATAGACAGGTCTGCCCCCCAAGAAGTTCATAAAATGAGGGGGTATCTGTCCTAGTATACTTACCCGGAAGCATCTCTTACACTTAGGGAAGGCCACACAGCTTATTGCCCTGGCAGCCAACCACTCACAGAAATAACCCCTGCCCAGCCTCACACCGGAAACATGAAACCTCCTGATACGCAGGTGGTCACTGGTTCTGTGTTTGGCCTGCCCCTCAGACACAGCCAGGCACCTTACCCTCGGCACACACTTAGGCCGGCCAACCACGGACTACTGCAGCACATTCAGACAGCATCCCTCGAACCAGTGTCCCCAGGCTGTAGCTCGATGTCAGAGCTGCCACTAAAAATCCAGGAGAAGACCCAAATATGAATAACGTAGTCTCATTTTTCTTTCTAAGTGACAGGTTGATATTTTCTGCCACACTTGCCAAAAGTACACAGCTATTATAAAACGGATCTTTATTGCTATTGAAAAAGAAGAAACAAACAAAGCAACAGTAGTCTGAGAAAATAAATTCTAAACAGTTAAAGAGACAAAACAGAACGCGATCCAAACAGCAACACTCATAAGATTACACTAGATTATGTGACATTTTGCCAACAACCAAAGAAAACATAAAATTACAAATCCAAGCTGTGTGCCACATTGAGAACTGGGATCTCTTTTTCAGATTAAATTTAGGTTATGGCTTATACAACTAAGTTTCTTTTCATTTAAACTCCCTATTAGTCCTATTATTAAATTTCTAAAACTGATAAAAAGGACCCAGGCTTAGTTAGAAAGGTGTAAATCCATCAAGGAAGCCAAGGTTCCAGGAAGAGCGAGCATGTCAGAGAAAGCACTGGCTCCATATCATGAACCCTGGCTGTCTGCCTGCTTCATAGTGGATGTTTGCTTTTGAAGGAATGAGGATGAGAATGGGTCAGTCTATCGACGCCTATTCAGATTCAACTAAAAACGTACACGTTTATCACTGACTTGAAATGTGATACACACTGAGGAGCCCGTGGGTTAACACTCTCAGAAGTAAGGCTAACTGTATATCCTGTTACTTATTCACAGAAGTTTCAGATTTGGCCAGCCATCTAAAGAAACACTCAAGATACGAGCAACATCATTGCTCACACAACCAAAGTACTCAATCATGAAATGTTTGTGTCAGAACTACTCAATGTTACAGGCACACCAAGTCCTCAGTGATTACAGGTATATCTTCAACTATGACAGTCCATTAATACAAAGGTGGCGTAATGAATGTGAAGAAATTAACGAGACAGAGGTTTCGACAGTTTCTAGATAATGAAAAAGATTCACTTGGCAGACCTTTGGAAGATCCAATGAAGTCATTATGGCCATTTTGTGCAGACAGAAATTCAGGGGCACAGAATTTAGCTTCTGGCTTTTGAGAAAAAAGAAAACTTAAGTATTCAAATGACAGAATAGATAAAAGATATCTTCATCAACTAAGATCTTTACTAAACTAGGAGAGTATAAAAGGATCTGTTGCCCAAAAGTGTTAGTAAGTATTCTGTAAGAAAACAATACAGAAACAAAATTTATAGCAATTCAACCACAAAGGAAAGTTAGAAAAATTGATACAGAAACATTTAAAGTTGCAACAGCAGGAGCAAGATGAAAACCAACCCAAAAGCCAGGCTAATGAGACAACAACTCTAATGTGTTCATCTGCAGTAAATGCATACTTTCCTTTCTTCCTTTCTTGTTTTATGAAACAGTCTGTGTGTAGCTTGGGCTGTGCTGGAACTCACTCTGTAGACCATGCTGGCTTCGAACTCAGAGATTCACTTGTCTTTGCCTCCCAAGTGCTGGGATTAAAGGTGTGCATCACCACCACCCAGCCCTGTACTACCTTTTTTTTTAGTTAAAAATTTATTTATTTATTCATTCATTCCAATTTATTCACTTTGAATCCCCTCTGCAGCCCCATCCCTCTTCTTCCAGTCCCACCCACTCTCCCTCTTTTTCCCCCTATGTACTTTCCTTGATAGGGGAGGGCCTCCTCCCCTTCTATCTGACCCTAGCCTATCAGGTCTCATCAGAACTGGCTGCATCATCTTCCTCTGTGGCCTGGCAAGGCTGCACCCCCCAACTCCTGTACCCCTTACTAGGGAACCCACTTGGAAACTGAGCAGCCAATGGGCTTCCTTTGAACAGAGGGTCTCGGTCCTCTCTATGCATGGTCCTTGGTTGTAGTATCGGTCTCTGCAGTTCCCTCTGGGCCCAAGTTTTTGGCTCTGTTGTTCTCCTTGTAGAGTTCCAGTCTTGTCCAGGTCTTTCTATCTCTGGATTCTGGCACTCTGCCCAAAGTTTGGCTATGAGTCTCAGTATCTCCTTCGATACCATGGTGGATAGAGTTTTTCAGAGGTCCCTGTGGAAGGCCCCTGTCCTGTTCCTTGTTTTCTCCTACTTCTGATGTTTGTCCTGTTTGCCCTTCTGGATGAGGATTAAGTCTCTTCCCTAGGGTCCTCCTTGTTTAGCTTCTTTAGGAGTATAGATTTTAATATGTTTATCCTATATTATATGACTAATATCCACTTATAAGTGAGTATATACTATGTGTGTCTTTCTGTTTTTGGGTTACCTTAGTCAGGATAATCTCTTCTATTTCCATCCATTTGCTTGCAAATTTCATGATTTCCTTGTTTTTAATACCTGTAAATGTGTAAATTATGTAAATGTGCCACAATTTCTGTATCTTATTCCTCTGTTGAGGGACATCTAGGCTATTTCCAGTTTCTGGCTATTATGAATAAAGCTGCTAAGAACATAGTTGAGAAAATGTCTTTGTTGTATAGTTGAACATCTTCTGGATATACGCCCAGGACTAACTGGATCTCTACATGTAGAAAAATGCAAATAGATCCATATTTATCACCCTCTACAAAACTAAAGTCCAAGTGGATCAAAGACCTCAACATAAAACCAGACACACTAAATATGTCAGAAGAAGTGGGGAACAGCCTCGAACTCATTGGCACAGGAGACAACACTCTGAACAGAACACCAACAACACAGGCTCTAAGATCAACAATCAATAAATGGGACCTCATGAAACTAAAAAGCTTCTGTAAAAGAAAGGACACTGTCAATCAGAACAAAATGACTGCCAACAGATTGGGAAAGGATCTTCACCAAGCCTATATGTGACAGAGGGCTAATATCCAGAATATATAAAGAACTCAAGAAGTTAAAAAAGGGGGCTGGAGAGATGGCTCAGAGGTTAAGAACACTGGCTGTTCTTCTAAAGGTCCTGAGTTCAATTCCCAGTAACCACATTGTGGCTCTTAACCATCCAAAATGTGATCTGGTGCCTTCTTCTGGCCTGCAGGCACATATGTGGGCATAATACTGAACAAATAAATCTTTTTTTTTTTTAAAAAAAGGAAGTTAAAAAAATCAAGTTAATGTAATTAAAAAATGGGGTACACAGCTAAATAGAGAATTCTCAACAGAGGAATATCAAATGGCAGAGAAACACTTAAAGAAATGCTCAACATCCTTAATCATCAAGGAAATGCAAATCAAAAGGACCCTGAGATTTCACCTTACACCCATCAGAATGGCTAAGATCAAAAACTCAAGCAACAACACATGCTAGAGAGGATGTGGAGAAAGGGGAACCCTCCTCCACTGCTGGTGGGAATGTAAACTTGTACAACCACTCTGGTAATCAATCTGGTGCTTCATCAGACAATTGGGAATAGTGCTACCTCAAATCAATTTTGATAGAAAAATTGTTTTAGAAAAATTAAAACTAAATAAAATCATGGAATATAAATTACACACCTAGCATGTTTAATTAATTATTTTAGCCAGAAATTTGTTCACTCTTATAGCTCCTCCAGGCCTCGATGATCAACCTTGGATTTGTATTAGAGACACCTCCAATACTACTATAAATTTATTTGATAGTGCCACTCAGAAAAATCTCTTAATTTTTTTTGTAGTGCCCTTGACATGCCAAGCACATACTTTCCCCCGCCACTCACACCTGAATTAGATTTTGTGCAACTAAGTTCATACATTATGTCAGAAGTTATAACAACAATAAAATGAAAATTTAATGTGATATGGCACCCCAGAACATGAGTCCAATTTAAACATTCTCCTTCCAATATAGCACCCCAGAACGTGAGTCCGATTTAAACATGCTCCTTACGATATGGCACCCCAGAACGTGAGTCCAGTTTAAACATTCTCCTTCC
>NW_026590859.1:2123218-2156791 GCF_907164565.1 Psammomys obesus | reverse complement strand
ACGTGAGTCCAGTTTAAACATTCTCCTTCCGATATGGCACCCCAGAATGTGAGACCAGTTTAAACATTCTCCTTCCGACATGGCACCCCAGAACGTGAGTCCAGTTTAAACATGCTCCCTCCGACATGGCACCCCAGAACGTGAGTCCTGGAGTGACCCTTAGGTCACACTACTTGATCCCACCTGTAGAACAAATAACAGAGACCCAGCTCCACACTAAAAATAGCAATTTACAAGTGCTAGGATTGGAGGCCATGCCTGCTAAACAGACTGCTGAGTGCAGAGCAGCTATACACAGGGCCTCTAGCTACTCAGCTGTGTGACGAAAAGGGAGATGAGGAGATTCAAGTGCAGTGGCAGGAGTCAGAGTTGGCTCAACAGAGCTTTAGATCCCTCTCCCACAAGCAAATGGATAGGATCCCCATCACTCTACTTCCTACCTGCCCATTACCACCTCCCTCTTCTCCACCTGAACTGGACCTACTTGCATCCATTGCTGTATATGGCAGGGTGAGAAGCCCCCAGTTACAGCAATGCAAGCTATAACCATCTACAAATATATCTGAGAGGGTCTGGCACGTTAAAGGGTAAAGTGAGTGAAACAACTTAGATTTCTGAAAGTGTATGAGATATTTAATTTCATAGTAGAAGGAAGGCATTCCAGGGTACAGGACTTGAGGTCAGAGAACACTGGAAACCTCAGCACATGGGGATGAACCCACCCCCCCGTCTATCCCACAAGCTATGCTGGCAAGGCCTCACCTCCTCAGAAGGAAGCAGGCTGCACATGACCTGAAAGGCATGCCCTAAGAACTGGGAAGACATCACCACTCTGAGAAGAGTCTGCAAACCCAGAGCTCTTCCTTTGTCCTGCAGAAGTAAGTGTTGTGAACAGCAGAGACTGCCAGTCAGTGCAGTTCAGAAGGGGCTGACAACACATCTCGGTGGGCAGAAGCACACAGAGAACAGCTGGGAAGAGACGCCGCACAGAGAGGGACAGACTCGTACTCTCAGCCTCTCTGATGTGGACAGGGCTGGAACGCAGACCAGCGTCTATGTGAGAAGTATTTACAATGTCAGCACTACCTGGAAACAGGTAACTAATTACCACGAGAAAAAAGGCAAGGTCGATCGGAGCCAAGATGGCGGCACCAGGAGAACACCGTGTCTGAGAAGCAGGACAACACACACTGAGCAGCGACCAGGAGACTGAACTCTGGCCCCTAAAACAACAGCTATCGTGTTTCCCAGGTGAGGGGAGGCTCCCACGGCGTGGGAATCAGTCAGGTCCATTCTCGGCTGCCCAGCCAGAACCCGGAATAGAACCCGGCTAATGCGGGCTTTGGGGTCTCCGGGCTGGTGCTGCAAGCCTGCTTGTCCAGATCAGTTTCCCAAGCTGATTGGTGGGCACATGGGTGCCTGAGGCTGGGAGTCCCAGTCGCAAAAAAACCCAACGGGGAAGGAAAGTTGCCAGACCAGTCACTGATCACCCAGTCTTTCCCTGGAAGGTCTCTCCGACCTCGGCGGGTACCTGCCGCCATCACAATTGAGCTCCTGCCGCGCACGGATCTCAGCTGCGCGCCCAGCTCAAAATCCCTACTCCCTCTTCGGAGGAGGCAGGAGGCATCCAGCAGAATCTGCCACAGACCACATTGTCTGTACCCCAACCCGTGATCAGGGCTGAGAAAACCCAATCCTTTCGGGCACTCCCCCAAACGCCGCCATAACCCTGCCGCAGTGGAGCGGAAGGATAAAGAGGCGCACAGCGGCTTCACAGTGCCGGAACTCCAGTGCTACCTGCCGCTCCTAGCAAACAAACTATAGCTCAGGATCTGGGACTGTGGTCATTCTACACATCCTGAGATTATCCTGGGTCCAGCGCAATAAGGTCTAGCAGCAAGTTCTATCACCGGCGCCCCCCCCCGCCCCCCCCCCCCCCCCCCGAGAAACGCCGCCAGCTCAGGATCGGACTGAGAAGCCCCAAGCCCTGCTGGCACTCCCCTGAGAGCACCTCCATAAGCTTGACCTAGCAGAGGAGAAGGTCAGAGGGGAAGGACAGAGAGGCAGCCTGCCAAGGACACAGCACCCTCTCTCCAGCGGCCTCTAGCAGAGAAACCCAAGCTCTGGATCTGAAGTCACTCAACCCTACCCAGTACTCTCTTGGGATTGGCAAACATAGATTCTACTGCTAGGCTGCTTCTGGCAGAGAGATCTGGGCCCAGGATCTGGGATTGAGTACACTCACCCTAACTCTTTCCCGCGCCACCCAGGGACCAGTCAACATAACCCCTCCTGGCAGAGGGAAAGGACAAAGAGGCAGCACACAGGAAAGGTGGACACCAAGTTCTGCAGCCACAGTGTCACAGAGCTGACTGATAGCCTACCCATGCACTTCCGCAGCAGGACCAAAACAGAGAGTAGTGAGCAAGGGGAACCCCTGTGCATTCCAACTGGTCCTGCAAGAGAGTGAGTGAGCCTTCTAGGGAGAGATTGCCCCAGACCCAGGGCCTCTCCACAGAAGCAACCAGACGAGATCCCTGGCACCCACACTCCTAGCGTGGGCATCATAGGGATTCTTGGGATAGCGACCCCAACAGTGAAGCCTCTGCCTTATTGGTCCATCAAGGTAATCCAGGCAAACAATCCCTGGATCTCAGTCAGAACTGCGTAATAGTGGCTTGCAGGCCACTGCAATAGTCAGAGAATCTGCGCATGCACACTGCGCCTGCTAAAAGCGCACGCGAATAGCGCCAGCGTCACATTCTTTACTTAGGCAAAACTGAAAACAAAGTGCACACTCCCAAAGCAGTGAACCTCTCTCATCTTCCTGAAAAAACAGTCCAGAAAACAGAAAGAGAGGATCATAGCCCAAACTACAAACTCGAGGAACAAACAGTGAGGATTATAAATAACCAGATGGCTAGAGGCAGACGTAAGAACACTCCCAACAAAAATCAGGACATAATGACCTCACCAGCAACCCCACAAAACAATGGACACTTCAATTCACTAGATATACAAGAAAACGACCTCAAAACTATGTTTCTCCAGCTACTAGAGGCCCATAGAGATGAAAAGAACAAAGCCCTCAGAGAAATAACCAAAGAAATCGAGACTAACCAAGAGGAAACAAATCGTGCTCTCAGAGAAATGACCACGAAAATTGAGGCAAACAGAGAAGAAATGCACAAAGCTCTCAAAGAAATGTCCACACAAATGAAGGCAAATAAAGAAGAAATGAACAAAGCTCTCATAGAAATACAGGCAATTATAGCCAAAGAAGTAGAGGCACAATTAGTGATACATAGAGAGGAAACAGACAAAAAAATAGAAGCTATCATTGAAAAGCAGGACTCCACTTTCAAACAGATGAAGGAAATGGTGCAAGACATGAAAAAAATTAGAATCAATAAAGAAAACACAAATAGAGAAAAACCAGGAGCTGGAGAACATAGAGAAAAGATCAGGCACTACAAAGGTAAGCATCACCAACAGAATACAAGAAATGGAAGAAAGAATCTCAGGAGCCGAAGATACACTTGCGGAAATTGACACGTCTCTCAAAGAAAAAATAAAAATCAGAAAAGTTCCAAACACAAAACATCCAAGAAATCAAGGACACCATGAAAAGACAAAACCTAAGAATAATAGGAGTAGAAGAAAAAGAAGACATCAGGCTCAAAGGTCTGGAAAATATTTTCAAGAAAATTATAGAAGAAAACTTTCCCAACTTAAAGAAGGAGATGGCCATAAACATACAAGAGGCCTACAGAACACCAAGTAGACTAGACCAGAAAAGAAATTCTTCACGTCACATCATAGTCAAAACACTGAACCTACAAAACAAAGAAAAACTTCTAAAAGCAGCAAGGGAAAAAGGCCAAGTAACATATGAAGGTAGACCTATCAGAATCACACCAGATTTCTCAACAGAAACTATGAAAGCCAGAAGGGCCTGGACAGAAATCATACAGTCCTTAAGGGACCACAGATTCCAACCCAGACTACTATACCCAGCAAAACTTTCAATCAACATAGACGGAGAATTCAAGATATTCCAAGACAAAACCAAATTTAAACAGTATCTACATAGTAACCCAGGTCTACAGAAGTTACTAGAAGGGAAACTCCAAACCAAAGAAAACAACCACATCGAAGGAAACAGAGGAAATAGATAACTACACAACAACAACAACAAAAAAAAAAAAAACAAAAAACAAAAGAAGACAAGCAATGAAACTCAGTGACACCACCAACACCACATCTAAAATAAGTAACAATTGTTGGTCACTAGTTTCTATCAACATCAACGGACTCAACTCCCCAATTAAAAGACACAGACTAACAGAATGGTTGCTGAAACAGGATCCATCATTCTGTTGCATCCAAGAAACACACCTATGCAACAAAGATAAACACTACCTCAGAGTAAAGGGCTGGAAAACTGTCTTTCAAGAAAATGGTTCCAGAAAACAAGCGGGAGTAGCCATCCTAATATCTAATAAAACAGACTTTCAACCCAAGTTAATCAAAAAAGATAAAGACGGCCACTATATTCTCATCAAAGGAAAAATCCACCAAGAGGACATCACAATTTTGAATATCTATGCCCCAAATACAAGAGCACCTACATTCGTAAATGAAACAATATTAAAGCTTAAATCACACATTGATCCTAAAACCCTAATAGTGGGAGACTTCAACACTCTACTCTCACCAAGGGACAGATCAACTAAACAGAAAACAAATAGGGAAATAAAAACACTTACAGAGACCCTAAATCAAATGGACCTAATAGACGTCTACAGATCTTTTCATCCAAACTCAAAAGAGTATACCTTCTTTTCAGCACCACATGGAACATTCTCCAAAATAGACCATATAGTTGGTCATAAAGAAAGCCTCAACAGATACAAAAAGATTGAAATAATCCCTTGTATTCTATCTGACCACCATGGACTTAAGCTGGACCTCAACAACAACAGAAATAACAAACTGCCTACACGTACATGGAAACTGAACAACCTGTTACTCAACGACAGCTGGGTTAAGGAAGAAATAAAGAAAGAAATTAAAGACTTCCTAGAATTCAATGAAAATGAAGGCACAACATACCCAAATTTATGGGACACACTGAAAGCAGTGCTCAGGGGAAAATTTATAGCACTAAGTGCCTGCAAGAAGAAATTCGTAACAGCACATACAAACAACTTAATGGCCCAACTGAAAACCCTAGAAAAAAAAGAAGCAGACACACCCAAGAGGAGCAGAAGGCTGGAAATAATCAAACTCAGGGCTGAAATCAATCAATTAGAAACAAATAAAACTATTCAAAGAATCAATGAAACAAAAAGCTGGTTCTTTGAGAAAATCAACAAGATAGACAAACCCTTAGTCAAACTAACTAAAAAGCAGAGAGAATCTATCCAAATCAACAAAATCAGAGATGAAAAGGGTGACATAACTACAGACACAGAGGAAATTCAAACAATCATTAGGTCATACTACAAAAGCCTATATGCTACAAAATTTGAAAATCTAAATGAAATGGACAATTTTCTTGATAGATTCCATCTTCCAACATTAAGTCAAGATCAGGTAGAAAGACTGAACAGCCCTATATCCCCCAAGGAGATTGAAGCAGTCATTCACAGTCTCCCCTCCAAAAAAAGCCCTGGGCCAGATGGTTTCAGTGCGGAATTCTACAAGACCTTCAAAGAAGTGCTCACACCAATTCTCCTCAAACTATTCCACAAAATAGAAACAGAAGGTACATTACCAAACTCATTCTATGAAGCAACAGTCACCCTGATACCTAAACCACACAAAGACCCAACAAAAAAAGAGAACTTCAGACCTATCTCTCTTATGAACATTGACGCAAAAATACTCAATAAAATACTTGCAAACCGAATCCAAGAACACATCAAAGATATCATCCACCACGACCAAGTAGGCTTCATCCCAGGCATGCAAGGATGGTTCAACATACGGAAATCCATCAATGTAATCCACCACATAAACAAACTGAAGGAGAAAAACCACATGATCATCTCCTTAGATGCTGAAAAAGCATTTGACAAAGTCCAACACCCATTCATGTTTAAAGTCTTGGAGAGATCAGGAATATAAGGCACATATCTAAACATAGTAAAAGCAATATACAGCAAGCCTATAGCCAACATCAAACTCAATGGAGAGAAACTTAAATCAATCCCACTGAAATCAGGGACAAGACAAGGCTGCCCACTCTCTCCCTACCTCTTCAACATAGTACTTGAAGTCCTAGCCAGAGCAATAAGACAACTAAAGGAGATCAAGGGGATACAAATCGGAAAGGAAGAGGTCAAAGTGTCACTTTTCGCAGATGATATGATAGTATATATGAGCGACCCCAAAAATTCAACCAGCGAACTCATCCAGTTGATAAACACCTTCAGCAAAGTGGCAGGATACAAAATCAACTCAAAAAAATCAGAAGCCCTCCTGTATACCAAAGACAAACGGGCCGAGAAAGAAATTAGGGAAACAACACCCTTCACAATAGCCACTAATAATATAAAGTACCTTGGGGTGACACTAACCAAGCAAGTGAAAGACCTGTTTGAGAAAAACTTCAAGTCTCTGAAGAAAGAAATTGAAGAAGATCTCAGAAGATGGAAAGATCTCCCGTGCTCATGGATTGGTAGGATTAACATTGTGAAAATGGCCATCCTGCCAAAAGCAATCTACAGATTCAATGCAATTCCCATCAAAATACCAACTCAATTCTTTACAGACCTTGAAAAAAAGATTCTCAGCTTCATATGGAGAAACAAAAAACCCAGAATCTCCAAAACAATCCTGTACAACAACAGATCATCTGGAGGTATCTCCATGCCCGATCTCAAGTTGTACTACAAAGCAATAGTAATAAAATCTGCATGGTATTGGCATAAAAACAGAAAGGAGGATCAATGGAACCGCATAGAAGATCCAGAAATAAACCCACACACCTATGAATACTCGATATTTGACAAAGAAGCCAAAACCATTCAATGGAAAAAAGACAGCATCTTCAACAAATGGTGCTGGTCCAACTGGATGTCCACATGCAGAAAAATGAAAATAGATCTCTATTTATCACCCTGCACAAAACTAAAGTCCAAGTGGATCAAAGACCTCAACATAAAACCAGATACTCTAAATCTGTTACAAGAAAAAGTGGGGAACAGCCTAGAACTCCTTGGCACAGGAGACAACTTCCTGAACAGAACACCAACAGCGCAGGCTCTAAGAGCAACAATCAATAAATGGGACCTCATGAAACTGAAAAGCTTCTGTAAAACAAAGGACACTGTCATCAAAACAAAACGCCTGCCTACAGATTGGGAAAGACTCTTCACTAACCCTTTATCTGACAGAGGACTAATATCCAGTATATACAAAGAACTAAAGAAGCTGAAAAGCAGCAAACAAAGTAATCCAATTAAAAAATGGGAAACAGAGCTAAACAGAATTCTCTGTAGAGGAATATCGAATGGCAGAGAAACACTTAAAGAAATGCTCATCCTCATTAGCCATCAGGGAAATGCAAATCAAAACGACCCTGAGATATCACCTTACACCCATCAGAATGGCCAAAATGAAAAACTCAAGGGACAACACATGCTGGAGAGGTTATGGAGAAAGGGGTACCCTCCTCCACTGCTGGTGGGAATGTAAACTGGTACAACCACTCTGGAAATCTATCTGGTGCTTTCTAAGACAATTAGGAATAGTGTTTCCTCAAGACCCAGCTATACCACTGCTAGGTATATACCCAAAGTTTGCTCAAGTACACAAAAGGGATATTTGCTCAACCATGTTTATAGCAGCTTTATTTGTAATAGCCAGAACCTGGAAACAACCCAGATGTCTATCAATGGAGGAATGGGTACAGAAATTGTGGTATTTTTACACAATGGAATACTACTCAGCAATCAAAAAGGAGGAAATCATGAAATTTGCAGGCAAATGGTGGGACCTAGAAAAGATCATCCTGAGTGAAATATCCCAGAAGGAGAAAGACAAATACGGTATATACTCACTTATATAGACCTATAAGATGTGATAAACATAATGAAATCTGTACACCTAAAAAAGATAATCAAGAGAGTGGACATGGGGTAAGATGATCAATCCTCGTTTAGAATGACAGATGGGATGTGCATTGAACGTATGACAAGAGTCTACTGAGCGCATTGGAAAGACTCTAACTAGCAGTGTTTTCAAAGCAAAGACTCATGACCAAACCTTTGGCAGAGTACAGGGAATCATATGAAAGAAGGGGAGTTAGTCTGATGAGGAAAGGATAGGAGCTCCACAAGGACCAAAGATATCTGGGCACAGGGTCTTTTCTGAGACTGACATGCAACCAAGGACCATGTATGAATGTAACCTAGAACCACTGCTCAGATGTAGCCTGTGGTAGCTCAGTAACCTATTGGTTTCCCATAGTGAGGGGAACAAGGACTATTTCTAACAGGAACTCAATGACTGGCTCTTTGGCCTCCCCACCCCCAAGGGAGGAGCAGTCCTGCTAGGCCACAGAGGAGAGCTTTGCAGCCAGTCCTGAAGATACCTGATAAAACAGGATCAGATGAATGGGGAGGAGGTCCCCCCTATCAGTGGACTTGGCAAGGGGCACGGTGGAGAGGAGGGAGGGACTGGGAGGGAATAAGGGATCGGGACACGGCTGGGGTACAGAGTTAATAAAATGTAACTGATAAGAAAAAAATAAAATACAAAAAAAAAAAGGCAATGTCATGTTTCATGGCACTGTCGGGGACTACACTTACAACGATCTACTCTAGTTTTTCAATGAGTACAGAGAGCAGAGCAAAGGTTCCAAACCTAAAACAACAGGGAAATAGATTTCTAACATCTGATCAATACATACTGCGCACATGTATTAACATTTCACAGCGAATTTTTACATGGGAACAAACTTTTTAAGATCTCTGAGATGGAAATTTCAACTACGTTGGCTAGAACACTAGAATAGTTACTTTTCTGCTCTGTAATAAAATACCATGACCAATGCAATTTATAAAAGGAATTTGGATTACCATTCCAAAGGATAAGAGTCTATTGTGTTAGGGAGACATGACATCAAGGCACAAGCATTTCAGTAGAGCAGGAAGCCGAGGGTTCACATCTTAAACTAAAGCATGGGGTACAGGCATGAAATCAGAATGGTGTTTTAAACTCTCAAAGCTCATCTTCAGAGGAAGGCCATTCAGCCTAAGCATTTCTAAACAACAGCACCAACTTGGGAGGAAGAGTTCAAATGTCTGAGACTTCCTAGACATGTTTTCAAACCATCACAAATACTGTATATATGTATCAAACTATTATACTGTATCCATACATACCTATAATTTAACAACAAAAATTTAAATAATTACTTATACTTTTAATCTGGGAATCAACATTAACATGATTCTATTTATGTCAGTCAGCTGAAAAAAACATGACAATATTTATGTTATATTCCTATTTCTTTCTCTACATCAGTGGTTCTCAACCTTCCTAATGCTGAGAGCCTTTAATACAGTTCCTCAAGTTGTGGTGACTCCCCCATCATAAAATTATTTATGTTGTTACCTCATAACTATAATTTTGCTACTGCTATAAATTATAATGTAAACATTTATATTTTATGATAGTCTTAAACATCTCCTGTAAAAGGTCATTTAAACCCAAAGGGATGAGAACCGTTGTTCTAGATAGACAAACAGACACATGCACTTCATTGCTGGCATGCATATTCATTTCTCTTAGGTTGGCAAGGGTGTTTTTATCAATTCCTGGCTTCCATATGCTTGTGCCAATAAGTACAAAGCCACAGAAGTTCACACTGGTCCTTATTAGTTATGAAGTAACACCCCAGTTAGGCTGTGGTAGCTTTTGTTGCTCTCTCTTGTGGTTTCTTTACAAGTGTGTGAAATTCCTGTGGGTAAAGTTCAGTGTCACTCCAGGCTCTCCATTTACCAACCTTCTCAGAAGGAGATAGCACCTCTCACCCTGTAGCCAGTAGCCCACACTTCCAGGCCTCTACTTCGCATGTTCTTCTGGAAGAAGCCTCTGTTGTGCACTGAGTAGGCTGGGGAAGCTAAGGTCCTGCTCTTGGCTTGCTTAGTGGACATGGTGGTGGCACAGCAGCGGGAGACTTCAGGACACCAGAAGCAGCTGAGGCTCTGGGGGCTTAGTGCTGCCTACTTGACAGATCTAAAGTCACCTGCAAGATGGGCCTCTGGCCATGCCTGTGGGGATTGCATGACTGCCTTAATGGAGGTGCAGAGACCAGCCCAAGGTGGGCAGCACTGTCCCTGGGACCCTGGACTATTCAAGCAGAGAAACGGAATGAGCAAGAGCACTCACGCACTTGCCACTCTGACCTGGACCGGGCTTAAATGTGTGTGACTGGCTCTCTCAAGCTCCTAGACCGGGCTTAAATGTGACTGGCTCTCTCAAGCTCCTCCTGCGTGGCTTCCCCCTTGTGAGGACTGCGCCTTGGAGCTATGAGCCCAAATAAACCTTTTCCCCTTAGGCTACTTTTCCCACAGTATTCCATCACAGCCACAGGAAAGGACACCAAATGGGCTCTTTCATAATAAATGCATAGAAATAGGTCAGAGCCACACTGTGCCTGCCAGCTCAACATTTCAGACAGGGTGAGAAGAGGGAGAGGTGTGCCTTCCTTATTCTAGCTGTGGTCCTGAGTCACCGAAGCAGAAAAGCAAGGCACCCCCTAGACTCCCATTGACATCTCAGTATAAATACAGTGATGTGAGGATGAGCCATCTTCCCCAGACATTACTGTAACACATAGTAAGGACAAGTCTTAATAAACACTCCAAATTAAATGCCTACGCAGAAATAGACATTTCAGAACATCCACGTGTTCTAGACATTCTGAAGGAGGACCCTCTGTGCTCTCAGTCATGAAAAGTAGCATGTGTAAGCTGTCATCACAGAGGCTTCAGCTAATAACTGATGGGAACAGATGCAGACACCCACAGCCAAACACTAGGTAGAGACTGGGGAATCCTGCCAAGAGGAGCAGGAAAGGTTTTAGGAGCCAGAGGGGTCAAGGGACTCCACAAGGAAATCCACAGAATCAATTAAGCAGGGCTCATAGAGGCTCAAAGAGACTGAAGCGACAGTCAGGGAGCCTGCATGGGTCTGAGCTCTGTGCTCTGCTCATATGTTATGGTTGTATAGCTTGCTCTTCTTGTGGGACTCCTAACAGTGGGAGTAGGGGCTGTCTCTCTTTTGCTTGCTTTTGGGACCTTTGTCCTCCTATTGGCTTGTTTCATCCAGCCTTAATATGAGGGGAGGTGCCTAGTTTTACTGCAACTTGATACGCAGTGTTTGGTTGATATCCCTGGAAGGCTTACCCTTTTCTGAAAGAAAAGGAGAAAGAGTGGATCTGGAGAAATATAGGGGTTGTGGGGCAGGAACTGGGAGGCGAGGAGGAAGGGAAACTGAATCAGAATGTAATATGAGAAAAAAAAAACTCTTTTAAGTTAAAAAATATCATGTAGGGGGAACAAGATGGCAGCGCCAAGAGAACACTGCTTCTGAGGAGCAGGACATTTTCTATACAGCAACCAAGAGACTGAACTCTGGGCCCTAAAACAACAGCGATTGTGTTTCCCAGGTAAGAGGAAACCCCCATGGCGTGGGAATCAGTCGGGTCCACTCTCAGGTCACCTAGCCAGAACCCCTGGACCAGAGCCATACGCCTGTGTGTCCTGATCATGTTCCCAGGCTGAACAGTGGACACAAAAACACCAGAGACTGGGAGTCCCAGTCCTGAGAAAAACCCACAGGCAAGGAAGGCAGCAGGACTGGTCACAGGTCACCCAGTCTTTACCGGGAAAAGGTCTCGCAGAGCCGCCATCACTGAACTGGACTCAAGCCGCAAGCAAGGAGAGTTGCTGCGCACCCAGCTCTCCGGCATAGACGGAGCTGTGTACCCCAGTGCAACAGAGACTGGAGTCCCTGTCGGGAGAGGGCCCCCAGGGAAGGAAGGAAACAGTTCCAACTTAGATCACCCAGGCTTTGCATGGGGAAGGTCTCGAAGACTGTCAGGTACGAGCTGCCATCACTAAACTGGGCTCAAGCCGCAAGAGCAGAGAGTTGTTGCGCACCCAGCTCTCTGGCACAGACAGAGCTGTGCGCCCCAGGGCAACAGAGACTGGGAGACCCTGTCGGGAGTAAACCCACAAGGAAGGAAGTAAACGGGGACCCGAATTAGGTCACCCAGTATATCCCTGAAAAAGGTCCCGCAGACTAGAGGGCGGGTACACCGCCAGGCCAGAGACCTACACTGTACCAACTATTCCTCACAGACAGAACCGTGCGCCCCAGGACACCAGAGATTTGGAGTCACTGTCGGGAAAAATCCTCACAGGGAACGAAGCAACGGGGAGAGACTTAGGCCACCCAATATATCCTTGGAAAAGGTCCCGCAGGCCGGCCCAACCCAGGGACCTGCTGTGCACCAGATAGCCTGCTGTTACCAGGAGAGCAGTACTCACCTGCCACAGATTACCACTTGGGTACTGGGGCACGGAGCCCCAACCTCAGAACCACAAAAGCCCGGGATCCCCAAGATCAACCCTCAGATACTGCTCCAAGGGGCAACCAGTTATCCCTAACAAAACTGACCAAACCAAGGGACACACAGGTTACAGCAGCAGCTCACTAAATTTACAGCAAGAAACCCAGAAGCAGGGCAGCTGCCTCCAGGACTTCTACAGGTGAGAGGAGAGCCCTCCTGACTAACAAGGACCACAGTTACCACTCAGATCTCTATGCCTGAGGTGAGCTGTGGCAACTCCTGAAAAAACACTGGCCATACAGTGACTATACCCAAAAAGCTGAGGAGGCTTCCTTCAGGAAAAACCATCTTCCTGCCAAGGGGATTCTCTCCACCACAGGATCCCAGGAGCCACCAGAAACTACCTCGAAACACCTAAGATAGCCCAATGGGTAGAGGCCAGCGTAAAAGCTCAACCAACAAAAGACAGAGCAATATGGCATCTCCAGATCCCAGTTATCCAGGGGCAAGTAGCCCTGTACACCCGGGCATAATTGAAATTCAAGATGACCTAACAACTATGCTCATGAAGAGGATAACAGAGGAAACAAATAAAATGTGTAAAGACCTAGAGGAAGATAAACTCAAACAGATTATGGCCATCCGTAAAGAAAAAGAAGAAGATAAAGAAAAACAGATTATGGCCATCCATGAAGAAATACAGGACGTTGCAGCCAAACAGTTTGTGGCCTTTAGAGAGGAAATACTTAAATCACTGAGAGAAATAAAAGAAACAGAGGATTGTTCAAACAAACAACTTAAGGAATTGAAGGAAAAACAGGAAAATACAGTCAGGCAGGTGAAGGAAGTCAACAAAATTGCTCAAGACCTAAAGATAAAAGTGGGAAAATTAAAGAAAACACAAAGGGAGGAAATTGTGGAAAGAAAGAACTTAAGGGAAGAAAACAGGAACTACAGAGGTAAGCATAACCAATAGACTACAAGAGATGGAAGAAAGAATCTCAGGTGTGGAAGATAAAATGGAAGAAATCGATGTATCTGTCAAAGAAAATATTAAATCTAAAAAATTCCTGACACATACCGTCCAAGAAATTCAAGACAACATAAAAAGACAAAACCTAAGAATAATAGGAATAGAGGAAAAAGAAGATTCCCTCCTCCAAGGCCCAGAAAATATTTTCAACAAAATCACTGAAGAAAATTTCCCCAACTTAAAGGAGAGGCCAATAAAAATACAAGAGACCTACAGAACACCCAATAAATTAGACCAGAAAAGAAAATCCTACCGCCACACAGTAAGTATACAGAACAAAGAAAAAATACTAAAAGCTGCAAGGGAAAAAGGCCAAGTAACATATAATGGCAAACTTATGGGAATCACACTTGACTTTTCAACAGAGACTATGAAAGCCAGAAGGGCCTGGACGGATATCATGCAGACCCTAAGAGAACACAGATGTCAGCCCAGGCTACTATACCCAGCAAAACTCTCAGTCCTCACAGTCGGAGAAAACAAGATATTCAATTACAAAAACAAATTTCAACAATACCTACACACAAATCCAGCATTACAGAAGACACTAGAATACAACCCAAGAAAACTAGCTACTTTCAAGGAAACACAGGAAATAATTAACCTCACTACAGTAAAACAAAAAGCAACCAAGCACACAAACTTATGACCACAGCCAACATCAAAGGATCTAACAGACACTGGTCATTAATCTCTCTCAACATCAATGGACTCATTTTTCCAATAAAAAGACACAGACTAACAGAATGGATTCGTAAACAAGACCTAGCAATCTGTTGCATACCAGAAACACACCTAAGTCACAAAGTTAGACATTACCTGAGGATAAAGGGTTGGAAGACGGCTTTCCAAGCAAATGGACACAGAAGCAAGCAGGAGTAGCCATTCTAATATCTGATAAAATAGACTTTCAACCAAAATTAATGAAAAGAGATGGGGAAGGACACTTCATACTCATCAAGGGAAAATTTCACCAGGAAGACATCACAATCCTGAACATCAATGCCCCAAATACAAGGGCACCCACATTTGTAAAAGAAACATTGATAAAACTTAAACCACACATAGATCCCCACACATTAATAGTGTGAGACTTCAACACCCCACTCTCAACAAAGGACAGGTCAACAAAACACAAATTAAACAAAGAAACAATGTCTCTAACAGAGGTCATGAATCAAATGGACCTAACAGACATTTACAGAACCCTACACCCAAACAAACAAACAAAAAAAAAATTACCTTCTTCTCAGCACCTCATGGAACCTTCTCCAAAATAGACCATACAGTTGGTCACAAAGCTAGCCTCAACAGATACAAGAAGACTGAAATAATCCCTTGTATCCTATCTGATCACCATGGACAAAAGCTGGACCTCAACAAAAACAGAAATAGCAAAAAGCCTACATACACATGGAAACTGAACAACTTGCTACTGAATGACAGCTGGGTCAGGGAAGAAAAAAAAGAAAGAAATTAAAGTCTTCCTAGAATTCAATGAAAATGAAGGCACAACATACCCAAACTTGTGGGACACAATGAAAGCAGTGCTAAGAGGAAAGTTCATAGCACTAAGTGCCTTCAAGAAGAAATTCGAGACGGCTCATTCAAGCAACTTAATGGCTCACCTAAGAACCCCAGAAAAAGAAGAAGCAGACACACCAAAAAGGAATAGACGACTGGAAATAATCAAACTCAGGGCTGAACTCAATCAATTAGAGACAAATAAAACAATTCAAAGAATCAATGAAACCAAGAGCTGGTTCTTTGAGAAAATCAACAAGATCGACAAACCCTTAGCCAAGTTAACTAAAAGGCAGAGAGACACCCTCCAAATCAACAAAATCAGAAATGAAAAGGGAGACATAACTACAGACATTGAGGAAATCCAAACAATCATTAGTACGTTCTTCGAAAGTCTATTTGCCACAAAATTTGAAAATCTAAATGAAGTGGACAATATTCTTGATCGATTCCACTTACCAAAACTGAATCAAGACCAGGTAAATGAACTAAATAGTCCTATATCCCCCAAGGAAATAGAAGCGGTCATCGAAAGACTCCCATCCAAAAAAAGCCCAGGACCAGATGGTTTCAGTGCAGAATTCTACCAGACCTTTAAAGAAGAGCTAACTCCAGTTCTCTTCAAACTATTCCACAAAATAGAAACAGAAGGAACACTACCAAACTCATTCTATAAAGCCACAGTCACGTTGGTACCTAAATCTCACAAAGACCCAGCAAACAATGATAATTTCAGGCCAATCTCCCTTATGAACATTTATATAAAAATACTCAACAAAATACTTGCAAACCGAATATAAGATCACATCAAAGATATCATCCACTATGACCAAGTAGGCTTCACCCCAGGTATGCAGAGGTGGTTCAATATACTGAAATCCATCAATGTAATCCACAATATTAACAAACTGAAAGAAAAAAACCCACATGATAATCTCCTTAGATGCTGAAAAAGCATTTGACAAAATCCAACACTTTAAACATTCATGTTTAAAGTATTGGAGAGATCAGGGAATACAAGGCACATATCTAAACATAGTAAAGGCGATAAACAGCAAGCCTATAGCCAACATCAAACTAAATGGACAGAAACTTAAAGCAATCCCACTGAAATCAGAGACAAGGCAAGGCGCCCACTCTCTTTCTTCAACATAGTTCTGGAAGTCCTTGCTAGAACAATAAGACAGTTGAAAGAGATCAGGGGGATACAAATTAGAAAGGAAGAAGTCAAAGTATCACTATTTGCAGATTATATGACAGTATACCTGAGTGACCCCAAAAATTCTACCAGGGAACTCCTACACCTGTTAAAAACCTTCAGCAAAGTGGCCAGATATAAAATTAACTCCAAAAAATCAGTAGCCATCCTGTATACAAAAAGACAAAAGGGTTGACAAAGAAATTAGGGAAACAACACCCTTCACAATAGCCACAAAGGACATAAATTTACCTTGGTGTTACCCTAACCAAGCAAACCAAAGACTTGTATGAAAAAAATTTCAAGTCTCTGAAGAAAGAATTACAAGAAGATATGAGAAGATGGAAAGATCTCCCATGCTCATGGCTTGGCAGGATTAACATAGTAAAAATGGCCATCTTACCAAAAGCAATCTACAGATTTAATGCAATTCCCATCAAATTACCAACACAATTCTTTACAGACCTGGAAAGAAAAACTCTCAACTTCATATGGAATAACAAAAGACCCAGAATTGCTAAAACAATCCTCTACAATAAAAGATCTTGTGGAGGTATCTCCATCCCTGATCTCAAGCTGTACTATAGAGCAACAGTAATAAAAACTGCATGGTACTGGCATAGAAATAGAATGGTGGATCAATGGAACCGAACAGAAGACCCAGAAATAAACCCACAAACTTATGGACACTTGATCTTTGACAAAGATGCCAAAACCATACAATGGAAAAAAGACAGCATCTTCAAAAAATTGTGCTGGTCTAACTGGATGTGAACATGTAGAAAAATGCAAATAGATCCGTATTTATCACCCTGAACAAAACTAAAGTCCAAGTGGATCAAAGACCTCAACATAAAACCAAATACTCTAAATCTGTTAGAAGAAAAAGTGGGGAAGACCCTAGAACTCATTGGTATAGGATACAACTTCCTGAACAGAACACCAACAGCGCAGGCTCTAAGAGCAACAATCAATAAATGGGACCTCATGAAACTGAAAAACTTCTGTAAAGCAAAGGACACCATCATCAAAACAAAACGAATGCCTACAGATTGGGAAAGAATCTTCACCAACCCTTTATCTGACAGAGGGCTAATATCCAGTATATATAAAGAACTAAAGAAGCTGAAAAGCAGCAAACCAAGTAATCCAATTAAAAAATGGGGAACAGAGCTAAACAGAGAATTCTCTGTAGAGGAATATCGAATGGCAGAGAAACACTTAAAGAAATGCTCAACCTTATTAGCCATTAGAGAAATGCAAATGAAAACGACCCTGAGATTTCACCTCACACCCATCAGAATCACCAAGATGAAAAACTCAAGTGACAACACATGCTGAAGAGGTTGTGGAGAAAGGGGAATCCTCCTCCACTGCTGGTGGGAATGTAAACTCATACAACCGCTCTGGAAATCAATCTGGCGCTTTCTCAGACAACTAGGAATAGCGCTTCCGCAAGATCCAGCCATACCACTCCTAGGCATATATCCAAAAGGGGCTCAAGTACACAATAAGGACATTTGCTCAACCATGTTTGTAGCAGCTTTATTTGTAATAGCCAGAAGCTGGAAACAGCCCAGATGCCCCTCAACTGAAGAATGGATGCAGAAATTGTGGTACATCTACACAACGGAGTATTACTCTGCAATGAAAAATAAGGAAATCATGAAATTTGCAGGTAAATGGTAGGAACTGGAAAGGATCATCCTGAGTGAGCTGTCCCAGAAGCAGAAAGACACACACTGTATATACTCACTCATATAGATATATAACATAGGATAAACCTACTAAAATCTGTACATCTAAAGAAACTAATCAAGAAAGAAGACTCTGACTAAAATGCTCAATCCCCATTCCTAAAGGCAAAGAGGATGGACATCAGAAGAAGAAGAAAACAGGAAAAAACCTAGGAACCTGCCATAGATGGCCTCTGAAAGGCTCTGTCCTGCAGACTATCAAAGCAGATGCTGAGACTTATGGCTAACTGTTGGGCAGAGTGCATGGAATCTTATGTAAGAAGTAGGAAATAGTAAGATCTGGAGAGGGCAGGAACTCCACAAGGAGAGCAACAGAACCAGATATTTGAACACAGGGGTCTTCCCAAAGACTCATACTCCAACCAAGTATCATGAATGGAAATAACCTAGAACCCCTACACAGATGTAGCCTATGGCAGTTCAGTGTCTAAGTGGGTTCCATAGTAATGGGAAGAGGGACTGCCTCTGACATAATCTGATTGGCCTGCTCTTTGATCACCTCCCCCTGAGTGGGGAGCAGCCTTACCAGGCCACAGAAGATGACAATGCAGCCATTCCTGATGAGATCTGATAGACTAAGATCAGAAGGAAGGAGAGGGGTCCTCCCCATCAGTGGACTTGGGGAGGGGCATGCGTGAAGAAGGGGGAGGGAAGGTGGGATTGGGAGGGGAGGAGGGAGGGGCTTACGGGGCAATATAAAATGAATAAAGTGTAATTAATAAAAGTTAAAAAAATATCATGTGTGACAGATTCTGTTTTCAGGCTACATGGAAGTGGGCGTACAACTGTCAAACAGAAATAATTGATTATCCCATTTTGTGGGCAAATCAGAATGAACAGAAAATTAAGAAACGCATAAAGCACATTAAAGACTCAAACTTAAGAAATTTCAAAAGAAGAAATCAAGAGATTTTTATCAAGAAATCAGGCTTATAATTGTTTCAATTAAATATAAAATGTATCAATTTATTAAATTGCAAATCAACAAGCACTGTGTGAGATACTGTGATTCCACAATAAAGTACAATTATGTACTTAGTCAAGAGTAGAACCTGTAAATGTAGAAAAGGAGCAAGATCTCCAGACAGGGAGTGAGCTCCAAGAAATATCAAAGGAGGAAAACACATACGTGTACATACATACATAGACACATACATGACTTTGCTACCTCTATGGAACAATGAAGGGAAGGGAAATAACACAAATATGAATTTTGTAAAAGAGCACTTAGGAAGGATCAACCAGAAACTAACACAAGCAGACACCTGCATAGCTGAGGAGAATGCAGTGAGACTAATTAAAAAGGGGGGCGGCCATTTCTAGGTAAGTCTTTCTAGTTAGCTTTTATTTTAAAATTATACTAATGTTTTATAATCAAACATAGAACTGTTCACAAAGAAAGAAAATTAACCCAGCATGACTATAACAAATGGATAAATTAAACCACATTTATAGCCAATGTAACAAAGCACAATGAAAGAAAAAAATTTAGGTACTTTTAAAAAGGAAAAACAATAATAAAGGCAACATCTCAGTAGGTAAATAGGATGGCCTTCAATTGTGATCCTCCTGCTTCTGCCTCCTCAGTGCTAATAATGGCACACTTAGCTATAATTTAGGTAATTATACTTTTTAAGGATTTATCTTTATTTTACATGTATGAGTATTTTGTTTGTATGCTTGTAGAACCATCTCTTAAATCTTACATTTAAAATTTTTTATTAAAATCATTATCATTATTGATCCGGATGTGTCGTAACTGTACAGCCAGCTCTCGTCTCCCAGCTTACTGAGTTTCGGGAGCAGAGCTGCTGCTGCCAGGCTTGTAAGGCACCCTTCCTGCTGTGCCCTAACCCTTCCTGTCTTGCCACCCCTAATGGGTAATGTGTGAACACAAATCTACTACAAATTCATTTAATTTAATGTCGTTTGTTCGTGTTGACTAGTCCTTACATAACAATTCCCAAACTATTTTAGATGGATGGCAGAAATGAGAAAAATCACTAAATACATAAATTTTGTAGATAATTATGGTTTTATGGGTGAAAGTAGATACAAACCCTGAGTGAGAAAGGAATTCTGTGGTGCTGGGTTTGAATTATGGTATTAACATGAGCTTTGTCCACACACAGTGGCTGGAAGCAGTGACAGTTACACCTAGGCTTTGATACATTTGTACCAGCTCTCACAAAAAGTTAGGACAGCTTCTGAAAAAATGCCTCATTCTCGGGCTCCAGAAGGAAAATATACATGAGAACTCATTTTTTTTTTCTGCTAAATAAAGTGAAGTAATGAAGTATTCAAAATTTGATGGGAACATGTTAAAGATAACAGTTATCAGTGTGAACAAATTTGTCAATAGCCAAGACAATCTTAGGTTATGAATGAACAGTAACAAGGACAGGTAACAAAAAAGCAAATGAGCATGGCACTAAATAAAAAGTGCTACATATATTTAGGCAAGAGTCATCAATGAATTCTAAAACAAAGGGGAGACTAGGGAACAGATGAGTCAGTCTCCAGTAATGGCTGGAACCTGCTCCTGAGGATGTGGAAACGGGCTGTAACGTAAAGCACTTCAGTGGACACCGCACACTTGAATGCAAGTCAGTAGCAGCAATTAACAACTGATCATCTGGCCCTGGCGGAGCACACCACAGACCTGACAGGTACCTAACATGCATGCCGAGTGTCCACAAGGGAAGCACCTTTGTCATTTATATTCATATAACATGCAACTTAAATTTCCAATTCTCTAACTTCCATCAATCAAGATTTCTTAAAACCGCCATCATCCTCAGGAAGATAACCAGAATCATATCAGAAGTGAAATCTACATAAAATTCTCCAAGTTAAGATAGGGGAAAGATGAATAAACAATAAGGGGAGAAGTATACCTAAAAATAAAAGCCTAAATTAAAATTAAAGAAAACTATCTCTTTACCTCAAGAGACAATTAGTGGATACTTGGACCAACTCTTGGAAAGCAAAGGTAAATAAGGCAAAGTATCTGACATCTTCATTTCTGTCTCCCTCGCTTTCTCTCTCTCCCTTTCTCTCTCTTCTCTCCTTTCTCCCCTTCTCTTTAATACACACACACACACACACACACACACACACACACTAAGCATAAGCTCAAAGATAAAATAGCATGTACTAAATTCTGGTGTAGGAAGATAATACAGTCTTGGAGGAGAATACAAATCAGTGGGAATCACCCCTTAACTATGTTGGTCGGTGTGATAAAGACACCTATGAAACAGGAAATATTTCTATCAGATTGCCTGGTTTTAATCTTGATTAAATTGTTTTGGTTTCGTCACATACAGAATGGATATCACATAATAAGGGTTTGACGATTTTATGTAACCTACTAAACACAAACATCTTATTAGAATACTTTAGGCCACATAAGGACTTTCATGTGAGACTTCATGGCACCATTTGTAATGGTAAAAAACCAGATGTAACAATGGATAAAGAGATAGACTATACATGGTACTTGGATTCAATGAATGACGGGTGGAAATAGAAAGAACATTAAAAGCTGACCCTCAACTCATACAGCCAGACACAACAGCTCTCAATACATAAATGTCTTCAGCTTATGGACGTAAGTAGGTCTATAGCTCCAGAGGTTAAAGATGAGAACAGGGAGAAAGTATTCATGTGTCTGAGAGAATAATTATTAATAAGCTGCAAAACCTGAATGACACCTATAAAACAGTAACATTATCCTTAATTATACACTTAAAATGAACATACTTTATATGCACAATATAAAACAGTAAAGCTGTTTTTAAAAAATACTTTGTGAAAACTGTGCTTATGGTGTTAGCAATTAATGACTGGGTAAATCTGTGGTAGAGTATTTATCCAGCACTAATAAAGATCTGAGGCAATAGACATACATTAAATAATTTTAAGAAAAAATGAGTAATTTTCTTTGTACTATATAATTATCAGCTATAATCAAGATAAAAATGTTTCTGAAGAACAAATACATATTCTATAAAATTTTCCAAATATGTTATGATTAATAAAGACAGAATTACCTAAGGTTTTAGAAATTCTGAAGTTATATAGAAAATGTTCTACCTCAAATAGAATTTTAAAAATTGGGAACCTCTACATACAACCTTTGCATGGACTTCCAAATTCTACATCCAAATGCTACTTCAACCACAACACTGGAAGATAAGAATCTACATTTCAACTTTTTCTTGTTCACATTAATGTGATTTTTATGTGTAATACATTTTTTTATTTTTAAAAACAAGTATCTCCATAAATAAACTATAAGAGTAAATACACACTATGACCTTTTTCATTTTCCAACTGGACATATCTTTGTTTATTGGCATTTTAAAAAAATATTTTATTTGCAGGCTAGTGAGGTGGCTCAGCTGTTAAAAGTGCTTAGAAGACATTTTAAACGCTTATTTAAGTTTTATTATTATGTAAAATAGGATTTGCCAGAAGTCTAGCTTCTACTGCAGCCTTTTCAAAAGGGGACAGGTCCCTGGTTTGCTATGGCTTGCCAGCTCTTCTTAGCTTATGTGTATGAGTGTTTACATGTATAAATAGATGTGTACCACATGTATGTTGAGGCCAGAAGAGAGTATCAGATCGCCTGAAACTGGAGTTATGGAAAGTTATGAGCCATCATTTGGGTTCTAGAAGCCAGATCTTCTGCAAGAGCGATATGTGCTCTTAACCACTGAGCCATCTCTCCAGCCCAAGATTTATTCATTTATTCTGAGACAGTGTCTCAGTATTAGCCTCTTTGGCCTGAACTCACTCTACAGGCCAGGCTAGCTTGGAACTAACAGACATTGGTCTGCCTCTGCCCCTGCCTCCCAAGTGTTGAGGTGAAAGGCCTATACTACTATGTGCCACCCCAGCTCTTGACTGCCTGTAAAATGTACATACCGGAATGCTGCGCCTTCTAGAGAACTGTTAGCACAACCTGGCCTATGTGTGCAGTGGTCTGGTCCAACAATTCCTCTAGTGCCAAGGCTGTAAAAGCCAGGGGGTGCCCTTCCTGGAGGGCCTGAGCTAAGGTGTGGCGTACCACGGTGCCACGGTGACTCTACACTGGGCATAGGCCTGATCACTGTAGGCCCACTGACCATGGGCCTAGACCTTTTAACCTTTCCACTGCAAGTTTCTCTGCCTCACTTATCAATGCTCTGTGTCATCAGGCACAGAATGCTACAGAACCTGTGGATGTCTTTTACCTGTCACCCCTCCCTTTTTCACAAGTCACTATCTTCAAAAGGGGTTCTACTGCTTTTCAATATGAGCAAATACAAATACAATTCTGTTTCCTTGATGAAGAGAAACAGAATAGATTTACTGTACACCATGACTTTCTCACCTGACATATACAAGGCAACTCTCAATACAGTCATAAGATTCATGCACTACAGTCACCATCACCTCCTGTCCTACACTCCTCTTGCCTCTAGGAAAACTTTGGTTGTTATAGTTTGTGTTAGCTACTTTCTGCTGCTGTGATAAAATACAAGGACCAAGACAACTGACAGAAGCTGACAGCAGAGAGTTGGAGTCCACATGGCGAAGTGGAGGCAGCAGCAGGGATGGTGGCTGAGACAGGACGCTAGGAGTTCGCATTTTGAACCCAAACACAACACAGAGGGAGCAAACTGGAGGGGCTCTTGCCTTTACACTCTCAAAGCCCGCCTCTAGTGACATATTTCCTCCAGCCAGGCAACTCTTCCTACACTCTTCAAATAATGTCACCAACTGTTCAAATGTTCAAAGAAATGAGTCAATAGGGACATTTTCATTCAAACCACACATAATGTACAGTTCCCTTGTTTTGCTAATAAGCAACCCAAAATCAGTAATTAGCTCAGGGGCTGATACAGCACCACTTTACTTTCGTTTGTAAATGCTCTCAGGGATGTCACAGCTAAGCAAGGAACACTATAAATCCCATTCTTTTATACAACAAAGACTCAAGAGCTGGCCTTCTCACTAGCTCCTTTAGGTGCATTGGGGCTACCTTAGCACTCAGGCCTATCTGGCCTCCTCAAGATGTGGCCGCTGGCTAATTCCTTCCCTGAGTTCCCCCCAGTAGCACCTCTGGCCAATGCAGGTTAAACAGAAGTAAGTGAAAGAAAGATGAGGTGGAGTCTCCCAAAGCTCCGTTTCCAGGGTGCCAGCAGGCACTCCCACAAGAAGGGAGATTAACTATAGATTTGGGGCTGGGAACATGCCCTGAATAGGGCATTCCCTTTTGAAACTCTGAATTCCACAAACTTATTGCATGCCCAGCCAAAGACAGAAAAGAATATTAATTTTATTGATAAAAATAGGGCTCTTATTGAATACTTTTCAATGACTAGCAACATAAATGGGTATCAATGTGCCTGGACATCACTAATCACTGTATCCACTTATCATGTGAGGAAACTGAAGCATGAAAGTAGTAGAGCTTGATTCAGACCGAGGAAGCACAGCAACAGAGTCAAGCTCCCCTTCCCTGTAATTGTGGTGGTCTGTGTGTGTCTCTTGCACACCTATCCAAGCGCATCTGCAGTGTGTCCAGCTCCCATCATGCACATTCAAGGTTGAGTGTGGCCACCTGTGCACCTGCAACCCCAGTGCTTCAAGGGCAGAGACAGCAGTGCGGGGGCTTGTTGACCAACAGCACGGTGTGTTGTTCAGTGAAGGGGCCTGTCCCAGAGGAATACGGTAGAGACTGATAGAGTAAGAGTCCTCTTACTCTTGAGGTCCTCTTCTGACTTCCACAAGCGTGCAAGGGTACATATGCTTCCCAACATGTGTGCATACAGCACCACTCCCACATACACACACACAAAGAAACACTAGGAAGTAACGCAGAGTGGGCAAAACTTTACTCTGCCTGGTGAGCTCTCCCTTCCTCCCGCGCTAGCATTATCCTCTGGGTGGACTTCTACGCAGACATTTCCTGCTAGCTGCACAGCACCCTAATCAATACATTTCTGCCAGACATTTAAAGAAGATTTAATATTAATCATTCTCAAACTTTTCCAGAAAATTGAAGCGTTAAAAGCAGCCCATCATTCTGTTATGTAAGCACTATTTTGGTCTCAAAGCCAGAAAAGGACAGCTATACCACAACACTGCAAACTA
This sequence comes from Psammomys obesus, assembly GCF_907164565.1. Lineage (NCBI taxonomy): Eukaryota > Metazoa > Chordata > Mammalia > Rodentia > Muridae > Psammomys > Psammomys obesus. The sequence goes on along the minus strand of NW_026590859.1, from coordinate 2,131,541 downwards.
ATACCCTTTGTGAATACTGGTGTCAAAATCTTCAACAAAATACCAGCCAACAGAATTAAAAGAATTTAACTTAATAACCAAGTTCCCAGAATGCAAAGATAGTTCAATCAATTTAAGAAACCATGCTATCAGAATGAAGGGAAACTACAGTTATGATTTGTGTAAGGTCATGTATATAATAGGACTGGATGCCCTATAACGGACTTTTGGAAAGTGACTGGTTCATAAGTGTTCTAACCTCATCAGTGGATCAACATCAGTCAGTTTATACCTTGGGGCCATCAATGAGATTGGCTACTAGAAGACAGACACTGGGTGTGCCTTGGAAGGGTGTATGTTGTCATCAAAGCTTCGATGAGGCCATGCTTCTCTCCCATGTTGCTCTGCCTCAAAACAAACCCAGAGATGGAGCCAAGTGATGACAGAGCTTCTGTAATTATGGGTCAAAACAAAACTTTCCCCTTTAAAATTGTTTTTATGGGTATTTTATTTCATCATAGCAATGGAAAGGATAATACACCTACATCTCAAAATAGATAATTTCAATTGATTTAGAAAAAGCACTTGACAAAATTGAGTACTTTTCCATGATAAAAACATTCAACATACTAGGAAGAGTAAAAACTATCTCAACATAAAGCCAAGCAGGAAAAGCCCACTTCGACCACTCAGTGACAGAGACTACAAGTTTGGAAATGAGGCCTGCCTTTTGCCACACCTACTCAATCTGGAGTAACTAACTAGAGTGATTAAGAAAAGCTAAGAAAAAAGTATGTGCAGGGCATCTACTAAGGAAAACAAGAAGTAAAATGTTTTGTTCACAAATGGTCTTACAGTCTATATAAAAACCCTGCAGGTTCCACACATTATAAAATACTATTAGAATGAATAATTTCAGTAATAAAACAGAATACAAGACCAATACTCAAAAAATTGCAACTCTGTACACTAATGATAAGCAACTAGGAAAGGAAATTAAGAAAACAAGTCTATTTGCAATAGTACAAGGAAGAATTTTAATAATAAGGAATGTTTTAATACTGGGGAATTAATTTAAGGAGGTAAAAATCTTACAATAAAAAGTACAAAAAATTTCCCAAATAAAATTAAAGACATAAATAAATGAAAAGATACACCATGTTTACAGCATTTAATATTGGTAAGGATGCTAATAAAACCCAAGGCGATCTACAGATAACATAGATATTTTTCTATAAACTGCAAATGATGGCTTTCATACATATACATGTAGGATATACAGAATCCCAAATGACCTTCATCTCTTAAAAATAAAAGCAAAACTAAATGTTTCCTGCTTCCCAGTTTCAAAACCTACTATGAAGCTATAGAAATCAAATAGTATGGTGCTGGGTAAAGACAACTGTACATACTCATGGATTAAGATTAAGGTTCAGAAATCATGTGTATGGTCAAATAACTGTTGACAAGTGCACAGACATCATCAATGGGGAAATGAGTGTTCTCAGCACATGGTGCTGCTACACCAAACATCTTCCTGCATATCATGTAATATCATATGCAAAACTATTAAATTCTTAAATAAAAAGAGGGGTAAAGTTCACAGTTCTAGATCTGGCACGTCTTTTAGACATTACAGCAAAGACAAAGGCAACAGAAGGGAAAGAGGAGACAGGAGACACACTAGACAACACAAAATCCAAAGATGCCCAAGTAGAAATGTAAGCTACTCCATGAGAGAAGATAATTGCATATTTTTACTATGGAATCCATACCCAGAATACAGAGAGACCTCCAAATAACCCAGTTCAAACAGGAAAGAACGGGAACAGACATGCGAGAAACCAGCAGCGCCTGACAAGGTGCTCGCCCTCTCATCCCCTCAGGGAAAAGTTTTTATAATGTATGGGAATAGCTTTGGTAAACTACGAATGAAATGTTATAAACAATTTTCTTAACTAGAACTCTACTATTCAATATAAAAATGGGAAGTATTAATTAGCTTGAGTAGAGCTCCAGGTGTTGGCTCATATCACTAAATAATCAGACATCTAAAAAGTGGATTGGAATCTGATCCTTCTAAAATAAGGCAGACAGGTTACAAAATGTTTTTAGCTTTAAGGATATAATAAAAGAAAAATTGAGAACAAAAGAAATTTGATAAATGATTTTAATGTTTACTTTCCTAAGGGGGGAAAAATGGTCAGAGGGAGGTTGAGAAAGGGTTTCTCTGTGTAGCCTTGGCTGCCCTGGCGCTCACTCTGTAGACCACGCTGGTCTCACACTCACAGAGATCCACCTGCCTCTGCCTCCCAAGTGCTGGCATTACAGGGATGTGCCACCTAGAGGAGAAACATGATGACAAACGAGCCACTGAACCCTCATTTGTTTGTAGAGCACCTGTCATGCATGCTGCCTGTGTGAAGGGGCCATAATGCCAGAGCAGGGGATTAACTTGGCCTCGGACCCAAATGGGTCAATTTTCAGTAACTCACTGTGTGACTTTAGGTTAAGACTCAATTCTACCTATGATGCTAGGATAGTCTTAGCTTCCGCTAAACTGTGGTAAATGTTAAATGTGACAATGTAGGAGATGACTCGGGGAGGCTGAGCTTCCCGTGAGAGCCTAAGAACCGGACTCAAATCCCCAGCACACACGTGGCTGTGTGGCCTGAAAACACAGCACTGGGAGGCAGGACTGACGTCCTGAGAGCTCAGCCCAGACAGCCTGACTGACTGGCAATCCTCTGTTCAATCTCAAACTTTGTATCTTCTGCATAGATTTTGTTCTGAAGTCCATGTCAGCAAAAAGTGAAATCAATTAGTAACAAAATACTGGAAACCCTTGAAAATCACTTGTATTGCTTTGAAACAGCATAATATAGCACAGCACTGCTCGTCCCCAGACAGGCTGTGCTGAACGCTGTGCCCACTCAGACCCTGCTGGCTTTTGTCGCAGGCAGATGCCTGCACCTTAGGATGGCACATCCTGCCTCACCTCACTGCTGTCAGCGCGTCCTCTGCACGTAAGAGCTCCAGTGACAACACTGACTCGACTGTCTGGCTTGTGCTTCTGGGGATTTAGAGCTAGTTCTCGGCAGCCCAAACTTTCTATTTGGGTTACACTCAAACAGAACTCGGAACTGCTCCTCTCAGTGTGCATCCACCTGAATAGTGTTTTATTAAAAAAAAAAAAAAAAAAAGAACTTTCTTACCGTCCTCCATGGATGCTTCGCTGCTGTACCCGTCATACTCTGCAGACAGAGGGCTGTACTTCTGCCTCGTTTCCCAGGCGTAGTTCTTGTGTCTAGAGTCTACCAGGGGCCACCTGGAAGTATGTGTTCTGGACAAGGCCTCATGGTATTTACCCAGTGCCTCATCTTCACTTTCAGAGGATGAACCAGGCTCATCTCTGTCCAAATAGGAATTATCTATTTGGATAAAAGTGAGAAGAAATTATAATTTTAATATACCTAAATATGGAAACTTAGTAAAATGAGTTTATTTCATATACATACAAACACAAACGTGTGAGGGTACATACACACAGGGTGAAACTAATTAGAATCCCTAAAATTACTGAAACTCTTGACAATCCTTTAAACTGAATTTGAAGTATAACATTAATGTGTGTTTGTACATACTTTCCCAAATTTTAGCTTTAGAAAATGTATTTTTCACGCAAGTTATTAGAAAATGTCACACTGTCTATTCTAATCATACAAATAATCTTAGTCACAGGGGTGCATAACCTTTTCAGATACAAAGGAAAGTATAGTTGTCTCGATGCACAATTTTGTAAAGGATCTGTCATATACAAATGGAATTATAAGTGCTGTCAGTTCTTATGGACTGGAGTAAAAGAATGTTATATTTCTGGTCCATATCTCCAGAACTAGAAATGCTTTAGACTAACAGCGAGACAGGGAAGAGGGAGGACACAGGCACACTGGGGTTGCAACTGGTACAAGCTTTCTACAGAGAAAACATCAAAAATCCAACATCAAACTTTGTGTGGTCTCTGAAAGTTCCATTTCTAGGAACTTGCTGAGTCCATTTCTAACTAAGCGAGCATAAAAATATGTTTTTGAAATATGTTGATAGCAAAAGAAAACAAATATATAAACAAATGCCTGTCATTGGGCTGTGTGTGGTTAGGCAAGTGAGAGCACATCCATTCAACACACACACTAGGGCTATACAGCCCATAAAATGAGTGGGTATGCCTACAGCTCACAAGGAAAGAGTAGAAGGTGCAAGTGTATTTTTATTTGATAGATATTATACATACTTCAACATGCAGTCTATACAGATAGTAGAAATATAGATAGAAATATAGATAGAAGGATATACATCAAACTTCTAACACAACCATTGAAAAGTTAAAATAGGAAAATTTTATTTAATCTAACTAAATTCTAACCTTTTAAGAAATATAAAGCTTACACTCTCTAAGGAGCAGTAGAGAAGTTAAGAGTTCATTACTCATGGTATCTGAACAGATTCCATCCAACCTCCTCAGTTTCCAGTCACACTTACAGTGTGCACAGTCATACGTGACTGGTTAACCCTGAACAATGCAGACACCCCACTTCACCATCTCCAACGATCTGACTAGACAAGACTATGGTAACTAAACCCAGCCCTTCTGACACCCAGCTCGGAGGGTGGATGTCTTGTGAAACACCAGAATGAGGCCTAAGGCAGCAGGAACCCTGGGTGAGCTCCTCAAGGAGGTACCCTCTTGCAACCCCTTTGCAGCCAAACTTCCTCTGTTTGGAATGCCTTACCCACAAAATCAGAGAAACAGTTCTTTATTTCTTAGTTTAAATCTCCCACGTGCAAGCCTACTACACTGATGCTAGGAACATGACAGTACAACTAAATGGAAAGTTTAACATACGGGCCAAACCCTTGCAGTTTGCTCCTGGGGCTAATTAAGGTCAGGATTGGACTCTTCTCTGGGATACTTGAGAGACTTTGGTTCCCTGAGATAACAGAGTGAAATCTTGCAGTGCCGCTGCAACTCTATTTCCTCCTGGTAGCATCCCACTGTCATTCTCTAAAGGATCTGTTACTTTTGTTTCTTCATAAGTAGGAAGGCTGCCAGAACTACAGAAGGCCACTGAAGCCCAAGGAATCACAGCTACAATGAGAATGAACCCTACAATGAACACATCTTCACATTGTATTTTTTTTTAATTAGCCCATCAGTCTGGGATGAGCTTCTATGCAAACAGTTAAAAGCTCACTGTTCAGAGCAGAGCTCTCTTACAGATGAATGAAATCATATAGCAAAATTAAGTCTTCCATTACCTTCATGGCTACTACTCCAGTTTTTATATTAATGAGAATTTAAGCTTATAGAAAGCTACATTTGATAAACAAATGCCAGTATTTTAGGGACCTTCTAATCAGATCACCAGTGAAGAAGTGATAAAGAAATACTGGAAGCAACTGTCAGCAGTATGCACTGCAATGATGCTTTGAAAACTGTCACAAATATTGTAGCTGAACACTATACTTACAATCTTAATTCTACATAAAGAAGGACTCATAAATAATAATGCATTGCTCATGTACAGTCACTACAAACTGTAGCAGTCTCATGAAAGTTTTAAGGTATAGCTAAATGAATAGAGACATATCCAGAAGCATGTTATTTAACAATACAGGAGCAACTGGTTTCAAGAAAAATATAAAATATTTTGCATAGATCCTCATGGGTATGTGTGCAGAGCAATGTTATGTAACCAACTCAAGATTTAGTTACAAAATAAGACAAATGTTTAAAAATGTATTATACCAAACAAGTTTCAATTATACTACACATGAAATTTCTAGCATTAAAATAAACTGTAACTAAAACTAGGAAGAGTGTGTGGTGGTTTACACCCCTAGTCTCAGTGAGTGAAGGCTTAGGCAGGGGTATCTCCGGCTCAGGGCCAGTCTGGGCTGTATGATGAGGTTCAGGCAAGTAGAGCTGCACAGTGGAATTCTAGTCACAAGAACACAGAAGAGAAAGAGAAGCATTAGGGCTGCTGAAGAGGCCTCCGATACTGTAGGGGTCACAGGCACTACCTGGCAATGTAAAGTACCATAAACTATCTAAAAATTGCTGAAAAAAATCTTAATGTCTCTAAAAATATCTCTAAGTAAGAAGATTCAAGAAAAATTTAAACTAGATATATAGACATAGGAAAAAAAAGTTGAGAAATTTAGATGTTTTTTTAGTTTTAAATCAAGAGAAAATTTAACCACTCAAACCAACATTAGGAGACCTCACCTTTTTCTGGTAATATTTTAGAATATTTGCCAACTTTACTCTTTGCTGTTCCTCTCTTAGCAGAGTTAGCGTCGTTTTTTTTTGCTTTTATGTCTCCTTTTACTTTGTAGTATTTTGCTGGATTCATTTTTTCTTTGATTTTCCCAGGAAACTTATTTTTACAATTTGCTGGTGGAACTGAACCTGTGTACTCCTCCACAGTGGACTTCCGTGCCCTGTACCTGTTACTTCTTGTGGTATCTTCTGGAGAAGACTTCTTTCCTGAACATTCATTCCCTTTGAATCCAGCATGCTTATTCTGTTCTTTAGCCTCTTCTACATGGTCAGAATATTTTAAATCGGTAAAATGTTTATTTTTAGTGAAGTCCCTCAAGTCCTCTTGCTCTCTTCCCATGGGTGCATGCTGCGATCTGGCTTTAGGGTTACCTGTGGCTTTGCAGCTCTGCTCAGACAGAATGTTTTGTCCACTGGTGTTCAGACTTCCATTCACTTGATAACTTACCTCCTTTAAATCAGGCTTAGCATTTGTGGAGCTTCCAATTCCAGCTGTTTCACATCTGTCAGTGCATTCCAGTGCATGACAAGAGGGTGAGGCCCTCATGCTCTGCTTGACGGATGACAGCCCGTCACTCATGAGGCCTCTCAAAGCAGCGCCACCAGCCTCTCCAGTTTCCTGGTACTCTGTGGGCAACCACTGCCCATCGTGAACATTAACCCCCTGCTCATGAATTTCTTCTTGCTTTTGTGGAGCTCCACTGCTGCACCAGGTTATTTGCTTTGCCTCGTGCTCTAAGTCAGAGTGTGTTTTCTGACAAGCAATGTTTTTGTTGGTATCCTGCAATACTGCATTTTTTCCTTCAGAAGACCCTGTAGCCTGTTCTGCTGGGCAGCTTTCCTCCTCTGGGCAAAAGCCATGCATCATATTTGCCACCTGCCCAGCGACTGAGTCAGTTATGGCATAGCTGACTTCCCCAACTGCAGTGCTCAAATCTTCTACGGCACTACTGATTGTGTCTACCAAGGAGGACACTGAAGGCAGACTCTGCTGAAAACTTTTGAAAAATGCCATTTTCCAGTTCCGTGTTCCTAAAAGGTGCAATAATGGAATTTTCTCTTCTCAAAATATCAACTACTTTGAGATGTGAATTTAACATTTACTTAAATGTTGCTAAAATTAGCATGATACAAGTATTTCACACTGTGTCTTTTAATCTTTCTGTAAATGTAATAAGCACTGGAAGAAATACGTTGAAGTAAAGACTCCTCCGGAAAAAATAAAAATCAAATCATTTGGTTCAAGTGTAATGACATCTTTTCCCACTCCATAGCTATCAAAACAGCAGCAAGACATTATTTTTCCCTCAAATACTATTGGGTATTTAGTCTATACCTGAAAGAAGAAGTATAGAAAGGATTTTTATTATGAACTTGCTTATTTGCTAAGAGTCAGCATAAGGGAATAAACCTATTACCAGACTACCAATATTTCAAATTAAAAATTGTACTGAGAGGAAAATACCTAAACATTTTTACAAAGTGATAAGAACAGGGAGAGTGTCTGCTGAATGGCATTTCCAAGACACTGTGACAGAGACATTTACTCTTATTTGATGTATGGTAGCTTTATAAGGGGAATGCCATTTTTACTTTAACAAGTAAAAGCAAAACAACAGGATATCTCGGAGATCTCAGGTCACACTATGAGCACAGGGAAGGGCTGTTTAATGTCTCCACTCTCCCCTGCCTACAAGTGCAAACTGAGGTTTCCCACATGTCAGAGTCAGACACCAGAACCAAGTTGATTCCTGTTGTGCCAGTCCTAATGGACCTATATAAAATGTATATGACACTGTCACTCTTCTCTACAAATTTTTCTTTTGGTTTGAAAGGTATTTTTTAAAAACTTTAATATTACTTATATTTACATATAAAGATCTTATTGTTAGTACTTTGTTTTTAATTCATAGAGGCTGAGAGAATGCAGGTCAGTAGCAGAGTTCCAGCATAACATCTATCTATCTATCTATCTATCTATCTATCTATCTATCTATCTATCTA
>NW_026590859.1:2101075-2123208 GCF_907164565.1 Psammomys obesus | reverse complement strand
CTATCTATCTATCTATCTATCTATCTATCTATCTATCTATCTATCTAAACAGATATAATCTACATCAACAAAAGCTCTTTGGAATTTAAAGACATAAAAGAAAATCCAGGGAAGCTGAACCAGAAAGTTATAGAAAGCTGATAGGGGTTTTGGGAAGAAGGAGGGAGGAAGAGACAAGAAAGAAGGAGGGAGGAAGAGACAAGAAAGAGGAATGGAGGAAGGGAAGGAGGGAGGGCGACATGGAGACAGACTGATTTTTAAACAGGTCATTCACACAAATGAGTGACTCACAGGGCTGGTGTAAAATAGAAACACAAAACCAAGTCAAAACCATGTAATGCAGCACAGTTTCTAACATGGAAATAAAAATGTAATTTGACAATTTCAAGATCTTTATAAATAAGGGGTGCCACCTTTTAGGTTATCAGAAGAGGATAGGAACGTCTGGCTCCTCTGCTCTCATTTTTCAAAACTCTTCAAAATTAACACCTCGGTTTCATCATTCTCAACGTCCTCCACTATCATTTACATCAGCCAATATTTGAAACAGGAAATACAAAGCTCCTGTAATAATATTTTTAAAACCTCTCTAAAATGGGGACACCAGTATTAGGGCCCCAAAGTCCCCTAGGATCTAGAAACATTAAAGCACAATCTGTGCTGTCCTGGGACACAGCGCCAAATCACCCCAGCTGAGAATGACGGCAGCTAAGACAAAGAGGGAGTGCATCAAAAGTTTGATAGGATACTGGGAGAGCTCTCCCCGAGCCGTGTGCACAGCAGCCCAGGCTTCCTTTCTTAGTGCATTTACTCACAGCATAAGCGCAAAGCCATGCCTTATAAACAAAGAGCAAAAGCATTATTTTGCAGTAATAGACGCTACCTGCATGTAGCAGCTTAACAATCTCTATGCAACAGGAGACCTGAACATAATTACTTAACAGACATTTCAGACTTACAAAGTAGATGTTCAAATGTTGTTTGTCATGTACCAAAGGCAGCCTTCTCACAGTACTTATTAAAACAAGGAACAGCATAAATAAAGAAATGGTGACATGATACTTACACATTTTATCTTGTGAATTCTTCTGTGTATTGTATTCTGAACCAAGATCTGGAAACCCTCCAACATTTTCAAAACAGAACTTCTTATTAATATAGAGAAAAAGGAGCAGCATCAAGACAATAAACACCCCAACCGCTGACAAAAATCCAACTGCCTCTGGAGAGACTAGAGAAAAGAAAGTCACAGCTGTCAGCATTTTGTTTTCTCTAGGCCATGAATAAAAAGGAATTTACCAATGTACATTAGATAGATTGCTAACTAATGTCAATTACTTTTAAAATGTCATAACTTAAAATAGTTTGTAAGAAAACCGACAAAATTTAAGGATAACTTTCAATACATTAAACAACAGTCATTCAAAATTTTTCAAAATGTTTTAAATAAATATATTGAAAGAATTTAAAAAACAGTCTAAAACATAAGTAGCTAACAAATTTTAAATCCATGAAGAGTATTATAAAAATAATAGCAAAAATTAGAAAAAAAATTTTTTGAAAATTATTTTTCATGCATAAAAATTCTGAGAGCATGAACTATTATTATTGTGTCTGAAGGCTTTTCTGGACCTGTTTTTAAACCCTGGCATACCTAATTAGACATTTAAGTTTCAACCCCTCCTACCAATACACACCAGTCAAATGGGTCTAGTCTGTTCTTGAAATGAACACAGTTTTGGGTTTTACTCCTCCTCTTCCTCTTCTCTGAAATGCCCATCCCATCCCTCATATTATTTAACTCATACAATAATATCACTGAACTATCTATCAGCCAAGCACCAAGTGACTGTCCTACCTACCCCAAGCCCCCAATTTTCTGCACACCTATAATGGAGGCAGCTAGAACCCAGCATAGTACAGACTATGACTAGGAAACTACAGGATTGCAAGAACCATGAAATCTACTTAGGAGCACTAGGATATAGCACTGAGGTCAAATGTGCTTTTCTGAAAGCTATGGCTTCTGTGGCCACATCTTAGAAACTAACAGAGCTTAGACAAGTTAATACTATTCCAAGATGAAGCAAAGATATTGTGAATCCTAGAAATAGGATATGATGTTATATTCTAGAAGCAGGATGAGATTTTGGTATGAAGCACTATCAGGCTAAAATCAATTTAGTCTCAAGAGAACATCCATTACCACCCAGGGAGACCTGGACTCCCACCTCCAGCAATCTCACTGTCCTTTCAGCTCTCCATTGCCGGGCACTGTACTAGTCATCTGAGTTAAACAATGACCATGTTTTTGCATGCGTGGTACTTTACAAGTATTGTACATGTATCTCAAATCTCAAGCATTCCCTGTGAAGTGTGGCCTACTCCCTCCACTGCTTAAGTACCACCTACCATGTGATCTCCTCAGGAGTCTTTCAGCAGAGCTCACTGGCTACAAGCCAGGTCACTAACTGCTGAGTGATTAGTGCTCTTATCTGCTAGCTTTCACTATCATGAAAGTTAGGCGCAGCATAAGTAGAACAGAGTATGACATTACAGTTTGGGTCAGCTGGGTTGCAAAAGACAAAGCAGAGGTGACACTGTAAACGAGGGGCAATAACAATGGAGGATCTGGCAGCAGCAAGTACATACAGTACATATCACGTGACTAAGATCCAATGACCATTCCCATCATAAACAGATGTGTAGAGACATGAACCACATGGCCACCCCAAAACCAAAGCTGCTAGGAGCTGTGCTTTCTACCAGTGCTCAGTGTCTCTCCCACCTTCTCAACTCCTTGTCAGCTTCCCTATCCCCTATCCCCAACTTACTTCTATATTACTTTTATCTTCCTCTTTCCACTTTGTAAATCTGTAAACTGAACTTCATGGATAGTTCAACTCTAAACTAGTGAGCATAATAAAAGGCAGTAAGCTCTGTAATACAGACAGGAATATAAACTCATCTTATGGACAGAAGAAGCACCCTGTGAGGGTCAGAGAAGAGTTTGGAGTTAAGATGCACTTGAGTGTAGGTCAAAAGACTACTGAGGACTCTATAAATGGAAAAGGCAGGCAGATGGACTACCATAGCCAAAGATACAACATTCCAAAGCCACTGAAGAGTAACACTCATAGCTGTTGTATTTACTTCTCTCTCCTCTGTGTACCTAACAGCATCAGGTGGCTGAGTGTGTGTGTGTGTGTGTGTGTGTGTGTGTGTGTGTGTGTGTGTGCGCGCGCGCGCGCGCACATGTATGAATGAGTGGGAAAACATGTGCTCTGGAAAGATCAAGAATATATTATGAGAACTGAAAGTGAAGAAGAAAGCAAGCTTCAACCTGTCAAAGAGTCTTAGCTATTACCCTGCAGATTCTGAACTTGGAGCAACAGGGTTATAACGGACATGTCTTGAAAACGTCCACTGGTTGAAATGAAGAATAGAGTAAGACAGGGACTTACAGCTGCAACACTACGAGAATGCTTCTGTTGGGCTGGGCTACTGCGAATTTATTGTTTAAATTTAGTTATGTTATGGAATATTTTGTTTTCTCCCATCTATGTTGATTGAAAGTTTTGCTGGGTATAGTAGTCTGAGTTGGCATCTGGGCTCTTTTAGCATCTGCATGATATCTGCCCAGGCCCTTCTGATTTAAAATTATGGAATGCTTCATGAATTTATGTGTCATCCTTGTGCAGGGGCCATGCTAATATTGTCTGTATCATTCCAATTTTTAGCATACGTGCTGCTGAAGCTGTGGCAATGGTGGCAGAGAAAAGGATGAATTCTAATTTTTGTTCAAAGAAAGTAATGACCCAATCAGCAGGATGCAGAAGATGAGAAACAGCTGAAGATAATTCTAATTCCAAACTGAATGGTCAGGTAGACATAAGTGCCATTAACCAAAATGAAAAATATGAGAGGAAAAGCATTTGTTGTACAGCATGGCATAAAGAGGCATGTTGAGGAGGAAATTTCAGGAAAAATACTGGGTGTAGTTTGATGTGATATGTTAGAAATGTCAACAGTATTTCAGAGAAGAATATGAGCATGCTATTCTTGTGAGGGTAAGGTTAGTTATAAAAGACTTGGGGCTTTCCTCATTTGTTCCTCTTATTCCATTTTAAAACCCTCTAAGATTAAGCCAAAAACTCAAATGTGAGGCTTTCTTATTTGTCAATCTATTCACTGCAAATTTACATGCTGTATCTTTGGATAAATTAAAAAAAAAAAAAAAAACTTTCTCCACTAGGAATTGCACTCATTTTAAAATATTCAGAACAAATTTATGATAGTTAAGCACTAAACAATGACTTCTGTCTCAGACTAGATAGCTAAACAGGGCTTGCCAAAGTCAAAAGTCCATAGAGTAATAGAACCTCAGTCTGAACGCACACATTCTGACTTGAGTCCATTGTCTTAAGCACTGTATTGCTCCCTAGATGCCAACCTAAATACAAAAGCAGGGGAAAGCTACTGCCTGAAACCACAACACTAACTGCATATATATACAGTTTGGCTTTTATATAGGCTAAAAAATAGCAAAGAAGCTCAGCTTTTCCAAAATAAACATGCAAAATATAAAATCAAAATCATTTATGTTCAAGATACTTTAAAAATTTTAAATTAACTTTAGAACAATGCTTATCAACAGTATATGTTTGTGTCATGTGCCACACTTTTAGTTAATGAAATGAATAAAAACTGGTGGCACATATCTCAGCATTCAGGCTGAGGCAAGAGGATCACGAAGTCCAAGCAGCCAACTACAGAGTGAGACCCTGAGATCAGCTGACTGATAAATGATTGATAATAAAAAAAAATTAAAGATATTCTAGCTATTCCAGAGGTTCTGAGTTCAATTCCCAGCAACTACATGGTGGTTCATGAGCATCTATAATGAGATCTGTTGCCCTCTTCTGGCCTGCTGATACACATGCAGGCAGAATACTGTATACACAGGAAATAAATAAATCTTTAAAAATTAAAAATAGATATTCTATCAAAGAGGACGTTTGATCGTCACGGTTCTTCAACAGAGACTATTACTAAACTCACTGAGCTACCTGATCCTATGAATTTCTAAAACCAATAATTCAAAATAAATATTGAAAGTACAATGATTCTGCATGAAAAAAAAAAAAAACCCAGGGACTTGGCTTTGTCCAAGTTTACATTACATATGCTAAACTCCTTTGGATAATTATCATTATATTTAAAAAGAAATGTATATACTTAGAAAAAGCAAACTTTAAATAGATACCACTTTTTGTCAGTTTTTAAGTTGCAGTAATAGTGGTAAAAGTCATGTTAATTTCTAAAGATAATTTCATCCAGGAAAAGGTGAAAGTTCACTATGACAGTCAAAACAAAGGCAAATCATTTTGACTTAAGAATACTTAATTTTTGTACTATGCTAGGCCACAAATGGACACTTCCTAGGTAGTTTCTGAGGAAGAAAACTAAAACTGACATTTAAATAATTAAGTATAAAGTAACTAGCTGCTACAAAATATCTCCCATTTTTACTTACTTGTCACCACCATCATTTTCTGCTCTGAACAAAACTTGTTTATATAAAAGCAATAAATTCTAACTTTACAGACACATTTTATACAACTTATTATCCTACTTATCCATTGTATTTGCAATGCAAAATTAGACAGAGACTACCTATGATTTATAATTGTTTTAAAACAGAAGAGCTAAGAGCACAACTTACAATCTGTATGACAGGTGACTTGTCCACTGAGCATGAAACCCGAGCTCAACACTGCCCCACCATGGCTGCTTTAATAATTCATTCCGTGGATGTCATTCTATCTCCTGACCAAAATGTCAACTGGGTAAGAAGCCAGCTTTCATTAAAAAATGTTCTCTATCTATTTAAATCTAAAACCTTTTACCATGTTTTAATTATTTCTCCTGCTTTGGGCATAAAATAGACAATTGTTGGGAAACCAAGAAATGATTAAGGGTAGAAAAGATGTGTTTCAAATATCTTTGCAACATCTCAGTTACACAAATTAATATGTTCCTTGAAATGTTTCTATTATTATATAAATGATGCCAGACTGGAAAGGTGATCCATAAGTCAACAAAATGAATATAATATGTAGGTAACAACTATGGACTTTATTTTTTGTTCAAAAACTGCAAGCACTAAAAAGAACATTACTGATTATATAATACGATGCAAACAACTAAGGACAAGAGGGGCCTAGAGGGGAGGCCCAAAGAGCATCCTGTGAACGCTAGAACCTCAGGGAAAGCAATGCCCTCTGCTGAAACCCGACACCCAGACAGCAGATCAACAGGGGCCATTCGCAATGTCTTACATGCCAACTGTAGAAGACTGAGCTATGTTTCCTAAGAGGATAGTGCACTAAATCGAATATCAGTTCAACAAAAGATCAAATTTAATCTTGGAAATGTCATAACAACAAAATACTCAAATTAATATTGGGAAAAAACAGGAACCCAAATATTAATTGTGGCCAGATACAAAGATTCAGATTTAATGATATGTAATGTAACAATATATGTAAACAAAACAATTAAACACCTACTACAGGAGAACCTTCTACTCAGAGCCAATTCATGGCGTCACCCAGTTTCAGGGTTTAGTTCAAAACCACCAAATTATGGTAAGCGGTCGGCAGTTTCTTTCAAGTCTGTTAGAGAAACACCATCTTCTTAAAATTGAGTTCTGTACTAGAGTTCTCTTTCTCATGTGATCAGAAAGTCTCAGCTCATTCTGAAAGTGTATTTTCCACCAGTTGATGTGTTTTGAAGAAATGCAACTGTCTTAGCTACTTTTCTATTGCTGTGATAAGCCATAACCAAGGCAGCTTACAGAGGAAAGTATTTACTGGGGGCTTGCAGTTTCAGAGGGTGTGTCCATGACCAGCATAGCAGGAAGGAAGGCAACAGGCAGACAGGCATGACACTGGAGCAGAAGCTGAGTGCTTGTATGTTATCCACAAATAGGAGGCAGGGAACAGAGACAGAGAAGGAGGAAAGGAGGGGGGGAAAGTACGGGGGTGGGGGGAAGTGAGAGAGAGGTAGAGAGAAAGACAGAGAGAGAGTGCTAACTAGGAATGGTGAGGGCTTTTGAATCCTCAAAATTCACCCCCCAGTGACACACCTCTTCCAACAAGGCTGTGCCTCTTAACCCTTCCCAAATATCTCCACCAACTGTGGATCACCAAGTGTTCAAACCTGTGAGCCTGTGGAGCCATTCTCATTCAAACCACACCTGCCACTACACCATGCTTTCTAACCTAGTGAGCAGGTCCACTTTAGTTTGCCATGACACAGGCCCAGCATTTCACCTTGCTTGCTCTTAAACGCAGAAATCTAAATGTGAACTTGTCCAAATGTATTCCCTAGGCACACAGGACAGAAACTGTGGTGCTCCATTGGTAAAACAGTATCTTTATCCCTTTTCCATTGGTATACCTGTACCAGATACACTAAAGGCAAAAGTATCGTAATTTTAAAGAAAAACTACTCAAGTTTTTCAAATAGATGCAATTTTCAGATTCAGAAGCAGAGAGCTGTCCAGCAAGCACTGGCAAGCATGACAGTGTGAAACACTTTGCCCCGGTCCCAGTGGCTGTAAATGTGTCACTAAAGCACTGAGAGCACTTGTACCATGATCTTTAGCATGCTGCACCAAAGCATTGCCGCACACTCGGTATAACCTGCAACCAAGCTAGCATTAACCGCGTGCCTGAAGAAAAAGACAAACAGCGGCTCACTGGAGTTGAACGATACAGAATTTGGTGGATACTATGACAGAGATTTTGTTAGTATCCAGTGTGGCTGAGATTTGTGGAGATGTTACATAATTTAACTATCAGAAAACTTTTCAGTTTTTGTAGTTAGCTAAAATGAAATGGGTGAGGGCACAGCTCAGCGGAGAAGCACATGCTTAGTATGCACTAGGCTACAGCGAGAAACCCTGTCTCAAAAAACAAACAAAAAAGTGATAGTTCACTAAGTGGGAAGAATAAACAGTGGGAAACAAAAGATAAAGCTGTGGGCACTGGGGACAGATGAGTGGTTAAGATCTCTGTGAGGGAGAGGGTGCAGGCTGCCGAGAGGAAGTGTGAAAGCCACTAGAGAAATCTAAGCAAGAAATGATGGTGGAGTGTTGATATAATGTTTTTGTGAAATGTATACAATTGACCCTTGTTCACTCAAATGCTGATTGCTCTACTCCACTATCTGGTTTCAATCCGGACATTGCATTGTGATGTTTATTCTATGCATCACCTGTCTCAAGTTTGTGTAAACGTGCCACCATTTGTTCTCTGTAATTGTCAATTAAACAACCAGCCACTGCTGTGCAATGGTGAGAATAGGTGGGACATCCTGGTCCGGAGGGGAGGAGAAGGAAGTGAGTGGGAGGAGTGGGAGCAGAGATGGGAAGGAGAGGCCTGGGAACCAGGAGGAGAGATGAACTGGACCTCAGATATGACTAAAAGCAAGTATAATGTGGGAAATCTGAGTGGTAGGAAACAATGCAGGTTTGGAGGTTTAAGATGGAGTAATTATTGCCCAACATTGTGCTCTAGGTTAACTAAATACATCCTAGTCTCTGTGTGGTGATTTGGGTATACAGCTGGTTTAGGAATAACTGCTGATTAACTAAAAGGTAACTCAATAATAAATATTAATAGTCAACAACAATGGAGGAAACAGGTTCTTTCTGGAGCCCCTTCCGGGCTCCTGCACACCAGCTGCTGAATATACTGTGCACGCTGGTCTTCAGTGCTATTTCTCCATGTGCTCTGTCAGTGCCTCGGTTTCCAGCGTCCAGTCACTGGCACTCAATCTCAATCATCTAACAAAACATGTGTTATTTATTCCACAAGTACATAAAAAGGCAGCCATGCAGGGGACACTTCACCTAGTGAGCTTCTCACAGCGCCATGCTGATATCAAATAAATGGAATATCAACTGTGAGGTGTAACAGGGATGCTTAAAAAATAAAAATAACACTTTCCAGCACCTAAGGAGATGATCATGTGCTTTTTCTCCTTCAGTTTGTTTATATGGTGGATCACATTGATGGATTTCCATATATTGAACCACCCTTGCATGCCTGGGATGAAGTCTACTTGGTCATGGTGGATGATATCTTTGATGTGTTCTTGGATTCGGTTTGCAAGTATTTTATTGAGTATTTTTGCATCAATGTTCATTAGAGAGAAATAGGGCTGAAGTTCTCTTTTTTTGGTTGGGTCTTTTTGTGGTTTAAGTATCAAGGTGACCATGGCTTCATAGAATGAGTTTAGTAATATTCCTTCTGTTTCTATTTCGTGGAACAGTTTGGAGAGAATTGGAGTTAGTTCTTTGAAGGTCTGGAAGAATTCTGCGCAGCAAGCCTATAGCCAACATGACAAAAAAAGCCAACATCAAAATAAAAATCCCACTGAAATTAGAGACAAGGAAAGGCTGCCCACTCTCTCCATATCTCTTCAACATAGTACTTGAAGTCCTAGCTAAAGCAATAAAACAACTAAAGGAGATGAAGGGGATACAAGTCGGAAACAAAGAAGTCAAAACATCACTATGTGCAGATGATATGATACTATAGTGACCCCAAAAATTAAACTAGAGAACTCCTTCAGCTGATAAACACCTTTAGCAAAGTGGCTGGATACAAAATTAACTTGAAAAAATCAGTAGCCCTCCGGTATACAAAAGACAAAAGGACTGAGAAAGAAATTAGGGAAACAACACCCTTCAAGATAACCACTAATAACATAAAGTACCTTGGTGTAACTCTAACCAAGCAAGTGAAAGACCTGTTTGAAAAAAGCTTCCAGCCTCTGAAAAAATTAAAGAAGATATCAGAAGATGGAAAGGTCTCCCGTGCTCATGGCTTGGCAGGATTAACATAGGGAAAATGGCCATCCTGCCAAAGGCAATCTACAGATTCAATGCAATTCCCATCAAAATACCAACACAATTCTTTACAGACCTTGAAAGAACAATTCTCAACTTCATATGGAAAAACAAAAACCCAGAATTGCCAAAACAATCCTGTACAACAACAGATCGTCTAGAGGTATCTCCATCCCTGATTTCAAGCTGTACTATAAAGCAACAGTAATAAAAACTGCAAATCGAATAGAAGACCCAGAAATAAACCCACACCTACACATACTTGATTTTTGACAAAGAAACCAAAACCATACAATGGAAAAAAGACAGCATCTTCAAAAAAAGGTACTGGTCTAACTGGATATCTACATGTAGAAAAATGAAAATAGATCCATATTTATCACCCTGCACAATACTCAAGTCCAAGTAGATCAAAGACCTCAACATAAAACCAGACACACTAAATCTGTTAGAAGAAAAAGTGGGGAAGAGCCTTGAACTCATTGGCACAGGAGACAACTTCCTGAACAGAACACCAACAGCACAAGCTCTAAGATCAACAATCAATAAATGGGACCCCATGAAACTGAAAAACTTCCATAAAGCAAAGGACACTGTCATCAGAACAAAACGACAGCCTGCAGATTGGGAAAGGATCTTCCCCATTCCTATATCTGACAGAGGGCTAATATCCAGAATATTTATAAAGAACAAGATATTAAACAGCAACAAATCAAGTTATCCAATTAAAAAAATGAGGTACACGGCTAAACAGAGAATTCTCTGTAGAGGAATATCGAATGACAGAGAAACACTTAAAGAAATGCTCAACATCCTTAGTTATCAGGGAAATGCAAATCAAAAGGACCTGAGATTTCACCTTACACCCGTCAAAATGGCTAAAATCAAAAACTCAAGCGACAATACATGCTGGAGAGGATGTGGAGAAAGGAGAACCCTCCTCCACTGTTGGTGGGAATGTAAACTGGTACAACCACTTTGGAAATCAATCTGGCACTTTCTCAGACAATTGGGAATAGTGCTACCTCAAGACCCAGCTATACCACTCCTAGGCATATATCCAAAATATGCTTAAGTACACAACAAGGACATTTGCTCAACCATGTTTGTAGCAGCTTTATTTGTAATAGCCAGAACCTGAAAACAACCCAGATGTCCATCAACGAAGGAATGGATACAGAAACTGTGGTACATTTACACAGTGGAATACTACTCAGCAATTAAAAACAAGGAAATCATAAAATTTGCAGGCAAGTGGTAGGAACTAGAAAAGATCATCCTGAGTGAAATATCCCAGAAGCAGAAATACACACATGCATTTACTCACTTATAAGTGGATATTAGACAAATAATATAGGATAAACATGAAAATCTGTACACCTAAAGAAGCTAAGCAAGAAGGAGGACCCTTCTTGCTTAGGGTCAATGTAAGATGATCAATCCTCACTCAGAGAGGCAAATGGGACGGACATGGAAGAGGGAGAAAACTGGGAACAGGACAGGAGCCTACCACACACAGCCTCTGAAAGACTCTACCCAGCAGGGTATCAAAGCAGATGCTGAGGCTCATAACCAAACTTTGGGCAGAGTGCAGGGAATCTTAGGAAAGAAGGGGGAGATAGAAAGACCTGGAGGAGACAGGAGCTCCTCAAGGAGAGCAACAGAACCAAGAAATCTGGGTCTAGGGGTCTTTTCTGAGACTGTTACTCCAACCAAGGACCATGCATAGAGATAGCCTATGGCAGCTCAGTGCCCAAATGGGTTTCCTAGTAATGGGAACAGGGACTATCTCTGACATGAACTCAGTGCCTGCTCTTTGATCACCTACAGAGCAACAGCAATAAAAACTGCATGGTACTGGCATACAAACAGAATGGTGGATCAATGAAACTGAATAGAAGACCCAGAAATAAACCCATACCCTTGAGGGGAGGAGCAGCCTTACCAGGTCACAGAGGAAGACAATGCAGCCAGCCCTGATGAGACCTGATAGGCTAGGGTCAGAGGGAAGGGGAGGTGGACCTCCCTATCAGTGGACTTGAGGGGCATGGGAGGAGATGAAGGAGGGAGGGTAGGTTGGGGAGGGAACGAGGGAGGGGGCTATAGTTGGAACACAACGTGATTAAAATGTAATTAATATAAAAAATAAAAATTTTTAAAAAAGAAAATAAAAATAAAAGCTTGCAGGAGGACAGGATGCTGGAAAAATGGCTTAGCAGTTAAGAACATTGGCTATTCTTCCACAAGACTTAAGTTTAGCACCCAAATGGCAGCTCACAACAATCTACAACTACAGTTATGAGAGATCTAACACCCTCTTCTGGCCTTCTCTGGCACCAGGCATGTAAATGTAGCACAGACATGGACACAGGTAAAAGAGCTGCAGACATAAAATAAGCATGGCAGCTGTGTGGGGAAATATTAGTACAGATTATCAAATACCATATTCTAATTATATGAAAAAGGATGTGACACCAAGGAATAATCTTCATGTCTCATTGTAAAGATAACTAATTTTACCAAGGACCGTGCATGGAGATAATCTAGAACTCCTGCACAGATGTAGCCCATGGCAGCTCAGTGTCCAAGTGTTTTCCTAGTAATGGGAACAGGGACTGTCTCTGATATGAACTCAGTGGCTGGCTCTTTGATCACCTCCCCCTGAAGGGGTGCAGCCTTACTAGGCCACAGAGGAAGACCATGAAAGACAGTCCTGATGAGACCTGATAGGCTAGAGTCAGATGGAATGGGAGGATAGGTCCTCCACTATCAGTGGACTGAGGAAGGGGCACGGGAGGAGATGAGGGAAGGAGGGAGGGAGGGAGGGAGGGATTGAGAGGGGATGGGGGTAGGGCTACAGCTGGGATACAAAGTGAATAAACTGTAATAAATAAAGAATTACACTAAAAATCTTTTTAAAGATAACTACATTTTCTTTGAAATGAACAGTTTTCTACACAAGAGAACATATACTATATGTAAATGTCTTGGATAAATCTTACAATGTCCTCAAACTTTCTGCTTCATCAGTTAACTTGGAGATAGGAACTAGGTTGGAAATGAAGACCTGGCAGGCCAGCACAGCACCAGGCCTCATGACTCAAGGCTTCTGGGAAGTCTTGAGCATGCAACAGCATGCACTCTGCCTGTATCAGCAATATTGTTCTTCTGGCTCTGCACCTTCAAGTCAGGAAATAGCAATAGTTGGATACCTGAATGCATTAAAATAGACAAAGAATGTAAGACTGTACCCCAAACTCACTGGCTCTCATTTAATTTTAACGAAAGCAACTCTACAGAGCTATGTTATTTAATACCTGGACCACGAGCCTGAAGGAAGAGAACTGAGAACATGCTCATTAATTTTGTAGAAAGTCACATGAATACTAGGTTGAGCATGACTGCTAACTCACTGAGAGAAAGAAAGATACTCTTAAGAGTAATGAATCAACTTGGTGACACATAAAAACAAATGAACGTCAATGTGGTTCTGCTACCTGACCAGGACCCAAATACTGACAGACATTAATGAAAATTTTGGTTGAATAAAATGTGTCTGAATAAACCTTAAAATAAATATATAATGCAAGTCAAATAGGTATCAGAAGTGTACTGTTTCTAACAGGCAATGAAAATTCAAATTAGCACAATAATTGGGTCATACTTCAAAAAAACTGAGAAAATAAAAATGTTCAGAAAGCAACAATAACATATTGAACACATATAAAACGCACCACTGTAACCATACTTTTTGGATACTTCATTGGGTTCTTTTACCTAGCACCTTCTCTAGTCTAATCCCTTCAATAAGTAGGAGAGAAAGAGGTCAGAGGGGAGAGGGAACACAGATCTCTTTAGACTACTTCCTGCTGATTAGGGATGTCAAGTTCCTTGGGACAAATCCAATCTTCATCGTCAGGGTATTTCTGACCAGCAACCAGAAGTCCAGTGAATAGCAAAAGCAGCAGCAGGAATGAGCAGGAACCAGCAACAGCAGAAGGAGCAGCAGCTGCCTCTTCAGGAGCCCAGCTGCCTCATCTCTCGGGCCCTAACACTGTCATAACCTCTCAAGAGTAAATGATCTTCATCTGACAAAATCACACCCCTACCAGAACACAAGTCAAATTATATTCAGCTGCTATGGACAATCTGAAGCAGTCCCATATCCCACACCTGGGATATTCACATAACATTTCTATGTTATGTGAAACAAAAAATTCTCACTACACACCATGCTAAAGGTGAATTTATTCTACAATGCAGAGGAAATGACAAAAGTGTTCAATTTTAGTTAATACCAATCAGTAAGGTTCTTGGTATCGAATGCGCAGATTAGAAAAGACAGAAAATCATCTGCCATATAAAAGCTTGACTGCAGAACTATTTAACTTAAGATATTAAAAAGTAAAAGATATACATAAAAAAGAAAGATGAAGACCCAAAAGTAACTGTAATGAACACATTTATAAAGTTGAAATTCACAAAGAAATTTTGATCATTTCCAAAACTGGAAAACACAATCATCATAACTACACAAAACCTCTAGACTCAGTAACTCATAAAAATTAAAAAGCAAGGGATAGATTCAAAGAATACAATGAGCTAAAAATCAAACAGCAGATAAAAAAGAGAGAAAAGGAATTAGAAATTAGCCAGACCCTCAGTCTATATACCCCAACGAATTTCTATGCAATTGGAACAGCCATTCTGAAGCAAGAAGCTTCACACTGAATTTTATACTTAACACTACTGAAAAGATTTTTATGCACTTATCCACCACCAAAAATGAAAACATCTGTGACAAGAGTTACGCGAACACAATTAGCTTTATAGTCTCTCTCATAACTCACATCTACTATCTATCTGCATTTAGTCTTTCCCTGTCCCCTAACTTTAGTGTTCTCTTTCCTACATGCTATACTATACCCACAAGTATATTTCCTTACATAGATAAATATTAGCTAGATTTTACTCTTTCTGAGATTGAGCATACAAATAAAAATGTTCATTCACAGTCAGCCTTGGTAATACATAGCAGACCCAAGGCCAGCCTGTGCTATAGGAGACCCTATTTCAAAAAAAGTAAAACAAACAACTGTTTAAAAACTGCCAAGTGTGGTGACAAAGGCCTGTAATCTTGGCACTGGGGGATGGAGGAAGAATGACCTATAGCTGAAAGCCATTCTTGGCTACAAAGCAAGTTCACAGCCACTTCAACAGGTGACTAAGGCAGATGTTAATAAAGCTGAGCACACTATCTATCTACACATTTTATTAGCTATCAGAGAGATAGATGGAAGAGTACATATGACGGGAATTGTGTGGAAAGTTTACTATGCAAAGGCAATTAGAGCAAGAGAGCCAGTGCTCCTCATTACTAACTAGAAATGGCTTTCATTTCTACACAAGTTAAGACACACGTCCTCTACACATAGGAGTGTTAACATCTAGCAAGCGCTAACCCCTTCTGTCACGACTCTTCTTGAGAGCGATTTGTAGGCTCTAGGAGGAGAGTGGAGCTACTCATGTACCCTCCCTTGACGGGACATGGCCCACCTCTGCCAGCCAAGCCTGTCTTGTCGACCAAGCACACAGATCCAAAAGGAACACAAGAAGTGTCCAGGGAGGGAGGGCACGGCTGCCCGCCCAGTCACATCAACTAAATCAACCAGGGGTGACCAACAGGATGACAGACGTGGTAGATAAATAGCCCTGCTACCCATTCCTCCGTATGTACTGCTCTGACCCAGTCTTTTCTGCCTCTCTGCTATCGTGTGTGTGTGGGGGGGGGGGGTGTTTAAGATACAGGGCTGGGGAGAGAGCTCAATTGGTAAAGTACTTGTACAAAAATGAAGACCTGGATCTAATTTCCCAGAGCCAACAGCAAAAGGAGGGCCATAATCCCAGTGCTAGGACAGCAAAGAGAGGAGAGTCCCTGGAGCTTCCTTGGTAGACAACCCTGTCTCAATAAACAGCATGGTTCCTGAAGAGTACAAACACACCCATGCTATAATGTACATTCCCAAATTCCACACTATATACAAAGAACCCTATTTAAAAAGAGGTGAGTTGCAAAATGAAACAAAAGATGCGAATGTGGTAAAGAAACTTATTATGGGGAAAGCTAGGTAGAAGGGAAATAATAGAGGACAGGAATAATCAGAATGTATTAAACATATGTCTAAAATGGCCAAGGTAAAAATTTAATTGATAAAAATATTAAGAAAATTGAAACTATGGACCATTCAATTTAAAATTTTTCAAGTACATAAAATAGTGTAAAAAAAAAAAACATTGTCATTAAGCGGCCCCAATATTATGATATAAATAAGAAAATAAAACAATAGATGCATCAGAACAAAAAAAAAAACTTTCCCAGGGAGACTCTAGGTGTGGGAAGGTCAAACAAGAAACTGCGTGCAGAGTGGGAGCCCCTCTGTCAGCACACATGAAGCGGCCACCTGACGCTGCTCTAAAATACCAATAGCCACCATCTGTGAGAGAGGAAGTGTGTACCCTTTCTTTTGAGAGGAATTTTTCACATTCACTAGAGGGTTTTGGGGTTTTGTTGTTTTGTTTGGAAGAAGGTTGTTGTTAACTGAAGAATAACAATTATTGTCCAACAAAAAGACTTTTACATACATACATTTGTTTGTTTGTTTGCTTGTTTAGGGGAATGAGGCACACCGATCTCAGTGGTGTGGAGGTTAGAGGACAAATTAAGGGAGCTGGTTTTCTCCTTCCACTGTGTGGGCTATGAGAATCAAACTCAAGACATCAGGGCTAACCCAAGCTAAGGCACATGGGCACAGACAGCTCTAAACCTCAGGAGCAGGTTCAAGGCTGACCCAAGGTAAGGAGAAAAGTGATGAAGGAGGGGTTCCCATAATAGATAGGGAAGGCTCTGAAGCAAGAATCTAGGCAAAGCTAACTCAGGGTAGGGCATGGAGGTATGGAGAGCCACAGCAGATGGAGGCGGCATAGGGGACCAGGCAGGGACGTGTCAGCACTTGCACTGTGCCTGTTACTGCAGACAGCAGTAGGCACTCACTGCATTTTCTTTCTAAGCTTGTGGCTGCCCAGCCTCGCCTATTTGTTGAGCTCCGTGCCCGTGAGACAGTCTGTTTGAAAAAGCAAAGCACAGGGTTCCTGAGGAATGACAGCAGTTTCCCTCCGGCCTCCACACGCGCGGACACACAACCGCATCTGCACACACATGGCACCGAGAGAAAGAGTCTACAGGCACACGTCCTTTACAACCACTAACTTAAAAAGACAGCTACAAAACTTCAAAGACAACGGATGAGAAAATCTGATTCATTTACTAGAATTTTTATAAGCAAATTTTGTACCAAATATGCTTCCAAGTAAGCTAGCTACAAATACACGGTTTTAAGTGTGACAAAAGGCACTGGAACCATTGAATATGAAAAAAAAAATCATTGTAAATTAAAGTGAAAACATAAGCAAAACCAACAGATTTTTGCAAAGCTGTACGCAGTACTCTGAACAGTCTTCACCTTAGCCATTAGATGGCGCCACTTATCTTCCAGTCAGCAGGACTGATGGGCCCTCCTGCTTAGAGTGGAATACAAGATAGTGTTTAACCTGTATGAACCCCAACAACACATTGTTACCACTGTTAACTTGTTTTGAAGATAATATAAGTAAGTACATTTCTATCATCATTTTAGAGTGTTAAAACTTATTCAGACTAAAGATAAACATCACATGTCCAGTACATAGCTTTCCTAAGGTAACTCTAGGGCACAGCTTTCTATAGAAACACACTTATTCCTCATAAAGCCATACCAAGTTCTGATCTGTAAGATCAGTTTTCTCTGTCTTTCCTCATTAGTTAACTTTTATCCATTCTTCTCCAATGTAGGACTCTCATTTCCTGGGCATTTAATTTTAAACTTTCAGCTCCAGATGACCCCACTTTGGTCATCACCACAGATTCAGGTAAAGCGTGGTACCCATTCTTGTGATACTGGAGGAAACACATGAGGTGATACCAACAAGACCCTGATCACAGGCAATAAGGGCAGTCACCCCTCAGCTGAGGTGATAGGCATGCTATGACTCAGAACGCTTCCTGTCTGCAGACAGACAGGACTGCAGGGCAGAGTGGAGCAACTTGAGAACACACCGACTCTCCTGACTGGGAAGATACAATGGAGTATAACACATACAGGAGGCTGAAGCACACACAGCTGAGAACGGTCAGCAAAAAGCTCTGCACACAGGGTGTGGTACCCAGCTCTCAGGAGGCAAGGCAGGAGGATCACAGTCTGGACAGCCTAGACTACATAGCAAGGCCTTGTCTCAAAAACAGGCTGAGGATACAGCTCAGTCAGTAGTGTGCACTAACCCCTGAGTTACAACCCCACATCAGTGGGCATGGCAGTTCATGCCTGTAAGCCCAGAACTAAGATGAGTCAAGAGGACCAGAAGTTCAAGAGCAGCCTCTGTTGCAAAAGTGAGTTCAGGTCCACCCTGAGACACATGAGACCTCGTGTCGAACAAAAATCAAGCCAAACCAACAACAAAAAATTACAAGGAGGTGGAGATTCAGCTGCACTCTGTTCCCAACAACCACGTTAAGCAGCTTACACAACCTGTAACTCCAACACCATCTTCTAGACCCCACCTACACTCACACACATTTTATATATTCACACAGACAAATGAACCTAACATAAGTAAAGAGGCTTAAAAAAGAAACAAAAAGCTCTCTGGCTATTTGCACCGAGTTACAGATAACAGATAGTACACTGCCTCTTACTGTATACGATATAAAGAAACAGCAACTGGCTGGGAAGTAGAAACAGTGACTCCACCCAAGATTCAGAACTGTAAGCACTCTCTAGTTCTTATGACTCGTGTCTAAAAGCATCTCGCCTCATAAAGTTAAGGTGTTAGCAAACATACCATCTATTTGGCCAATGATCAGAAATAATCAACTTAAAAGGAAGACAGTTTATTTTGGCTCACATTTTCAGAAGTCTCAGTCCACAATTACCTGACCATGCTACTACAGGCCTGTAATGGCAAGCACAGCATGGCCAAAGAACACAGTAGAGGAGCTATGCCCCCCTCACAGCAGCCAGGGATCAAAAACAGACTCAGGTAGGGATCAGGGTCTCATTGTCTCCTTCATAGGCATGTTTACAATCATCTAACTTTTTTCCCACTATGCTCAATCCATAGGCCACAGGCTGTGGAATAAGCCTAGTAGAAAATAATATGAGAGCTCTTGGAGGACAGTCCCAATAAAACTATAGCAGATTATATGCAGATTTCACTTTCCATGGTTTCAAGTAACTATGGTCAGCAGTCTGCCACATCAAACAGAAGTTTCAAGAAATAAGTACTTCCTAGGTTTCAAATGGTCCAGCACTGTAAGTAGCAGAAGGAAATTCTGTGCCATCACTTGGAATGTCAGAAACAACCTCAAAGAAGCATATGACCTAGTATTTTTTAAAGGGAAAGGCATCTCAGTGTAGTCAGGGTATCCTTTTTCAACAGTGATAATGAAATCATCACTAACCATAGACAAAAAAATGAACTGCACAAAGATTACTCAAAATAAGTATAAAGATTAATTTTATATTTGAAAAATACTAGAATTTTAAAGCCCCATTCACTTCAGCAATGAAATATGTAACACATAATGGGAACAACAATAAAAATGTGTAAAGCTGTGGATTGCTGTCAGCACACAACAGAAAACAAAGAACTAAAATGTTCTGAATGAAAATCAATACACTTAGAAATTTAAGTCGTTCAATCAAGATCCTCTTGGAGCCAGGGAAGAAGACATAAATTGCACAAGAAGATGCTTGGCAAAATTATTCGAAAGGTCATCTGGAAAAATAGCCACCTAGAAAGATATCATCCCTATGGCCCAGAAGATTTGAACAGCATCAACAGGGCGTGAAAACTATACTGTAACTCTGGATTTCGCATTCTAAGAGAAGCTGAGCTTCTGCACAAACAGACTATAAAGATATGGCACACTTACACACTGCACTTATCAACTCAGGAGGTTTACACTAATCACTGTCTCAAAAATGTATCATTTTTTTTTTCCCAATAAAAGCAAGAAGTGGTACTACATGAGTGTAATCTCAGCACTGGGAAGGCAGAAACATGAAATGAAGGTAATAATTTCAAGGCCAATCTGACCTCCAAAAAACAAAACACACAAAATACAAAGAACAAATGCAATGTAGCAGCCACAAAAACAAAAGTGCTGTAACAGGCTCTAGAAAATATATGCAGACCTCTGAACTTCAGAAGGTAGTCCAAGTGCATATAATAACTTAGTGATGATAATGATGTTGAAAGCTGAGAAAAAGGTCAAATCA
Source organism: Psammomys obesus (assembly GCF_907164565.1). Classification (NCBI taxonomy): domain Eukaryota; kingdom Metazoa; phylum Chordata; class Mammalia; order Rodentia; family Muridae; genus Psammomys; species Psammomys obesus. Next base: position 2,102,913 of record NW_026590859.1, on the reverse strand, counting down.
CCCCATGAACCCTCTTTTGGACAGCCCATTGCCTTCTCTCTTGCCTTGTTTCTAATGGAAAATTGTAAGGGAAGAAAAAACAAACTTGGTAATGAGAACATTGTATAAAATGCTCAGCTGGCAGATAACAGTTGCCTACATGTGGACACAGTTCTGCCAGGACTCAGAAATCCATTCAGGTTCAAACACTGACAAGTGCAGACTCTGACCATGTCAGCCAGAGGAGTTTGCCTGGGGCTCCTCCCTCAGAGTAGGCCAAGGCAGGTAACAGCATCCAACCCTACTCATTTGTTCTAGCAGCAATGTGTGGACCTGCTCCTTTTCAAAGCATGTTCCAGAAGAGCGCACAGCAGATGGATACTAAAGATGGGCTCAAATATGCTTCCAGTTCCTAAAACTGATCTACAGTCACAGTTCTCAAACACTTAGTATTAAACTCACAAATAAGTCCTCCTTTAGAAGAGGACAGAAGGAAGGAGAAAACAGTGCTGTCTGACAACAGTGCTTCAAAGAAGTCGAATGAGGCTGTGTTGGAGGAGGTGTGCAGTCATTATCACACTTGCTTCCCATTTTACTTTGACTAGGATTACTAAAAAGCTTCCTATGCTTAAACTCTTCAGTATGTTCTTCCGCCTAACTTCCGGCACTCCACCTTCACATGCTAAGGGCTGGGTCACCTGTCAGGGCTAGAGTAGCTTACAGCAGCCTCGGGGTGAACTATAAAAGCTAAAAGGAACTGGCGCGAGTCAAGGTAGGAGACTCTCCCTCTAGAATCACATAGGCATTCAAGGAAAGGAAAGTCCACGACTCCTACTTTCTGTTAAACTGTAAATGGAAGTGTCATTTTAATTATAGCAGCAAAGGCTTTTTCTTTGCTAAAATCACATCTCTATAAATTCACATCCTAATCAAAATCCCTTGAACCATAGTTTAAAAAAAAAAAACTTAAAATACATTCCAACAGCTGAGCATGGTGGCACATGACAAAGCAAGTCTGGAACAGCCAAGGCCACAAAGAGAAACCCTGTCTCCAAAAATAAAAAAATAAAAGAGAAAGAAGAAAAACGAAGGAGGGAGGGAGGGAGGGAGGGAGGGAGGGAGGGAGAAAGGAAGGAAGGAAGGAGGGAGGGAGGGAGGGAGGGAGGGAGGGAGGGAGGGAGGGAGGGAAGGAGGAGATAAACCTATTTTTTATTCATTATCTGTTATTATCACTTCTAGAAGTCACCAAAACACATGGACAGAAAGACACTGGCCCTAAGGCCCAGAAATCTAGCAAACAGTATAAACAGGTAAGGTATAGCAAAGTCCAGCTTTTCCACCTTGACAGACAGCAGAGCTCTTCACAAAGACAGCGTGAAGGTGGGGCACGTCTCCACACTGCCCTCAGCGGCTCAGGAGCTTGCAAAGCCGACTGGGTCAGACTGCCGAACAGGAGACCCCTCCAGATACCCCTTCTGCTGCTTCTGATTCTAGCACATGATACTGTCGCCACTGTCACCTTCTGTTCTACAAATGACAATGACAATCTCCAAGCCACTGGACTGAAATTGTTAGGCAGCCCGAATCTTTGTCCCTCACTCCAGTACCATCATTCTACTCAGCAACTGAAAGGGTGAATGCTATACGCCTCCCCAAACAACAGAAGTCAGGAGGCATCTGTCTTGAGACTGCTTCAAACTTCCATGCTTAAGCAGTACCCTCTCCTCAGCCTCCCACACAGCACACCACCACCTTTAAATATTTTTAAAAAGTAAACATTTTCTCCGTTACATATTGCTTAGCCACAAAAAGGAAGAAGAAGAAGAAGAAGAAGAAGAAGAAGAAGAAGAAGAAGAAGA
>NW_026590859.1:2033069-2101065 GCF_907164565.1 Psammomys obesus | reverse complement strand
GAAGAAGAAGAAGAAGAAGAAGAAGAAGAAGAAGAAGAAGAAGAAGAAGAAGAAGAAGAAAAGAGAAGAGAAGAGAAGAGAAAAGAAAAGAGAGGATAATGCAAGAAAGTCATTTTAACATAGTTTTGGTAAAACTTAAGAACATACTGTAAGACCCAAATGGATGCCTATAGGCACAGCTAATATAGTCAACTTTGTATATACTGTGCTCTTTCCTACACATGCACAGTAAGAGACTACAGTAAGTAGCAATAAACACAACACTAACATACCACAGTGAAGCTGCGGCATCACTCTCCCGAACATTGGGGCCATTGCTGACTACAACAGGGCAGATGCTGCAACACTGACACAATCTGAGATACAGATACTCCTGGTCAGCACACAGCATGGACACACTGAATGTGACACTGGATATTCTTGGCTGTCCGCATCTGGAATGAACTACCAATCAGAAATGGAGGGCACAGCAGTAAGATTTTTTTTTTTTTTTTTTTTTTTTTTTTTTTGCATGATTTGAAGTGGGTTATTCCACTTCTTAGTCAAACCTTTAAGGTAGGAAGACACATGTCTTTGATCCAGATCTTGAAGTGGAAAGACACAGGCCTGTGATCTGGATCTTGAGGCAGGAAGACACACCTTTAATCTGGGTCTCACCTTCTGCTGGAAGCCTATGTAAGGACATGGAAGAATGGAACCTTTTTGTTCTTTACCTGCTCACTCTCACTGTGCTAGCAAGTCCATTCCTTTACTGCCATTAGAGCCTACTTTGATATTCTAGCATCTACTGAAAACCAGCTGAGAAATGCAGCCTTGTGGACTGAGCAAATTCCAGATCCTTGGACTTTCCATTCACAGTCAGCCATTGTTGGATTAGCTAGAACACAGCCTTTAAGTCATTATTTGTGTGTGTGTTGGGGGGATTCACTGTATAAATTCTGTGACTCTAGAGAACCCTGACTAATGCATATCTGGTACCAGAAGTCATTCTAGAGCAAGAGAAGCATAAGGATAAATCTTAAGTATCAGGAATAGGCTTTCTAATTCACCAGCACCTACAGACACTGAACCTTCTCCAGTTACTGAAGCCTCTCCTGGGAGCTCAGTGATCACTAAAATCCATGGGTGTGGACTATTTTACAAACTTAAGAAGATAAATGTGTTTAATTTTCCTGATTCACCAATTAAAGGTGGTAACAGATTTGGTAACTCCATATATAAAACTTTTGACAGTTTACTGAAAAATAAGAAAAATGATGCTATTGGTTACTTACAGCATCTCTGGATAGACTGACAGAGGGTAAGAATAAGCTCTGTGATAAAATTAACCAACCTCTAACGTATCAGAATGTGGTGGAGGACAACAATGAACTTCGTGATAAAACTGGCTCCATGTGCACATAAACAGCCTAAAGGTTTCTAAGTGTGCCCTGGAAGAGAGTATTCTCTCCAGCAGCCACAGGGCTCAAGCTGAAGGAAATCAAACTGAGGCCCTCATTATGAGGTTGCCAGAATTACAAAGAAAATGCGAGTATGGGCATTAATTGGTAAAAAATGGGATCCTGTAAGGCTGGATGGGGATGTGTGGGAGGACCTCAACGAAGCTGAGAACTCTGAATAATCAGACCCTTAAGGGTTTATCTCACCTGAGGAAGTACTCTCTCCACCTTCAGCAAATGTACTCACACCCCAGCTCCCTGAAGGAAACTAATCCATTGTTGTCTGTAATTTTTTATCTTTTTTGCTACTTCGTGGGCTCTTCTGTCTCCTAACAATATCTTCTCTGCTCAGCTCAGCTTCCCCTGACTAAATGTCCTTTTTGTACCAACTGCCTTCTCTCCTTTAGCCCTACTCAATCTTCTTTCTTCCTGTGCCAACTGTCTTCTCTAACCCTACTCAAAGCCCTCCTCTTCTCAGCCTCCTTGATCCTACTCAATGTCACTCAGCCTCTGCTGTCTTTTTCATACCCTCTCCCAGAATCCAAGAGGGTATACACTGAAGGTCACAGGGTCAAGCAATTCCAAAGGCTAAGCATTCCCAAAGGGCCAGTTGACTAGCAACTGGGGATCCTTTAAAGGGCCAGGCACACAAATCACACACTACATTCCCGGCCCCGTCTGTTTTAGCTACTAATTATGCAGTTTTGAAGCTGCCCTGGGTGATCCCTGTGGCTATGCTCCTGGAGACATATGTGGGGGTACTGTCAGTCCTAATTTGTGCAGGTATCTCCATAACAGTAACTACACCCAGTAAACGTGTAACCACAGAATCAGCCTCAAAGCACTTGCCCATACAAACCCTGCATATGTATCAATGGTGCACAAACTTTAGTTTTCCAAATTCTGCAAAATGAACCACACCCATATGACAGATTTCATTTCTTTTGATAGCCCTAGAGTTACTACCAGTGGGTAATGGAGTTTGGCTATTCAAAGAGAAAGCAGAACATGTTCTTATTTTTTCCTTGACTTGTTGCCAGGTGATAGAAAATGTTTCTTTAAACATTTATTGTTAACACGGTGTTTTTCATGAAATTTTGAGGCTTCTTACACATTTTCTATTAATTGACCAATTTCTTCATTTCCTTGTACTAACAGACCTAGCAAGCCGGTATGAGACTATTACAGCTGCATGAATAAAAGTTAATGCTGGATTTTCCAGCATAAATTTAGAAGTTTCTATATGCAGAACAACTCTTTCTGCATATTAAGAGTCAGTAATTATATTAAGAGGTTCAGGAAAATCTACTAATGCCATAAGAATTACATACAACTCTGATTTCTGAACTGAAGTAATTTGGGCTTTGCATAACTTTGCTTATTTTTGCTGACCCATAGCCTGCCACTCCCAACTTATTTGCATCAGTATAGAATGCGGAACTTCTGGAATTGGCGTTCCTTTTACTATACGGGAGAGAATCCAGTTAGTCCTTTTTATAAACTGAAGTCACTTGTTTTCAGGATATTCATTGCTAATTTCTTCCAAATAGTTGCTGCAATCTCTTTGACAATCTTCACTGATTACCCATAATGAAGTAACCTCAGCACTTCAATTTCTGCTGGGTCTATTTCTGACAATTGATAGTCTTATTCTTCCTTCAATAATTAAATCAGAAATCTTTTCTGTCTTTAATTTTTTTACTTTGTGTGCTAAGAAGAACCATTCTAAGATATCATCTTCCCTTTGTTTACACAATGAGCTGAGGGCAAATAACAAAAATACAGTCGAGTTTTGGATCTATGCAATTCACATAAGCATCTTACAGTCTCTTTTCCACTACAGTTAACTCTTTCTCTGCTTCCTTTGTTAACTGTCTTTGACTACCTAATTCTGAATCTAGTTGTAACATCTGAAACAAATTACCAACTCTTGAGTAATTAACCCAATGGTGGGCCATAGCTGATTATCTCTTATTAATTTTTGAAAATCATTAACAGTTTGCAACTGATCGATCTCTTCTGGTCTGTACCTTCTGTGGTTGAATTTTTTTGTTGACCCAGATAGTGGAGAGAAACTCCTGTCTGTGCTTTTTCAGAAGCAATCTGCAAACTCCAACGGTCCAAAATTCATGTTTCACCAAACTTTTTAAGTTTTTGCATCAGAATCAGAAAAAAAAAAAATCATCCATGCAATGGCAAATAATAATACTAAGATAAAGTTGGACTATTTAACAGTTCTTGTGGAAGAACTTTCCACTGATACGTTTTTACATACCTTTTACATAGGCACTATGAAAGCAAATTTTTCCTTATTCTTCACTTGCAAGAGGATAGTATAAAAACAGCCTTTTAAATCAATTACTATCATAGGCCATGCCTTAGGTAATAAAGAAGGTAAAGGAATTCAGGCTTTGCTTAAATTACTCTATTCACTGCTCTTAAATCTGTTAACATTTTCCATTTTCCCAATTTCTTCTTTATAACAAATACAGGGGAATTCATGGGCTAGTAGATTCTTTTATATGTTGGGCTGCCAACTGCTCTTGTACCAGCTGCTCAAGTGCCTGTAATTTTTTCTTAGTTAAAGGCCACTGATGTATGCACACAGCAGCTTAGTAAACAATTTTAAGAGTAGTGCTACTGATACAATTTCAGCAGTGCCCCTCTTAGAACTTTGGAAGCTCAATCCCTGCTCTGCTCTGTTCGGGGACAACCTGCACAGTATGCGGTTGGCCTGGATGACATTTTAAAATATTTTCACCAGAAGTATCTTCCAAAGTGTCTTCCAATTCACATACTGTTTAAGGAATTGTCTCTGGTATTGAAGGAATATTAATCTAGTTTGCTACTACTATAATAAATCCCTTTCCCAAAAATTTATGGGTGTGTCAGCCACAGAAGGCTTTAACTTTCCTATTTGACCTTCTGCTCCCACACATTTAACCCATTACACATTGTTTTGAGATAACTTCCCAATTCCTAGAAATTGGGTATAAACCTTTTGAAGTAGCCATTTTGAATACCAAGATTTTTGTGAAATGATAGTTGTATCAGCTCCTGTAGCCACCAAGCCATCCATTTAAATGTAATTCACTTGCAACTTTGATTTTGGCCTCTGATCATTAACAACTGTTTGCCACATTTTCCTGTGCTTCCAAACCCTCCTGATTTTTCTACTGGAGCAGCTTTGCCTTCGATATAGAGAAACAGTAACACCTGAGCAATCCTATCATCTGTGTTATAACGTTTTTTACATAATCCATAATTTAATTTCTTCTTTCAATTCTTCATATATGATTCTTGGACGCATAACAACTCCTTGGGAAGTCAAACTGCTCCTTCCAAGGACTATTCCTACTGTTACTGAGGACGAAGAACCATAAACTCCAGTAGACATTTTATAACATTTACTCTGGGGGTAGTGTAAAATGTTTATCTACGACCAAGTCTAGAACAACATTGCTTACAGTATTAGTTGAGCTTTTTTCTGCCTGCTTCCTGTTTCCTGGCTGACAAGGAGCAAACAGCTCGTACATTTTGCTGTGGGGCCTTGAGCTAGCTCCCCAACCCCACCTTTTTCCTGACTGAAAGAAAATTCCTTGGATATCTCTCTTGTACCTACATTCATTGGTCCTTGCCACATCATCTTCACACCCCTGAAAGCCTTGGTCTTCTTTCTGGTTTATATTTAGAAAACCATGGCCCTTAGAGATGCCTTATCCATAATTTTGTTTCAAATGTCCACATTTCCCACAATTAAAGCACCAGGCCTACCAGTGCTAGGTGGTGCATGCCTGTAGTATCAGCACCCAGGTAGGCAGAGGCAGGAAGATCTCTTTGAGTTCAAGGCTAGTATCATCTACAAAGCAGGTCCAGGACAACAAAGGCTACACAGAGAAAACCTGTGTTAAAAAAGCACCAGGCTTTTTGATACCAGAGACCTCTAGCTATGGTTATGACCTATTATATTAGCATGGCATATGTTAGAATGAATTTCATTCGTATTCTTTCTCCGTTCCATCTATGGGTGCTGCCCGTGTGTTTAGTAATCTAGTCACTTTTTACAGTTGATATTTGCATTTTCAGTATCAACACACCTGTCTTTCATCAGGGTTCAGCATGGCTTTGTTCACAGCTGAGACTCATCTTTTTAAGAAGAAAAAAAAAAATCAGTGAGGCCTTCTCCAGGGCCTTGTTTAAATTTTGCAAATGATGTGAACTTCATTCCTTGCTCCTCAACTTTGTCCCAAGCTCTTAAAGCTGCCAAACGACATTGTTTTTTAAATGATTTATTTATTTTTATTTTATGTGCATTGATGTTTTGCCTGCATGTATGTCTGTGTGAGGGTGTCAGACACCTGGAACTGGAGCTACAGACATGTGTGAACTGCCATGTAAATGCTGGGAATTGAACTCCGGGTCATCTGGAAGAGCAGCCAGGGCTCTTAACTACTAACTCATCTCTCCAGCCCTAAATGACATTGTTTGTTTGTTTGTTTGTTTGTTTGTTTTACTGCATCTTCAAATCAAACCTGTTCTTGCATATCAGCATACCGACCTTTACTTATCAACTGGTCCCTCACTATATTAATTCCCCTTACTCTATTGCGCTTTTCCAAATTCCTGGCTTCTTCTCTCCATGACAACCACTGCAAGTGAGGACCAGCCTCTAATACAGTTGTACCCAATCCCCTCCAGTCTTGGGGAGTAACTCTACTTTGAGTACCCCAGCTACTTAGCATTTGTTTCACACAGGGTGCATGCACCCATAAGACATCCTTGCATCCTTACAATGCCTTCGGTCCATCCTCTCTACAGGACATCCTTCTATTTCATCACAGCCTGTGGATTACCCCATTAGCAGGCATACGCCGTGCAGCTAGGATGCTGTTGGTGATTTTGTGACCCAGGACTGCCTGTCCTCTAAAGGTGCTGTGGGTTTAACCCTATCTCCTGAAAATGCTGTCTCGTCTGACCATCCTCCTGCTTTTTCATTTCTCTGGCTTCACTGCCCTTTGGCACAGTTCTTTCCCCTCTTTCTACCTGAGAGAAATTCCCTCTCTTTGGTTCAGTCACTGGGAATTAACCTATTTGTTTTCCCTTTTCATGACATTTTTCTTCCAGTTTTTTCTTCCCAAGATTCTCCAATTCTACCTTTTTTCCAGTTGCTCAACCAGTCTTTCAATTTTATTAATTTATTTTTATTTTTATTTTTTTATTATTAGTTACATTTTATTAGCTCTGTATCCTAGCTGTACCCTGCTCCCTCAATCCTTCCCAACTCCTTCCTCCCTCCCTCCCTCATCTCCTCCCTGCCCCTTTCCAAGTCCACTGATTGGAGAGGACCTCCTCCCCTTTCATCTGACCCTGTTTTATCAGGTATCTTCAGGATTGGCTGCAAAGTCCTCCTCTGTGGCCTAGCAGGACTGCTCCTCCCTTGGGGGGGATGGGGAGGTCAAAGAGCCTGCCACTGAGTTCCTGTCAGAAATAGTCCCTGTTCCCCTTATTATGGGAAACCAACTGGTTACTGAGCTACCATGGGCTACATCCGAGCAGAGGTTCTAGGTTATATCCATATCTAGTCCTTGGTGGACTGTTAGTCTCAGAAAAGAACCCTGTGCCCAGATATATTTGGTCCCTGTGGAGCTCCTATCCTTTCCACGTCATACTAACTCCCCCTTCTTTCATATGATCCCCTGCATTCTGCCAAAGGTTTGGTTATGAGTCTTAGTATCTGCTTTGATACTCTGCTAGGTAGAGTCTTTCAGAGTCCCTCTGCGGTAGGCTCCTGTCCTGTTACTTGTTTTCTACTATGTCCAATGCACATCCCATTTGTCTTTCTACGTGAGGATTGATCATCTTACCCGGGTCCTCTTTCTTGTTTATCTTCTTTAGGTGCATAGATTTCATTATGTTTATCATATCTTATAGGTCTATATGAGTGAGTATATACCATGTGTGTCTTTCTCCTTCTGAGATACCTCACTCAGAATGATCTTTTCTAGATCCCACCATTTGCCTACAAATTTCATGATTTCCTCGTTTTTGATTGCTGAGTAGTATTTCATTGTGTAAAAATACCACAATTTCTGTACCCATTCCTCCGTTGATGGACATCTGGGTTGTTTCCAGGTTCTGGCTATTACAAATAAAGCTGCTATGAACATGGTTGAGCAAATGTCCTTGTTGTGTACTTGAGCAAATTTTGGGTATATGCCTAGGAGTGGTATAGCTGGGTCTTGAGGTAGCACTATTCCTAATTGTCTGATAAAGTGCCAGATTGATTTCCAAAGTGGTTGTACCAGTTTACATTCCCACCAGCAATGGAGGAGGGTTCCCCTTTCTCCACAGCCTCTCCACCATGTGTTGTCATTTGAGTTTTTGATTTTAGCCATTTTGATGGGTGTAAGGTGAAATTTCAGGGTCGTTTTGATTTGCATTTCCCTGATGACTAAGGATGTTGAGCATTTCTTTAAGTGTTTCTCTGCCATTTGATATTCCTCTACAGAGAATTCTCTGTTTAGTACCCCATTTTTTAACTGGATTACTTGATTTATTGCTTTTTAGCTTATTTAGTTCTTTATATATGCTGGATATCAGCCCTCTGTCAGATATAGGGTTGGTGAAGATCCTTTCCCAGTCTGTAGGCTGTCGTTTTGTTCTGATGACAGTGTCCTTTGCTTTACAGAAGCTTTTCAGTTTATTGATTTATTTTCCTGTTTATTGATTGCTGCTCTTAGAGCCTGTGCTGTTGGTGTTGTTCAGGAAGCTGTCTCCTGTGCCAATGAGTTCTAGGCTCTTCCCCACTTCTAACCAATTTAGAGTATCTGGTTTTATGCTGAGGCCTTTGATCCACTTGGACTTTAGTTTTGTGCAGGGTGATAAATATGGATCTATTTGTATTTTTCTGCATGTAGACATCCAGTTGGACCAGCACCATTTGTTGAAGATTTTAAATAAACTAAACAGCTCAGGACGAGGAAAAGGAAACAAAGCACTGCTGCTGGAATCCACGTAGGGCATGTCCCACAACAGCCTCACAAGCACCCTGTCTGCTTTTTGAAACTATGTTGGCATCCCTCCTTTTCCTGCCTTTTGCTCCGCTGTACTTGAAATCAAGCTTTCTGTTCCACCTAGCCTCCCTGGCAGCCACTTGTAAAATGTGTGGTTCCCTTTTTGTCTGTTTTGCTACTTTGGGGCTCTTCATGGTTCTTCTCCTAACTGTCTCCCAATGATATCTTCTGTGCTCAGCTCAGCTTCTCCTGGCTCAAGCTCCACATCAGTTGTCTGATAACCCAGCAGTGACCTCTGAAGGAAACGCCAGGAATACAAAACTCAAGTTCTTCAGGACCTAACCAGGCTTAAAGCTCCTAAAAGGGAGGTAAGAATGTAGTCCATGAGGAGGTGTGCCACATTCCTCATGAGCTTAATTCACTAATATATTCAAGAATCAGTCTGGAGAAAAGTGAGATGTTTTTAAGAGTGGTGTAATGGTAGAAGAAACATAACACTGGATCAGGCTAAGTTTACTGATATGGGTCCATTGAGTGGATATTCTAGCATTTGGAAGCTCACACAGTTAAACACACACACGTAGGGGCTGGAGAGACGCCTCAGAGGATAAGAGCATTGGCTATTCTTCCAGAGGTCATGAGTTCAAAATCCCAGCAACCACATAGTGGCTCATAACCATCTATAATGAGATCTGGTGTCCTCTTCTGGTGTGCAGGCACACATGCAGACAGATCATTGTAAACAAAATAAATAGATAGACAGATGATAGATAGGTAGGTAGGTAGGTAGGTAGGTAGATAGATAGATAGATAGATAGATAGATAGATAGATAGATAGATAAATGTTAAAAAAAAGAACAGGTGTAAAAGTTTGCTTGAATGTTTGGCTAAAGCATTTGTCAGCACAACAGTCATGTCTAAACAGATCTGAGTAAGACGGCACAAGGTTTCATACCATTATTCTTACTAATGTACAACCTGTAATGCTATTATAAATATATTTATTAATTGTTCAATTCTAGAATTTGCCATTTAATATTTTCTGACCTTATAATGAAAACTGAAAAAAGCAAAGCTAAATATAACAGAGGACTATACTATGTTTTACACTAAATGTTGATCTTATGGTGTAAAACATTCACTGGATTGCACAAAAAGTGAACACAGAGGTTGACTTCTTTGCCAATACCTAAAGATTAATGATCATATTTTCTCACACTAGATGCCATTTGTTCAGATATCAGTAAGAGGCTTCATCTAAACACACACTGTCACTTAAATGAATTACTGAAGAGGGTTAGAAGGCCACGTTGCCAACTGACTTCTCATGCATTCAAACTTGTGGCTCTCACATCACTAGAGGATAACAGAAGCCATCGGTGTGACTGACCGGCGCACACCGAGGACTGGTGCACACAGACTAGGAGCTGTAAGTCCTTTCCCGTAAGAATAACAACGAGAACACTGCACTGGAACGCTGAGATCTCACATCTCTACCACAGGCACGTGCTCCAAGTGCTTGTTCTCTGGAACGTGGCACTGCTGAAAGCTGTGCAGCTCTGGGGAAGTGGGCTTGGTTCGCAGCAGCGGGCCACAGTGGGCAGGCCTTTAAGGTTCTCCTTGCTTAGGACTCATCCTCTCCCCAGCTAACCTGTGCTGTCTGGACAAGTCACTGCTGAGTGTCCCTGCCAGCACAGACTAGGCAGTCTGCTTTGCCTTCTCCAACATGAAAAAGGGACGCCTCTGAAACCATAAGCTAAATGAATCTTGCCTTTCTCAAACTGTCAGGTTTTGGGTTCTGTTTTGTTTTTTGCTTTTTGGTTTTTGTTGCTGTTATTTTGGTTTTGTTTGTTTCCTTTTGTTTTGTTTTTACAGCAAGGAAAAAAGATACTAGTAGAGAAAATGGTACTGAGGTCGGATTGTTACTGTGACTAACCCTAGTCATGTGGTTTGTATGTCACTGGAACTATGTTGTTAAGAACATGTAAGAATTTGGAGCTACAGATCAAACAAGCACTACAGTACTGTTAGAGTTTAGTGGGTGATTCTGCTGAACCTAGAAGACCAGACTGTCAATAGGTATGGGGACAGCAAAACTATATTCAAGAGATTTCAACTGGAGAATTAGACTAGAGGCCATTCATGGCCTGTGGCTATGTTCTACTTACATTCTGGAATTGTGAATAAAAATTAATTGTAAAATAATCAACTGATTTATCTGAGAGAGGAAATTTTAAGACAGCTTAGTACTCAGTTTAAAGCATGGAAATGTTGGCCTCTCTTAGCTAGGTTTATGGTAAGAGCTGTAGAGAACAAATTGTAGAACAGACGCAATTTGAAAAAAAATAGGCACCTTGGTGAGCAAGAGAGCTAAAAAGCATTTAAAGTTGTAAACAAGGCAAATTCCGTTAACAAAGTGGTTGTAGTTACTTAAAAAAAAAAAAAAATCACCATTATTAAAGAGAAGCCAAGCACTCTGCTCTGGAATAGTAAGAAAGGTGACCCGAGGCTAAGCCTCAACTACTCCCTAAAGGATCCAAGGCATAAAAATTCAGTCATCTACAAAACTTCTGTTTCAAAAATGAGTTGCCTGAGAGAGCTAAGGAGCGCCCTCCAGGGAGCGGCCATCCGAAGAAACTGTCTAAGGCTAAGCTGCACACGCTCTCAGAGAGTGAGGCAACAATGATCACAGAGGACCCTGTCACACTTCAAGTTGCCGAACAACTTAGCACAGTCCATTTTTGCAGTCGTGCAGACACAGAATGAAGGGGTCAACCTCGTATGCACTGAGGATCCAGGAAAATATCTGTCAGTCTAGGCAGCATGCAGCAAGGTTAGAGCTGCAAAGAGTAGCTGACACAGCAATAAATGAAGATATGAAGGTAAAGTTGCAACAGAGAAGACAGGTTGTCTGAAGTGCTAGAAATGTAGGACATTTGCTGAGAAGAGCTGCAGGCACTGGGTACAGGTGGCTCAAGAGAGAGGCCAGGTGTGTCACAAATGCTAGGGTCATTGAGACCAGAGCTTCCAAACTACATTGGAGGTCTGATGATGCCACTATGTACCTTAGATGCCAGACATGGTGCTAAGAAGCTGATGTTTGCCCTGCTGGGTTCTGGTCTTGCATTAGTTCAATCTTAACTTGCTACCCGACTATTCCTCTTTCTTAATATGGGACTGTTTATTCTGACATTAAGTACTGAAAGGTACAACTTTCTCTGATTTTACAGAGCTCACAATGAAGAAAAAATAGACATACTAACTTACTAGCTACTGTATTTTATTTGGTCCTCAGAGAAGTCTTGTGGGATTGGTATAGATGGCATTAACAGTAGTATGGTTTGGATGCTAGCTATGTGCCAAAGGCCTGCGTACTGAAGATTTAATGCCTAACCCTACTGGAAAGGTTAGAAACTTTGAATTATGGGACTTGTGGAGGGTCCATACATCAAAGGGGAGAAGGGGCATGCCTTTACGAAGGACTATAGGGCTTGCCTATCTGTCTTTTATTTATGTTCTTATCAGATATGTGACCACGTATTACAACACAGTCTCTAGCCATCTGACCTCACCAGAGGCCAATGGGACCAGGCTGATTTTGGACTATGAACCTAACTGTAATCTAACTAAAGCTTTTACCTTTTGAAAATTCCAGTACTGACTTATTTAGTTGCCCAGCCTGAATGAAGCAAAGTACAAACTTACTCCATATACCCTTACTTCTAATTTCCATAATTTGTTTCCTAGTAAATAATAAAAAGTAGAAAAGGTTGTTTCTTACTGTTTTTCTCTGGAAAACTGGAACACAGCAAAAGTCAAGCTCAACCACTAAACACAAAATTTCTATCCTACTCCATCATCCCCAAAATTACAATATAGCTGCACAGAGCTAGTGAGATGGCTCAGCAGATAAAAGCACTTGTACCACAAGCCTGACAACTGGAGTTGAATCCCCAGGATCCACAGTGGCAAGAAAAAACCAGCCATCAGAAGTTGTCTGCCACCGCCACACACGTGCTGTTGTACACACACATTCTCTCACACCCACTCTCTCATATACAAATAATAAGAAGTGCTTTAAAAATAGTATTAGTGTATAATTTTCAAATTGGCTATTAAAATGTATCCTCTATATTTTCAGATACTTACCTAATTACCCCCAAAAAAGAGATAGCTAAGAATAGCACCAAAAGAAGAAAGGATGCAGGGTCCACCTGAGAGGCAGAAGAAAGACAAGATGTGTCTACTTAGCTGAGAAGAGGATCTAAGAACAGAGATGACAGAGGAAAACCTAACTGGATGCCTACTCATTAGGTGACAGCGATTAGCTTACTGAAAAACAAACAAACAAACAAAAAGAAAAACAATGCACAGAAATCCCTTTTATGGCTAGAATCCTGGACAAACAACACTTGCTTCAGCCTCTTCTGAAGCTCTAAGGACAACCACTCCATCTACTGTGTCCATTCAACTCTATGCCTAGTCCTCTTTTATACTTGCTTATCCCGATACAGCTGTGTATAAATACAAAGAAGATAAAAGATCTGGGCAGATGCATTATCTAATCCAACTTGGAAACCTTCCACTCCGGTGCCCAATCCTTTATCAATGGTTGCTTTCATATAGACATCAATACTCAGTACAGTGTTAACTTACTTTTTAGTTATTTAAAAGAAATTGTAAATGTTACTTAGACTTAAGAGTAAGCCAAGCATGGTGGATCCTGGTTCATTTCTCAGCACGCTTGAAGCTGAGGCAAGACTGCCATAATTTTGAGGTTAGTCTGGCTACATAGTGAGTTCTAGGCCAGTCAGTGCTATATAGAGAAATCCTGTCTCAAACAAAACAAGAAAAAGACCACCGAGAGAGGTTAAGAGCAACATGCAAAGAATCAGCCCAGGTGGTGCTGTGAAGTGCTGCAGCACAGAGTGCTTGCCTAGGACGCAAAGCTTTGGGTTCCATCCCTGTAACACAACAGCAATAAAACCCAGCTGACCCATCTAAGCACCAAGCAATCTTGATTCAAATAGAACTAATTAGACAGCTTATCTGTATCATCATTTCCAAGGATGCTCAGGGTCCTAGACGTCATTAGTTTTCCCTAATGAAGAAAAATTACAGCAGATAATAAATAATAATTAAGCCAGTGTAGTGATTTGAATGAGAATGTCCCCCACAGTCTCAGACATTTGAACACTTAGTTCTTAATTGATGGCACCGTTGGGGGAGGTTTATGATTGGTAGGGCTTTGCAAGTTCAGGGCCCTGTCCTACTTGCAGTTTTCCAGTCTGCTCTCTCTTCTTTGTGCTGATAGTAAAGCACGTAAGTTCTCAGCTTCCTGTTCCTACCACCATGCCTGCTGCTTCCTGCCATGCCTGCACTCCACCACCCAGGACTCTAATTCCTCTGGAAACATAAGACAAAATGAACGCCCTCTCTCTTCTTTAAGTTGCCTTTAATCATGTGGTCTTTATCACAACAACTGAAAAGTACTAAATATTGGGGCTTTCTTTCGACTTTGACTGGATATCACAGTGTAGCTTAAGTTGCCCTTACACTTGCAGAAAACTTCCTGCCTCGGCCTCCTAAGTGGAGAGATTACAGGCACAGGCCATGACATCCAGCAAGTAGAACCTTTTTAATATTTAGCAGCACTTACTGGCTTTGTGCTTCCCACTGGGTTACCTCCATGCTCCGTGTTTTTTTATTTTTTTTATTTTTATTTTTTGTGGTATTATCAATCAAAGTCAGGACCTCATTCATGCTAGACAAGTATGCTAACACTGAGGTAAACTCTCAATCCCTGTAATTTTTTTTGAAGGAGGCAGTTTTGAGACCTGGTTTTTCTGTGTAGCCTTAGCTGTTCAGAAACTTACTCTGTAGACCAGGCTGGCCTCAAACTCAGAGAACCACCAGCCTCAGCCTCCTAAGTGCTGGTACTAAAGGTGTGTGCCACCATACCCAGCTCAATCCCATTTTATTTTTAGAGTTAAAATTGCTTTTTTTTTTTAAATTCACTAATATCTCTGTCTTGGTCACTATACTATTGCTGTGAAGAGACTCCATGACCATAGCAACTCATAAAAGAAAGCATTTAGTTGAAGCTTGTTTACAGTTTCAGAAGTTTAGTCCATTATCAGCATGGTGGGGAGCATGGAGGCATGCATCGTGCTGGGGCAGTAACTGACAGCTGCTGATCTGCAGGCAGCTAGCAGAGAGAGAGAGACTAGACCTGACCTAAGCTTTTAGAAGCTCAAAACCCACCCCCAGTGACACACTTCCTCCAACAAGGCCACACCTCCTAATCCTTTTCAAATATATGGACCTATGGGGGCCATTTTTATTCAAGCACATCTTCTAATCTCTAACCACTACGAAGATCTTTTCTTTTCTACAGTTTTCAAAAAGACGCTCATTAACACTGGGATATACACTGTTATATGCATGTATACCAAGTAAACTATACCATGTTTACCATGTAAACCAAGAAACTAAGAGCAGGAACATATAGAGTCCTGTGCCAAAAAAGTAGAATAAGACTCAAAAATATTAGCACATATTAACCTAGTCACCTGCCTGAGGTCTAATATTTTAATTTGGGGTTCATAAAATATCTAACATAATAAACATCAAAGGAATACAGTTCAGGGTAATGGGGTAGTTTGTTTTGTTTTGTTTTGTTTTAATATAGAGTGGATCCTACAAGACCAAAACGATATTACATAAAAAGCACTTTTCAAAATGTGTGTGTGTGTATGTGTTAGGATGTGCAAGTGTATGCAGAACTCATAACACATCAAACTATTAAAACACAAGTTAGTGATAACTATGATCACAACTAAAGTGAGAATTCTTCAGCTATATGCCAGGCTGTATTACCCACCAAAAGCATGCACACAGGAGAAAAAAGCCCTAGCAGTACAATGCAATGAATGTAGTAAAATCTGTCTTAAGGATGCCCTCCCTACAAATCAGATAATTCACACAGAAAACAAACGAACAAACAAAAAACCCTATGAATGTAATGACTGTTAAAAACCTTTTACTAGTAGTCAAATCTCAGCAAGAGTCAAGGAACTCACAGGAGAGAAACCTTATGCTTGTAATGAATATAAGAAAATCTTTGTTATAAGATCACTCTTCAGAAAATATCAATGACCTCATCTGGGAGAAAAAGACCTGCTTTGTATTCCAAAACCCACTCTTTCTCTGATGGAAAACACTTCATCTCCCCTTATGACAGGTGGCATAAAATAACTCAACCCCGTACTCATCTAAAAGGCTTTGCTATAAGCAAAAGAAGAAATTACAAAGAAAACAGACGGTAACAAGGGACCTCTGGTAAATCTGAAACTGTTGCCATAAAACCCAATCCATATATGCATATATTCTCCTCTCTTCTCTCTCTCTCTTTCTCTCTCTCTCCCTGCTCCCTCTCCCTTCCACTTCCTCCAGCTCCCTCCTCTCTCAGTGCGTGATCAGAACATAAAGCTCAGGGAAAGAATTTGAAAGTACAGCACAACATAAGTGGTCAGTTGTTTTCAACCTGTGGGTTGCAACCCCTTTGGACAGCCTCTACCTCCAAAAATCTTTACTTTATGATTCATAACAGTAGCAAAATTACAGTTATGAAGTAGCAACAAAATAATTTTATGGTTGAGGTCACCAAACATGAGGGAATGTATTAAAGAATCACAGCATTAGGAAGGTTGAGAACCAACCTTAAGGGACATTAGGATGTTTCTTCATTTACTCTTTAAAAAAATCCTTTGATTTATATCTCAAACTTTATGGTTATCTTTTATTTTATTTCTGATTTTTCCGAACAGATATCACTATGTACCCCGGCTGGCCTGAGACTCATGCTGTAGACCAGGCTGGCCGCAAAGTTACAGAGATCCGCCTGCCTCTGCCTCCTTGATGCTGGGCTAACAGGTATGTAGCACTATACCTGGATGTGTAGAATTCGTGGTTTTTCTAAGTCCTATTCTTTTTTCACTTTTATGCTGTAGTAGACAACGCTATAATGATCATGTTTAGGAATAAAAATTTGATTTGTTATGTTATTTCCTTATAAGAAAGTCTTTGGAGAAGCTGATTTTACTTAAAAATCAGAAAAATTATCAACCCCTCCCCACAAAAACAAAATATATCCAGATCCCTATTACATATTTTCATAAATCCCTTAAATTCCCACTGAAGTCACATCTTGAAGTTATTCAACTGCTAGTACAGGAAACACGTCCATTGAGTCGCCACTAACACACACACAGCACATGCAGCAATGACCGAGGGCATATCCTGTTACGGCGGACGGTGAAACAGTGGCGTACAACCTGGTGTACTTCCCGGGCTCACTGCTTCCTAACACTCTCAGCATGTGGTGAAAAAAGAGTATGAGGGAATGGCACTGCCGCCAGGCTGGCCATATAGCCTCTGAAATCAGCCCTTTCCCTCCCTTTCCTCCAGAGTCCCTGCTTGATGAGGAGCACAGCAGCCTCCAAAGCCACATGTTGGAGGAGCCAGAGCCACAAATGCCAAGAACCTCCACCTGCACTGCCATGAAGGCAGTGCTCTGTGGGCATTACAAACAGCTGGGCTGAGTTCCTCAGAATAATAAACCTCTCTCCTGCTTGAGTCTCTGGGGCCTTCTAAGTACAACTATACAGTGATCTAACACACTGACTAGTTCCTAGTGTTCTTGTTAAATTAGAAATGTTTCCTCATAGGCTCACACATTTGAACACTTGGTCCCCATTCAGTAGCTCTGTTTAGAGACACTCTAGAACTTTTAGGACAGGGAACTTTGCTGAAGGAAATGTGTCATGGAAAGTGGGACTTGAAAATGTGTAGCCTCACCCCACCTCCACTTCTCTCTCTCTGCTTCTTGTGTGCAGCTGGGGAGTGCTCGCTTAACCTCCTGATCCAGCCGCCATGCTTACCCTGCCATTATGAACACCCTGCCCTCTGGAACCTTAAGCTAGAGGAAACTCTTCCTTAAGTCACTTATGCTATACCAAAAAGAACCAAAACACTCAGGGAAGTGAAACACCCTACTGAAGGGCATATGCTATGGAAGAGGAGTGGGCAGAAAGAGAAGGCAAGATCTGAATGACAAAACCAACATGGATTCGAAGCTCTGGTGAACATGAAGCTGAGCTGGACCTAGATGTGGACAGGAAAGAAAAGTTATCTTAAGTGAGGTTGTACAAGAATATAACTGAAGCGTAAACAGCTTTATTATGAAAACTATTAATCGCAAGGAGATAACCTCTGAAACTTAACCAAAACTGAAATGTAACTGTACTAGGCAAAGAAATGTCTAGGAGGATGAAACAATGCTTTCTTATTTCATTGTTACTAAACTGTTACAACCTTGTTAATAATTTTGATTTTACTTTTCCAGTCATTTTAGGCATCAGCTAGTTTATTAATATATATGCTTACAAGCCAGAGAGAAAGAACACTATCGCCCATTCCACACTTAGATGTGAATCGTGTGGTACAAAGGGACGGGTAGCCTGCTGAGTTCACCCAGCTATAAAGCAGTAAAAAGCATTATGGAAACCCTCCCCAAAGCCACTCCTGAAATCAAGTCCCACAGTCAAGACACAGATGTCTAAACATTTTAAAAATCAAAGGAACAGGAGAGAAAGCTTGGGATATGAAGACAGGCAGGAAAAAGAAAGACAGCTAACAGACTTCATTTTGTTTCTCAGTCTGAGTCTGCTGTAGCTCAAACCTAGCACAGACAAACCCTCATAAGGCTCCTGACCAAGAGAACACTTTCAAATGAACATAAACTGCCACTGCTATGGCTCAGGGCTCATACTATACCTTGTCTATCTGTCGAAACCTCAACCCCAACCTCAAAAAAAAGAGAGCTTATCATAAACAATAGAGAAGATATATTTCTAGAAAATATGCTTTTGGTAAAGCCATTGAAAGATTGAATAATTATCCCTAATAATTATTCCTAATGCAACTATTAATTAAATTAATCTCACCCAGCAATCAACTGTTGTCTTCAGAGCCAGACTGCACAATGATGTGTTTTCACTGTTAGGTAAATCAATAGTCATGTCTGCACCTGGTCGTCTTTGCCTTTTCACACAACTCAATTTCAGGGTGACCCCCACTGGCATCCTGGCTCTCAATGCCATAACCCCCAATTTCCCATTTCCTACCCTAATTTCCAGATTATGATAACCAAATGCCTTTCTGACATCATTAATCAATGTTTAGTGAGCACCTAGAATTCATCATATCCAAAATGGAACAAGTAACTTCTGTACCGCCACTAACTCCATTGTCGTTTTCACAGCAATTGCAGATATTCTGAATTACTGGGTTTGTTTATTGTCTATTTTCTGTTAGCCCAAACAGTATAAGCCACAAGAGACAAGAACATCTGTCATTTATTAACCACAAAATCCCCAGCACTTAGAACAGTGCCTACAATTAAACAAATGGTAAAATGTAAAATATTAAATATATATCAGCACATACAAAAAACAGTAACAGAAGAAACCCGTCTTCTACTTCACTTCATAGCCTTCAGGCCTTCAACACACTTTTTATCTCCATCACCTAAAGAAGGAAGTAGCTGGCTTCTAAACTGGCTCTCTGTGTTCCACTGCTGCCTCCCATAGGGCACTGGAGTCCAATTCTACTATCTCTTTCATCAAAGAGGAAATGGCTAACAGAAGGAATGAAATACCGTAAGGTGAACACACAAGCCAATTAAAGGAAAAAGGGGGGTTAGGGAGATGGCTAAGTTAGTAAAGTGCTGACCACGGCAGGCATGACGTCCTGCATTCAGATCTCCAGCACCGACATGAAAGCTGAGCATGGTAGGAAACACCTATAATTCTAGTGCTACAGAGGTGGAGACAGGCCAAGGGCCCAGGGTATGATGTCCAGCTTGCTTGTACAAACCACCAAACTCCATATTCAGTAAGAAATCTTACTCCCCCACCGGAAAAAGCAGAGAGTAATACAAGAAAATACCTAACATGGTATTTCTGTCTGCCACATACACCTGCACATACATGTGTAAACACACAGATATCACACACACATACATACAAAGAGAGAGAAAAGAAAGAAAAAGAAAGTACAAACTTAGAATTACAGAGTCTTAGGCTAAGAGGGGAAAGGTTCACATTCTGCAAGTACAGCAGACCCTATTGCTAAATAGCCTTTCTCTTCATATCTCTGCTTCCTTTGTTTATCCTACTCAGGAGAATAAGGGTGGGGCTTGGCATAAAACAGAGAGAACACCACACAGCTCACAGATACACTATAAAACAGATGCACTCTGTCTTCACTGTTCTATAAATAGCCTGCCCTTGGCATCTCGGATCTGCTTATTCTGGACACTGTCCTAGATTGTCCCATGCTAGCTTTTCACCACTGTCCTATCCTTGTCTACAAAGCACCTTTTGTCCTGGGCTTCATGCTCCAGGTCCATAGTTCATATTTCCCACAATGGAGGCAAAACAATCTGATACACTAAACATATCACCAATGTTTAGATAACAATGTTCGAAGATCTTTCTCTTTCAAGAGTATATATTTCAAAGATTACATGGTCCCTAAGTTGGCAAATATTAAAGGATGAGAAGCTATAGAGCAGGAGGCAGACATATCTGAAGCAGCAGGTTCTTCTGGTATTTTTCAGCTCATTGGTATACTCTGCAAACAGAACTCAGACACTGCATTCTCCTAAGAAAAATGAAAATCCAAATGACACTGATTTACACTTTTCTGCCACCAGATTAACAGCAGCAATAATAACAACAAAATATCCAAAAGACACTGTTGGCAGAGCAAGGAGTCCCTGTATTTCCGGTGAGGAGGCAGAAGGGTATTGTGATGGCTACTGTTCACTGACAACTTGACAGGATATGCAATTACCCTAGACACACCTGTGAGGATTGCTTATTTTAGCTTATTTTGAGGCTAAAAATAGTTTATTATAGGCTGATGGGTGGAAACTTAAGAGAAGGGGAACAAGCAGAGCTCCTTTACGGCAGGCAGATCCCAGAGATGGAGTACCTGAATTATTAGGTCAGTCTCTGGACGGATGTGAGAGATTATCTTGATGAGGCTAACTGATGGGAAAGGACCCACACTAACAGTGGCCCAGCATTCCCTGAGCTTGGGCCCTGGACCATGTAAAAGGAGAGAGCTTGCTGGTGAATCTTTCATCTCCTACTTCCTGATGGCATATGCAATGCAACCAGATGTTTCACGTTCCTGCCACCATAACTTCCCAGCCATGGACTATACATGGAACTGCAAACC
Source organism: Psammomys obesus (assembly GCF_907164565.1). Lineage (NCBI taxonomy): Eukaryota > Metazoa > Chordata > Mammalia > Rodentia > Muridae > Psammomys > Psammomys obesus. The sequence continues at coordinate 2,080,304 of NW_026590859.1, read as the reverse complement.
AAAATAGGCCCCTTCCCCTCAAGTCGGCTTTGCCAAGAGTATTTTATCACCATAACATAAAATAACTACGAAAAGCACCACATACAAGGTAAGAAATGTTACAATTCCTAACAGTTGCATAATTATGACCTTTTAATCTTGAAAGTAATCAGAGTCTGCCTGCACACAGGTCTCAGCGTTAAGTTCTCACACACACTATTATACAGATGGTTTATGCCTCTGAGCTGATGGTGTGCTGATGGTGGACCCAAAGTCCATGTTGTGGACCAGGTGAGGCTTTATTATACTTTATTAGGCTTTATTATACTTTATTAGGCTTTATTGTACTTTATTCCAGGTACAATGGAAATCCACAAAGGAATTCCAGTCATCAGAGTGATGTGGCTAATTTACACTTTTAAAGATCACTAATGCTTGGTATACAAAAGGTAAGCATTTGAGTCAGGGGGAAAACAAACAAACCAACCAACAAACAGAAAACTACTCTAGTCATCTAAACAAAATGAAAATATTCAAGACTACAATGACGGCAACAAAACGAGGGGGAAGATAGATTCAAAATACACTACAAGTACAACCGACAACTACACAGTACAAGTGGGAGAGAGGAGACTGATAGAAAAACAGGAAGATCCTTAAGTTAGGACCAAAGCAACTAGGTAGACAGGGCTACTTATTAGCTGAGATGAGAAAGGCTCTTTGGAAGGTGGAGGTTCACTTAAGAAATTAAGACATGTCTTCAAGCTGAGTCAATCTGCTCTTCTATAGACAGCCAAATTGAGATGTTAGATGAAAGAACAAGGGCTTAAAGGCCATCCACACTGGATTTATTCAAGGAGCATTCAAAACAGAGAAACTAGATAAAAAGCAAGAAAAGGGAAAGACAGTGAAGTGAAATTAGTCAGGAGCTAGACCCTCACATATTCTGTGCTGCAGAAGAGAAAACAGCCAGCAAGGACGGAGCACACAGGTAAAAATAATTGAAGGTTGAGCAGGACATAATAGCACATTACTGAAATCCCAGCACAGGGTGGTGGAAGTAGAAATTTCAGAAATTTAATGCCAGCATCAGACACCCAGTAAGCTGAAGGCCAGTGTGGGATATATAACAACCTGCCTCCAAAGAACAAAAGGTGAGGGTTGAGCTGGTGTCATTTCATCAGAATGACTGGATCTAATTACAGTGATTATACTTTATATAACCTTCATATGTTCTTGTCTAAGTCTAGCTTAAAATGAAAAAGTGTTTTAAATGTTTAAACATTTATGAAACATTTAGAATAGGATACTATTAAATGCTCAGGAAACAGGTAGAGATCTCCTTTTTTGTATGAAGTGACTACAATGTAAATAATTTTTTAAATGTTAACTGGGCTAAGGATGTAGCTTAGCACACATGAAGCCCTAGGTTCAATACCCAGCAATGTATAAACTCAGGCCTGGCACCAGCACACACCTGTGATCCTAACATGTGGCCAGTGGAGGTAGAAGATCAGGAGTTCAAAACCCTTCTTTGCTATACAGTGAATTCAATAAGTAACCACAGAGTGAAGATTCTACAGCACAAAGGGAAGAGGAACGAACAGTTTAATACAGAGTAATGTGAGCAAGACTGTGCACACTACCCTGGCTAAGAGAAAGACCATTCAGCCAAGCTCAGTGGTCTGTTAAGATCACTGGGTATCCTGAGGGCCTTTCCCTGGTATTCCCACAGAGCCCTCTGTGCTCCACTCACTTTCTGTCTAGGTGTCTCTAGTCTTGTCTTGAATCCTTCTTCACCTGACTACTGCTTCAATTACTTTTGATTCCAACTGAATCACTTCTTAGCCTTTGGGCTTTGATCAAGTATGATTCCAAATGATTTGTGTAGCATGTTTTGCTGTCCCATCAAATAAAAAGGTTTCGAACTTTTAGTGGGACAAAGTAACAACTATAAAATTATTTAAAGCTATCAATAGGATTAAAATAATTTAGTGCACAAAGACTAAAATATAACACAAGAGTAAAAATATTTACATTAAGATATATAAATCTGGTCTTCCCCATTTTTGATAAGATGCACAAATCAAGAAAACTGACTTCCAATTCTGCTTTTCCAGTTCCGGAGGAAAGACACAAAGGCCTACATGTTAATGACGAAAGAAGAATGTCTTTAAATGACAGCAACTGCAGTGGCCCACAAACTAATCAGCATAATCGCAGCAGTGATGATCACATGGATTCACCCAAGAAGGTTTGATTTTTTTTTTTTATTTCAAAGTAGTTAAGGATTTTCAATAACTTGACATTTTGTTGGCATGTCAGTCATATCATGTGTCATAGACACTGCTCCGAACTCCTCAAGGTGAACTGTCAGGGTGGGCCTTGGGCTTCTGGCCAAACTCAGGAGTGCCAGGTTAGTAGAAGAGAGAAAAGAAAGCAATGACCCCTGCTGAGACACAAGCAGAAGTGGTCAGGGAATGAGGAAGAAGTTTCTTCCCTCCAAGTCTCCATCTCTGCTTCTTTCTTCACAGCACTTCAGATCTGTGATCACAACTAACAAGTTGGCTTTTCCCAAGGTTTCCTAAAACCCAGAGAATACCTGGTTCTCTGCCTCCCATCTGACACTTGAGTTATCCTTCCTGGACTACCTTGTTACCCTTCCTGGACTGCCTTGTAGGGCCACCTGGTTGCCAGGAGCTCCTTCTAAAGAAGCACAGCAGCTGTTGATATCATGGGTCATGTGGTCTTTGTAAATACTCCCAATTTGAATTTCAACGAACTGCTCACATCTCTCTGATGGAGTACAGTAGCAGAACAGAAGCCAATTACAGACCAATATGCATCCACATCCAGATTCTGAAAGGGAAGAAAAATCAAACCCCCTGTTCCCTGCCTATTCATAACAAAATAAAAAAAGAAACCAGACTTTATTAGTCCATCTAAATGAAAAATATAACCCTCAGCAACCACACAATAAGCAACACAGACTCAAGGTGTGCTCAAGTCCTAATACAGATAAAGAGAGCTAATATCTATTAAGTTATATACCTTATACATCCAATTTTTCATACTAAATTTTACTATAATCTAGGAAGTATTCACTTAGTATTTAAATACCTATGCAGAGGATTGGCCTACCTTTTCTAATACAGATAAGTTCATGTACTCCACAGGTTCTCTCTCCGCCTATTAAAAAAAAAAAAAGTTTATTAGTAACTAAAAATGCAGAAAATGGCCTCAACTTGACGGTCACAAAGAACCATGCTATGCATGCACCTAGAAATGATCTTAGAGAAAAGCTCCCTAATTATTTTCTGAAGGTTAATAAAACTAAATACAACAGCCTGAATTTTCCTTAATAATCTAGAAATTAAGGCTTTATAACTTCAAATAAAGGCAGATCCTTTATTTGGTAGGCTACTCTAGTTGGAAAGCTTCTAGAGAGGAGAATCTATAGCACCATTTCCTATGTGCCCTTCCTATCACCTGGAAGAAGGCACAGTAACAGAGGACCCACTTTATTCCTGAGCCCTAACACGCACAGGGCAGTTACTCTAAATGTCAGCCTTGTAGACACGCCAGTTATATTATCAGATGGCCCATGCCCATCCTCAGCTACCCACTCTTCCAAATTTGTAAGAAGACAAACCTTATAGACAATCTGATAATAATAATAATAATAATACATCCCCATATCTCTTTCTAAAAAACTGTTACTTCCTTGGAAGACCTTTTTTTTTTTTTTCTATAATCTCCTTCTTCAAACCTCCATTTAGTAGTCAGGAAAACACAAATACAGGAAAGCATATACATCTATAAAACCCTGTGTAATCAGTTATCACAGAGCATGCACCTGAGTTACAGCAAACCAAAATCAGAGATAGCATTTAGCCACCAACTCTTAAGTCTACTCATCTTCACAAGCACTGCCCAAATCTACTAAAAAACTACTCTCCAGAGATTTGATAGCAAGGCTGTCTCATGTGCTTATAAGATTTGTACAAATGGAATTGCTGAGTAGACATGTTGAGTCTTACTATTTTCAGTAGTTTGTGAATTCAACCCACTGTATTACTTGTGATTCATTCATTTTTGTTGCTATACAAAATTCCACTGTGTTTAAATACACATAAATATGCACAAAGCCTGTGTTTATTTATACATAAACTTCAGTTCATAAACATTTGGACTGCCTTGAGTTTGGGTTTGTATTAATATTGCTATAGGCCTTTTTAAGTATGTCTCTTTAATACACATGTGCATGCCTTTCTCCTGGTTATATACCCAGACAAACTGCTGGGTATATCAAGCAACAAAATGACAAAAGATGCAACTCTGTGGTATGCATACAGAATGGACTGCTAAAGAGTCTACAGAGACTACTTTGATATTTGCAACAGTAGGGTAAGCAGGGAAAACAGTAATCTGAGAATGAAAAAAGCCAGACACAGAAGACAAATTCAACCCAATTGGAGGAATGCATTTTAGTGATCTTCTGCACTGCATGATGATTTTGTGATAATTTATTATAATCTTGAAAACTTCTGAGACAGCATATTTTAAATGTTCTTGCCACAAAAGTAGGAAAAGTGGCAGACATGTCTTGATTTAATCTTCCACAATATACGTACATACAAAAACACTACATTATAGCTCCAAAACATACTGAGTACTCTTATCTAAGAGTAATTTTATTAATCACTACATAAATATGTATTTCTTTCCCTCAAAAAACATGCCACTATTCTAATGTAAGCCCAATAAAATTTTGTGGTATTCTCCGTATGCTTAACCTTATCAATTATACCATGAATTACTTTTAATTTTTACATAATAATTCTAAATTATATAATCATTTTAGTTTGTTACAGAAGCTTATTATGAATAGTTCAGTTAGAAGAAACAGAAATCCTACAGCAACTATATGAGTAATAAAAAAGATACTCACTTTTTTTTAAAAAGTGGGTCATTTCAGAAGCACACCAAAAAAAAAAAAAAAAAAAAAAAAAAAAAAAAAAGAGCCAGAAAACAGTATTTCTATCACAAAAGTAGGTTAGATCTACTGTCCAATTTGGTTGTAACAATGTCACTGCTTCCTTATGATCAACAGCAATAATACTAACAGTCAGGAAAACAGGCTTAGCAAAAACAGAAAAAAAGAAAAAAAAAGACACCAAACATAAAGCTAGAGCCACAAAGCTAAAGCTACAAAAGAATTATTATTCAGCAACATTCCAGTCCAATACAGTACTAACTGTAACATCACCAATGACTACAGCAGACCACTTGCTGAAGAGCTAGAATAAAACAGACCTGTGACTACATCTTCTAAAACTGAGAAGACATTAGTCAAATAAGTGGGCATTCACTCAGCTGTAATGGACTATTTTCAAGATACTAGAAAAACTAAGTGATAACAAAAACCATAATTTATATTGAGGTCTATGATGTTTTCATAGGTTACTTGAACTATTTCTTATCTACATTAATTAAGCTACATTCTCTAGATGTAACATTCGTAGCTCAAGTTGAGTTACATACTTTACTCAGGGAACCAGATTGCACTTTTTAACATCTGTTATTACAGCAAGATTCTCTTGTGTTAAAGAGATGGCTCAGGAAGTAGAAACACATTCTGATCTTGAAGAGGACCAAAGTTCCATTCCTGGACCCATGTCAGGTAGCTCATCACTACCTTTAACTGCAATTCCAGGGGATCAGATGCCCTCTTCTGGCCTTTGTGGACATCTACATCCATACACACACATAGGCACACACCCTCTACACATTATTTCACAATAAATAAATAAAAACAAATCCTTAAAAGTAAACTCCCCACATATTTAATATAAACTGGTTGTTTTATATAACCCCTAATCCTAACAGCAGTTTATATTACGCTTCACATTGACAAAACAAAGAAAACCCTGTGGGATGACAAGAAAAGCTATCTCTTTAATATGCATATTTTACATTTATTTACTGGGTTTCTGTATGTGTGTCACTGAACACGCGTTTTGGCCACAGTGCACATGTTAAAGGCAGAGGAGAACACGTGGGAATGTGTGCTCCCACCCCACCACATGGTTCTGGGAGCTCGACTCAGGTTGTTAGGCAGGGCAGCACACACCCTGCCCAGGGAGCCATTCCACATCTGCTCCCATCCTTGTAAGCAGGCACTTTACCTATGCTAAATAAAAGACTTCGGTTTTAAAAGCGAGTCAAATAATCACTATATCTTAAACTTAGTTAACTGACAGTTGTCAAATCTGTCAAAGTACTTATTTTCTTAAAAAAAAAAAAAAAAAAAAACAACCTAAGAGCCTAGAACTTGAAAAAAAAACCTAGCTAGCTCATTGTTTTACAGTACAAACAAAGTCAAACTCTAGTGGTTAAAGTTTCCCAACATTTCTCATTTGTATTAAAAAAAAAATATATCAAACACTGCAGTTAATAATCAATGAATTTAATTAAAAAGTTAAAATAAATTTTTTCATTTATACAAAAATAGGATAATTATGAAATTTTTTTTTTTTTTAAATAAAGTCAACTTCATAAAAACTGTATTTGGAGGCACTATGCGCACTGGCCTTGAAATATCATCTCAGCAACATGAAACTAAGACACATAGACTGATACTCCAATCATCAGTATCATTCCCTTCAGGAAATCCACAGAGGAACAAGACAACTGTGGCACAGTCCTTACAGTGGCAAAAGCGGGAGAGATAAGAAAGCAGGTGTGCAAGGCGCACGCGTGTGACTGCAGGTGAATGGGCACACTACTGTGAATGTGCCTAGTAAGTAACTAGAGTAATTCTGTAGAGGGGTGAGAATCACTACATGTCTACAGAGGGGACAATGCACCATCAGAGTACACACAACTGTCAAAGACAGAACTGCCCCCATGACTCAGTTCTTGTAGATCTTAAGATCCACTTGTTTGCCTAAGTCAACTCCACAAGCAAACATCGCTTACCTCTTCATGGTTGGACACCGAAAACCCAACATCTTATGTTTTACCTCATCTAAAGATTCTGTTCCTGAGTTTATACATGAAAGTAGTCACAACCTTTAAAGTTTTTCAAAAAAAACTTTAAACATTTCCTGTTTATGCTGCCAACTGCCCCAAATCAACTTAACCTCTTTAGACCTCTAACTTTCAGATATAGTTTTAGATTAACTCCCAATTTAAGCCATTCACTCATACCAGCCTGGGTCCCTAATTTTAAAAGCACAGTTAGAAATGATCATCCTTTCTGGATTGTGCCAGGCTTCAGTTCTAAAGCCAGCATCATGTAGTGCTGACTTTACAGACCTGTATTTGTTAACATGGAGGGCAAGGTAGGAAAATGCAGCTGTTGTGAAGTGTGGTAATAATAACTGCAGGGCAGAGAACAGCCTTCGTGATGCATGCTCACTCTTACAAATTGGAATCGCTGCTGCTGGAGGCAAATCAATGGCAATTCTGAAAATGTTCAAAACCAAATCCACAGCTAATAAGAAAAGGGATGCCATAACACAGCAGGTCAGTCCCTGATAGCCATGAGGAGAAGTGGGTGTCTATGACTGAAATTCAATATCATGATGAGCTGCCTACAGTGAGCACTGAAAACATAAAGTGCAAAGGAAATGTCAAAATTTAGGCCTGGGGACAGAGAAAGCTCCAGAATGGTTTCTTTCTCTTCTTCAGTCCGTTTTCATTGAATTTACAAAACTTGCTTGTGTAAATATTTCAAAATAAATGTTTGCCTCCTCACATACTGTTCTTTAAGTTTTTTTTCTTAAAGAAAAAAGGAAAACCTATTAGGCCTCCAAATTTCTAAGAGTTACACTCCTAAATTGGCTACACTGCTGCTATGTAATTACAGGAGAATTAAAACAGTCTGAACAAATCAACTCCTCTCTACATTTAACTCCTAGCCCAAGCCTTGGAACCATACTTGCCACTACCTCAGCATCACACAGAAGAGTCAAGTCTGTTTTTATAGCAATAGCTTGTTAGGACAACAAGATGGCTCAGTGAACAAAAGCACTTGCAACACATGCCTGACAAGCCGAGCCCAGTCACTGGATCCTACGGTAGAAGGAAAGAACCTATACCCACGTGTCCTCTAGACTCACAGATATGTTCTTCTTCTCTCTCTCTCTTTTCCTCTCTTCCACACACCCACACACTAAAATAAAAAAAAATACCAAAACAAAAGCTTGCTCAACACAGTATCTCATCTGACCCACAAAAATCCCTGAGCATTTAATTAATTTTTTCTATATAAATTTATACAATTAAATTCACTGACAAATTAATTCACTTTTCCAGCCACTGAACTACTCTTTAAATTTCAGTTTTAATTACTGTTTTTGACTATAAGAAAGTTACTCACACAACACAATAAATCCTAGTAAGTATGTGCCCTCAAAAAGCACTACTTAATTAAATACTCTAGTTAATTGAAAATAAAGCAAAATCCTCCTGTTTTGATTATGCCAGATCAAATTTTTAAAAATTATAAATATGCACTACTGTACAGTAAGATCACAATAAAAATAATTTAACATTTCATTAATATCTATCTCATGATGAACTCAAAATACTATTTTGAATATGAAGTCTACTCTGGTCCTAAATTCATGAAAAGAAAAAATTGTTCTGAATATATGTATGGCTCTTAGAAGTTTGTTAATGAATAAGACCTTGCTATATTATCATCATTTCTTCTTTCTAAAAAATAATAAATCAAAGATTCCAATTTATCAGGTTTAAATAAAATATTACTCTGTGTGTGTGTGTAATCTCAAAAATGTTAACTGGGGAGATAAAACTAGTTAAGAAACTAAACAAATAATTTCTCAATAATTGTATGAGCAGAAGTGTAAACACTAAACAAAATAAATTTGTTTGAGATACAGATGAAAGGAATCAGCGAACAATAAGATGGAGTTAATATCCAGGTTTCTAACTTGAATGTCCAACTAATATTAAATGCCACTCAACCAGTGAATTTCCACAAAATAGGGGAGCATGGGAAGTGTGAAGGATAGATTTGGTAGCCAGGTGACAACTTAAGATCATCTTGAATGTCGTAAAGCAAACATCTTGTTCTTCTATGCTATATCCAAGTGAAGACATCTACCTAAAATGTAAGTGAGGCTGGGCGGTAGTGGTACACGTCTTTAATCCCAGCACTCAGGAGACAAAGACAATTGGATCTCTTTGAGTTCGAGGCCAGCCTGATTTACAAAGTGAGTCCAAGACAGCCAGGGCTACACAGAGAAACCCTGTCTTGAAAAACAAACAGAAGGGAGGAAGGAGGGAAAGAAGGAAAGGAAGAAAGAAAAAAAGAAAGTGAATTTGGAATTACAAAAGTTTTATACAGAGAAAGAAATCAGAGTAATTGTTGGTACTGAACTCAAGGCTGAACCACTGAGCAGAGCTCCTAAAAGGATGCCTAACTGCTACACCTACTTTCAATTCACAACACAATTTAGTTATGCAGAGGACTACAGACACAGCTAGAGAGTGAGTAATCCAAATTAAACAGTCTATAGTTTTGGTTGAATACAATCATTGGAGCCAACAAGAAGTTACAAAAAAAAGTTATTCTAATTAATAAGCTACATTCAAAGAATTATGTACAAGTAAGATAATAGCTTCAATATACAAGTGGAATGGAATTGTCTACCACTATATTATAAATTTTAAAACAAAGGAGCATAAAGTTGTCTTCTAATGAAAGAGATGTTTCACACACACAGAGACACACACAAAAGAGTGTGTTTTAAGTATTGCTTCAGAAAGCAAAACTACAATGGGGTTAGACCAAAGTTGCTGAATAGCAGACTTAGCAATACAGACCTCAAGAGTATAACATCCTCAAAATTAGTTCTGAAGTTATCATCACTGAATGCTTTTATACAAAGGAAGCATGCATGATCTATTTCCTGGTATATACACTATATACTGTAACCATATGCTCAAAATTATCTGTCCCACCAGAACATAAATTCTAACAGGGAGGATCCAACAAAGTCTACTTCAGAACATGATGTATACCTGATATACAACAAATGTTCATTGAGTTAACAGATAAATTAATTGAATGTCTTAAGAACCACTTCATAAGGAAGAATGTTGAATGAAATACCCTCAGGACTCCTAAACTTCTAACTTGACCCTAATACAAAGTCGTTATGTCTAGCTATCTCCAATCCTTTGCATAAGTGAGTGAACTGAAGAACAGATGTTTGTAGCAGTTAGGCATACTCTTAGTAGCTGGGTTCAGTGGCTTTTACCACCTTTGAGTCTAATTACTGTTACTTTAATTTCTTCCCCTGTATAAAACACTTATTTTACAATAAATGATTTCTACTAAGTAACTATGTCATCCTTTATCATTTAAAGATATGACTACCAAGCAGTTCTTCAAAGAAACACTGACTTATACATCCTGAGTAAGTAAGATTCTACTAGAGGTGAGGAAATTAGGGATGGTATGTATAAACAGAATCTATTTTAGTGAGTGTTAAGAAACATAGTTAGACTGACTTAACCTATCCTTCTCTTCAAATGTATTAACTTCAGTTTCTTTTCCAAACTAGAGAAGGCATGTTGCTATCTGTATCATGAAGACTTTAACAAATGCACAGGTATAAGAACAAGCTGAGTATATATATAGCACAGTGGTACTGTCTGGCATGTACCATGCTGTCAGTCCCCAGCACCAAAAATAAAACACAACAGAGCAAAAAGCATAGAGAAATTTCGAAAATCTTATTATTTAAGGATACATAACACAGAGCAAAATGCTGTAACATTTAACTGCCAGAAGACTGTATGCATGCATAAAGAAAAACTGGACAATAAGAAATTATAAGTTATGAGATCATATTTGAATCCTACCTGGGAAAAACCTCCGTGTTCTGCATAAAATTTTGTGTTTAAGACTTTACAAAATTTTGTTCCACAAAGTTGTTGGCAAAATAAAGCATTCAACATCAATCAGTGGATTCTGCTCCCTAACTTTCCAGCTCTAGTAAACAGTACAGGGAAGAAAAAGGTTGGAACATGCTGTTCTGAATAAAAAGAACATCAAAGATTGCAAGCAGAGTTTATACTCCATCATCTTAGCAAATGCAGGCATTTGAGGCCATGGGTCGGTGTGTCCTGCACTTAATCTCTAAAATGAAGTAAACATGAAACAGCTAAGTCAATTGTGGAGTTTGCTCTCTCGGTCCTCAGAAGCCCCCAGGTGTGTATAGGACCAGAGCCCATCACCCAACGGAATTACTGCGAGTTTCACTCGGAGGGAACAGTCGACGTAGAGGAGTAACGATTCAGCTACAGGTACCCTGCACACGGGTCGTGAACGTACACATCCCACAGGGAAGTTCTGGAAGTCTTCTTTCCGCACTGAGCTCTTCTGAGATGGAAAACAAGATGCTGCGCGCATTCTGCTGCCTGTGTGCTACCACCTGCACACACCCTCCCTAAAAGCAAGGAGAACTACACCTCACTCCAGCTCCACATCCAGAGGAAGGAAATACACACCGGCCCACCTACCTCAGCCGAGAACTTAATTCGAATGAAGCTACTTGTGAAACGTTTCCGTTGGCAGGCTTCTGTCTGTCACAGAGAGGCACTTCCTTCTCCCCGGAGAAAAGCGATTTTGCGGGTCAGATGAGAGGGTTAAGCTCACACAGATGCCCTGGTCCCTTATCCCCGACAACAGAAGGGAACAGCACAGGCGTCACCCGCCCGAGGTGCGGGTCGGCACAGGCGGGAGAGCACGCTGAGCGGTCCGCCTGTCCCACGCAGACCGCAAGGGCAGCCTCCCGCCGCCGCCTCAGCGCTCGCTCCTCACCACCTCAGAGCCCCATTACCTCAGTGTCTCCGTACCCCGGGGCCTTCGTGCCCCAGCACCTCACTCAGCACCGCAGAAGCTTAGTACCTGCGCATCTCACTCAGCACCGCAGAAGCTTAGTACCTGAGCATCTCAGCACCTCAGCGCCTCCGTACCTGAGTCTCCTCAGAGCCTAAGCACCTCGGCATCTCAGTACCTCAGCGACTTAGTGCCTGCGCCTCTCAGCACCTCAGCGCCATCGCGTCGGCCGGTGCCGGCGAGGACCGCAGCCGCGCCTAGGCCGGTGTCCCGCATCTACCGCCCGCACGGTCCGGACCCGCAGCCCGCGCCTCGCCCCCCGGGCCCTGCGCTCGTCCGCCGGGCGTCTCCGCCGCGCACCGCTCGGCCTCCACTTACCTTCGATCGCCATGATGCGCTCGCCATGGACCGCACCGACCGCCGGGAGCGCGGAGGGAAGCGCGGGAGGCTGCGCCTAGGCCTCCGGCGAGAGGGGCGGGACCGCCCCGGGGCCGAGCTGCCGGGCCTCCGGGGACCGGGGCGGGGCGGCGGGGTGGGGTCGGAGCGCCGGAGCAGGCGGCGCAGGAAGCGGAACCTTCCGCGGACGCGCGCCGTCGGCACGTGACGCCGCCCCGCCCCGGCCCCTAGGCCCCGCCCCTCGCGGCAACCTACCTCCCCAGGCCCCGCCCCGCAGGAGCCACGACCCCACCCACCGCCCTGACGACTCCTCCCGCCTCGCCCAGGCCACGCCCCCGGCCCCGCCCCCGGCCCCGGCCCCGGCCCTGGTCCGCCCCTGCCCCGCGCAGGGTCTCCGGCCGGGGATTGCACAGGGACAGGGCTAGCCGCCCGTGGCCGGTGCAGCACACCTCCACCCAGCTTCCAGCGCGGCTCCACCAGAGGTCAGCACCACGGACAGGGCTATTCCGGCAGGTTTTGTCCGGCCTGAACCCTCTAGATCTCAGCCACCCAGTTCAGCTACCTCAGCTTCTTGGTACACCAAACTAAAAAGAGGGATCGTCGGGACGGTCTCCCTCCTTCCCTCCCTCCCTCCCTCCCTCCCTCCCTCCCTGTCTTCAGCCCGGCGCCCCCTTGGAAGTACACGTTTGCGTTTGTCTGTATATTACAAGCACACATTTGAAGCACACAGTCGCAGGTGTTGGACAGGCCTCTTGACAAAGCGCCCGAAAAGCTCGTGACATACCCACCATCCCATGAGCGTGTGAAGAGCCAAAGGCCAGCCCTGCACAACTGACAGCTAGCTCCCTACTCAGCCCCTCCACTATTTGCCTGACCTCCCTCTTGATTGAAGTCACAGGAAACAATGTGACTCAGTGAGTCTCCCTTGTGGAGAAGATGCGCACTCCTAGAACAGGTGGCTATATTGAGGACAGATACAAAGAAGAAAATATTTCCACTTATTATGTAAGTGATGTTGGACTGTAATCTGGAGCAGAAACTGCCTCTCATTGCTTTTACATAACCTCTCCTCAGACAAGTTATGCTCAATAGACATTCGTCCTTTGACATTTCTTTTTTATATTTGCTTATCTGGGCAGGACATGCATGTGAGGTCAGAGGATGATTGGCAGAAGTTTGTTCTCAACATCATATGGGGCTCCGGAGCTCAGACTCCAGTTGTCAGGCAGGCTTGGCAACAATCACCTTTACCCCCTGACACATTTCCCTGGCGCTGTTCTTTCATACTTTGACTAGTTCAATGAACACCTATTTATCTAGAGCGGGCTGCAAGGGTTAGGGGGGGATGGATCAGTTGGTAAAGTATTAGTTGTGCAAGCATGAGAACTTGAGTTCGATCCCCAGCACCTATCTGAAATACTAGTCACATGCCTGTTACCCTGGCTCTGCAGAACAGAGAGAGGCAGATCCTTAGAGTGTGTCGGCAAGCAGACTGATTGGTGAGCCCCAAGTCTGGTGTGAAAGCCTGTCTCAAAAAAGAAGCTGGAGGAAAGGAAAGGCTGCCCCAGTGGTAGCGAGCACCGGCTGTTCTACAGAGGACTGGGTTCAGCTCCCAGCAACTACGTGGGAGCCCACAAAGTCTGCAACTCCAGTTCCAGGGGGATCTGACACCCTCTCCAGCCTCCATGGCACCAGGATTTTATGGAAAGTGGTTGAGGAAAACACTCAACGACCTATCTTGCACAGACATATGCGTGCATCTCAACATACATGCACAGAAACACACACCAAAACATCTGTCTACAGACATGCTATTGAAGGAGCAAACTAAACAACTGTTCTGCTAAAATACCTATAGCCTACTCTAAAAACGCTTGCACGCTCCCTCTCTCTCTCTCTCTCTCTCTCTCTCTCTCGGATCTCAGAGGTGAACCATCAGTCTGCTTGGGATCCAGATAAAATAGCTATAATTAATGACATTTACTCGAGGAAACTGTACTTAAAGCAGGCTTGAACTTCCGGACATTAAATTTGAAACCACAGCTCTTAGTTTGTGGTTTCTAGATGACTCCAAGGGTTTAGCCTTTTCAGGAATTTTATATTAAGAGCCAAAAATCTCAGTAGTCACTTTATCACCAATTACACAGGTATTGGTATACATGACCATGTTATATAAATCTACATAAACCAGGTTATTTCACAATAGTTTCCTCAGAAAGTAAGTGCGTGTGTGTGTGTGTGTGTGTGTGTGTGTGTGTGTTGAACTTGAACTTCAAGCCTAGAAAGCTGGCCACAGCCACATAATACTAGTAACATTTTCCCCTAGGTTAAAATACTAGTTGCAAAACTTCTGAGACGGATATGAGAAAATACCATGTGTATTATGTCAACTTCCACCCAACATTTCATACAGCTTTTGAGTTTGCTTTAAGAGCTGCAATTGCTTGGATGTGTTTTGTCCCCAACAAACTCAGTTGGAAATTCAGTTGCCAACATAATGGTATTGTGAGGTTGGGGACCTTTAAACGGTGTTTAACCAGAGCCTTCATAAAGAGATCAGCATACCTCCTTCAACCCAGGGTGGTTACCATAGTTATCCTGAGGCTGAGTTGACCCCTTTGTCCCCTTCTCCAAGGCACCAGCTGACTACTCTCACACAGTGTCCCACCGTGTGACACGACATATGGTCCTCACCAGATGTGACTTCTGAAGCTTAAATCCCCAACCCTCAGAATCCATGAGCCAAATTAAACCATTTTCCTTATGAATTAGCCATTCTCAAGTGTTTGGCTATAACACAGAAAGTGGACTAAGACACAGACACTCAGAATTAGTTGCTTACCTTAGCTTCTTTATATACTTTAAAAAAACAACAGCAGCTTTGTGACTGGCTCAATGGTTCTAGTGTCAAGAAGTATCGAGTTTTTAATTATAAGTTTTACATTTTTATCATAGACCTTGCCTAAAGATAGCAGCTGTATTTAATGTTAACTGTGGACCTCCAAAATATTAGACTACACTTGGATATGTTACAGCTGCTCATGAGCTTCTTTATTTTCAAGTCTTCACTTTTTATAATGAATTATTTGTAAAAATAGTTTCAAACATGTCACTCAACCAGTTATCTGAATTTCTCAACATGTGTTGAGGAAATAGTTAAAAATTAAGATCAGAAAGAAACATTAAAAAGGCCAAAGTAATTTGTTTTCTTATGATTCTGAAATAGAAGTATGTTTGGGTATTGCAATTTTCAAATTATCTTTTCCATAAAAATATTTAAGATAACAGTTTAAATTTCCTGTAGCACCATAAACTCTCATCATGCAGTGACTTGGTTGAAATATCAGTGGGAAAAGTGAACATTAAAGCTGAAACATATGGGAAGGCCAAGTCAAACAGAAGTGAGAAGTGGTCTGACCAACGTTAAAGGAAGTTCCATGTGCTAAATGAAGCAACCGCGGCTTGCAGCGATATAACCTCCGTGGGAAAACATTCCAAATTTTAAAGTTCACAGCCAACTTTTAAGAAATAACCCACATTTAAACTGGAATCTTCACTTATATAAATTATTCGATAGAAGTCAAAACCCTGTAAATTACACATAGAGAGGTAAAGACACCCTGTGGTGATACACAGAACACTTGAAAAGATGTGATTCATGTCAGCTACACAGTCAGTGCTCTCGGAGCTGTTTTAAAGATTTGTGTTAGTTTATTTTCTGTTTAATTATGCATAGATTTGTGTGTTCCTGTGTGCACGTGAGTGCAGGTGACTTCAGAGGCCAGAGCTACCATGATCCCCTGGAGCTGGCATTTCAGACAGTTGTGAGTCACCTAACAAGGGTGCTGAGAACCAAACTCTGAGCCTCTCTGGAAGAGCAGCAAGTGCTTTAACTGCTAAGCCAGTGCGTGTCAACCTGTGTAATGCTGCGACACTTTAATACAGTTCCTCACATGCTGACCTCCCAATGCATAAAATTACTTTCATTGCTACTTCCTAAGTATAAATTTGCTACTGTTATGAATCGTAATGTAAATATCTGTGTTTTCAATGGTCTTAGGAAACCCGTGACAGGGTCTTTTGGCCCCTCTGCCACCACCAAAGGGGTTGTGACCCACAGGCTGAGAACTATTGTGCTAAGCCACCTCGCCAGCCCCAGGGGAGACATTTTTAAACTAAGCTTTTTAACAGTAGTAGCTACCTGAGAATATATGTGTAAATACCTAGTGAAAAAAACAAGTGAGAGCTATTAACTCCTTTATTTCTTGGATTATAATACCATGAAAACAGTTATAATCTCAGTTATTTATTCTAATAACATTGTCTTTTTCCCAAGTCTCGTAAAGTTAAAAGGCAACAAATTCATCTTTACAAAATAATTTACCACTTTATATTAATTTAAAAAATAATTCTTATAAATGTAAATAATTATCAGAGCTTTATCAGTATATCTGAGTTATTCTGATCACATTTATGTTACAAACTTGAATTTTATTTGCCACTCTGAAGCCATATACTTTAACAGAACGCTGTGTATTAATTTATTCTGCATTATTTTCTATTGTTTTGGTTGTGAATGAGAATAACTGTACTTTGAGCTTAAGGAAAATGGACAGTTACCTTAAAATCCTTAAGTACTGAAATAAAGCAGAGTCCCTGGCTGACCAGGCTTGGAAGCCCACATGCTGTCGTTGGAGCCTCCTGCCCGGAGTCTGGACTTCTGTCTGCACGTTGGCTCTATGTTCCTGCATCATACACACTTACCACCTCTCTGTGGCTGAAAAAGCCTTGCGAGCTTGAAAGCGTCACCATGGCTAACTTAGCCAACATCCTGGGCCTCAAGGCTATATAGTTTTCCAAAGGGGGGCGTCATTACTGCAACTTAAGCAGGCTGCCCTGTTCCAGAGAAGTCAGGAGACCAAATCTTAAATCGTTTGATATTTCAGAGCAGTGGCTCCACAGTCATGGGAGGGGGAGAGCAGAAGATGTTATAGCCGCATTTGGGCACTTTTTTAAAAACACTGTGATCAAAATATCTGATTGAAAAAAAGTCAGAGGTTTCCTCCCACAGTTGCTTGGTCTCCGAACTTGAAGGTGACGAGATTTTCCACTGTGACACACAAGAAGCAGAGACACACACAGAAAAGAGCCAGGAACAAAATACCACTAAGGACCTGTTTGCAGCTACCTAATTTTTCCAACTAGAACCCACAGACTGAGTTCCCCCATGTGACCCACGCTGTTGAACTCTGTAAGAAAGAAGCTGCTGGACAGAAAAGACTTAAATGGTAACTAGCCAGGTACTCTTCTAGACATCCATCCCAACACGACCTTGAAACTCCTCTAAGAACTTTCCTCTCAACACACTTCATAAAGGTTCCCATAGAGCAGAGATGGCCAAAAGATTACCTATGACCACGAAAATATTCAGTGCTTATAACCACGCAGTAGCCAAGAGCCATATATGAATGAATATTTGCAAAACAGCTGGAACAAATGAAATTTTTTTTCATTTTATTTAATTTAAATGAAAAAGCCACATAGAAATAGTATATTAGTCAAGGTTCTCTAGAAGAACAGATCAGATAGAATGTGTATGCATAAATCTACTTCTAGATAGACGGATAGACAGTAGAGAGATGTCTGTGCACTGTGGAAGCTGAGAAGCTGGGATGTCTCAGCAGTCCTGACCTGGTGCCAAAGGCCTGCAGAGCTCCTGTAGCACTGCTGTTTAGTCCACACTGAAAGGCCAAAGACACTGGAGCTGATGATGGCAGCATAGAGACAGATGTACTCACTCACAGGATGGGCAAGCTTTTTCCTCAGGTCTCCTCGTATCTGGGCCACCTCTGGGAGGGGATGATCTTCTGAGAGAAGGTCTGCCCTACTGACTTGCTCTTTTTTTTTTTTTTTTTTTTTTGGAAACACTCTCACAAACACATCCAGAAGTGTGTCTCTTCATTGATTCCTGACCCACCAAGCTGAGACGAGTCATCAGTGTTCGTGTCTGCTCTATTCTCCAGCACAGACGACAAGCGGCATACAAAGCATGCCAGTACTTCAGACAGGCTACCAAAGCTTAGTTGAGGGGCGCTGAGTAGGAAGAGAGCAACAGCAATTTCCCACATGTGACAAGGCTCCCTGACGATCTAGTGCCCAAGGAATGAAAGCTGCATGGAGGCAAAGATTGGGATGGAGAGAAGAGAAAAATAAATTAGGACAATTATTCCGTTGCCTCTAGAAAGTGTTTTCTTCTCGTGGTCACTGTTCTATAAGCAGCACAGTAATAATAACCAAAACCCCGCACGGAACGTCTTATTTTATTAACTTAGATAAAATGGTAGTTTCCCCATTGGTTTCTGTTTGTTTGCTTTGTTTTGAGGCAGGGCCTTGCTGTTCAGCTAAACTCAGCCTGGAACTCGCTATGCAACCCAGGCTGGTCTTGAATGCTCAATCCTACTGCCTCAGCCTCCTGAACGATGGGATTAGAGAGTTGGAAATCACGCTCGGCTTAAAATGGTGGTCTGTCTTCCAGGCAAGTATAGCAATGCAAGCACACGGGTTCTACCAAAGACAGGAGAGGAAGTAGCTCAGGAAGTTGCTTGCTGCCCTGCAATCCCTGCTGCTCTCTCCTCCACGCCTTTTATGCAGACAGAAGGACCACCTACACCGCTCTTGCTTTTCCTCTGTAAACATGATGTTATTCCTGTGTGATCTGGGCTATAATGTTCTCATTGCTCAAGGAAGTTGTTGCTGTTGGGCAACTGCGCAGAACAAGAACACTGCAGGTTGGTTTGTCTGTCTGCCGTCTGGCTTGGTTTTCCAGTGCTGGTGATAGACCCCCGAGCTTTGCACACGCGAAGCGAGTGCTCTGCACTAAGCCACAGCCGCGCCTCGACACTGCAGGTTTTGAGAGAACGATAACCCAGCATGGCCTCTCCTGTCAGCACGGAAGCATGAACAGAACTTCCAGACCAATTTAACACAAAGTGATCGAGAAACACATGCTTAGTGGAATAGAGGATCCAGCAGCTAAATGTTCTTATTCATAACAAGGTACATTCTCTTGTTCCAGGCAGGATATTTAAAGCTTTTCCCACAGTTGACTGTTTCTATGATAATGATAAGTGACATTTATATAATGATTTTCACTGAAAGGCCAAAAAATGTACCATAAACCTTTTAAAATGATATAAATGTGTCACCCACAGTAAATGTGGCCACCGATCATACTGGCTGCATGAAGCAACTTTTAGAAGCCCCCAAGTGCATACTATAGAAAGGAAGTTGAATGCCATGCCTAAAATAAATCGATACTCTGGGCTAGATGAGACAAAATTGTTATTGTAAAACATTCGTTTCTCTTTAGTTTACATAACTACCATGTGTGGGCCTCACTCCATGAAGGTCACAAGAAGCAATAACAGTGTATTGCTTGTATCTAACACAAAAATATGAACATTATTCTTTATATAAAAGTGCAAAGTTGGGGGCTGAAGAGACAGCTCAGCAGTTAGAGCATTTACTGCTCTTGGGGAAAGATGGGAGACTGGGTGCCAGCACCTGTGGTCCACAATGCGTAACTTCCTGTGATTCCAGCTTGAGGGGATCTAATGCCTTCTTCCAGACCCCACAGGCACCCGTATTCACACATGTACTGTGGGTGTGGGGGCGTGGGTGTGGGGGCGTGGGTGTGGGGGCGTGGGTGTGGGGGCGTGGTTATAGGACAGCCTCTGGTACTCAGCTTGACTTCTGCCTTGTTTGTGACAGGGTCCCTTGTTTTTGACACTACGTCTGTCAGGCTAGCCCACCCCAGGGACTCTCCTGTCTGCACTCTATCGTAGACGAGTGCTACTGTACCTGTTTGGTAGGCTCTGAGGATTTGAACTCAGATCTTTACCACACAATCCATTCCACCCACTGAACCACCCCAGCCCCCAAATGCCATTTTCAAAAGATTTTGTAAATGTAATGAGCATTTTCATAAAGTAAGAACTTACCACAGCTATTGAGAATATATTTGCTCAAGTGTCTCACGATTCACTTCCAATTAGCACATAACCCTGAAACTGCATGTCTATGTTTTCACTTCTATATCACTGCGAGAGAAATGCTTGACACAGACAGCTTGAAGAAGAGAGGGTTATCAATTACTAAGAGGTCAGGACATGGAAAGCTGACCCCATGAACGTGGGCAGGACAGCATGGCTGTAGGGAAGGGTGGTAGAGAAGAGCTATCTGGCCAATTAGGAAGGAGAGGGAGGGAGAAAGTGAAAGAGAGAGAGGAAGGGAGGAGAGAGAAGAAAAGAGGGAGAGAAGGGAAGAAAGAGAGAGGCCTGCAGTATACAGTATACACCTTCAAGGATCCTCTCCTCATAATCTACTTTCTCAGCTAAGTTCCTCTCTCTCAAGTTCCCAGAACACCCTGAAAAACTACCCCTGTCTGGGTACCAAATATTCAAATCCTGCTCCCAAAGGGAGATTGCTACATCCAAACCAGAAAGCTGTGTAAACTGCTGTTCTGTGATTACTGTAACCCAGGTCTCGGAGCCCTCGGGAGACACTCCGGAAGCCTGTAACAGGTTGTCTTCCCCTGAAGTGACAGCGCTGCCTTCCATGGTAGGAGAGCAGAGTGCGGATCTGCCCACCATGCTCCAGGAGGACCCAGGACTGCAGCAGCTGGCTGACACAAAACAGGCTCCATGGTTTGTTTGCTGTTGTTTCGCTTCATTTTGTTTGTGCTACCCTCTTTTACCTTGGTTTGCTATTTTTGTCTTACTGTTTTTCCTTTGTTTTGATTTTCTTTTTTCAGAGATGCAGAGCAAGAACATGAAGTGGGGAAGAGCTTCAATAGGGAAATGGATACGATCAAAATAATATTGTATGAAAAGAATTTTAAAAAATTAAAAACAATACAGTGTTATGTTATGCTTTACTCTACAGCAAAAGCTAAATATTTAACCAAAGAGAAATCCTATATTAGGAAAAATTACTGGGAAGACACTGAGAAGCATTACTATGTTAGAAGTTATTTTTCCATCTTTTATTTTTTTCTTTACTACAATTTCAACAGCTATTTTATTGGGTTGCTGTGAGGTATTAAAGCTTACTAAATACTAACATGAAGGCTTCATGATATACTAGGCTTTTATACTTTATTCATTTATTTAAAAAAATATATTGAGGGCTGGAGAGATTCAGCATTTGCCATTCAAACCTCAGAACCTGAGTTTGGACCCCGGGATCTGTGTAAAAGCCAGGTGCTGTGCCATGTGTCTGTAATCCCAGCAAACAGCAAGAGAGACACTGACTCACACAAGGCGGAGGCTGGGGACCAACGCTCCAGGTCATTCTGTGAGCACCACACACAGGCTTGTATGTGTCCCTCCACACACTCATGCATACATAAGGCATATGTGTGAGTAGAGCACACACACACACACCATGTGTATACCCACTTACATGATGTTTCAGAAGCCACTAAATTCGATGCTTAATGTGCTTGAACATTGTTTTTGTGTCTGTGTGGGCCTACATGGTTCGGTTTAGCCTTTAATAGAAAAGGCGATAAAGCAATAAATGTACCAACTACAGCGCCTGCCGCTTTTACCGGGGTCTTACCGGGGTCTTACCGGGGTCTTACCGGGGTCTGCCTACTGCATCTTCACACACGCACATGTGCGTGCGTGTGGTGTTGGTGAATGTGAGTGCGGCGCTCATGGACAGCCTGTGGCAAGGTGAAGCGTGCATGGAGGGGCTCGTTGGAAGAAAAGAGCGAGCCAAGAATAAGGAAGATTCTTGAAATGTAAAAGATGACATTGAAACAAATCAGTCCTTAGAAGGGATGGAAGTGGCGCCAACATTCTGGGAAACAGTTTGGCAGTTTCAGCAAAAGTTAAACACTCCTCCTGCCATATAATCTTGTCAATCTTTGTCTAGACATTCAGCCAAGAAAAAGCATGTGCCCATGCAGAGACGTGTGCGCCAGTGTTGAGAACTGCTGCTTTTGAGATTGTCCCAAACAGGAAACAGTCCACAAGCTCACCACGTGACTGGATAAATGGCCAGGGAATGCAGCAGGACCATTTAACAGAAGAGGCTCCTGGGGTGGCCAGCCTGCTGCACCTCAGAGTCAGGATGCTAAGAGAAGCAGACAGGGAGAGAAGCAAGTAACTACAACACAAATTACAGAGCCATGGTGACAGAGACATGAGTGGCTACTTTAGGGAAAAGAAGTAAGCACTAGGAAAGCAGAGGGGGATCTCTGTGAGTTTGAGGCCAGCCTGCTCTACATAGTGAGTTTCAGGACAGCCAGAGCTACAGAGAAAGCCTCTCTCCAAATTAAAAAAAAAAGGCCACAAACTGAAAAATACATGAAAATATTAAGTTTATGGCAGATCAGTGTTGTCTAGTGCTTAGTTTGAAGAGTTCAAGACAAAAAGAACAGAAAATATGAACTACAGAAAGGAAAAATGCAAATATTTTTCCCCAGATCTAAAGCAAGAGAAGGACTCTACATAGGCCAAATGCCAACTAAGTGGAATAAATAAAAACCCAAACATCCACACATCCCAAGGAATATCAGAACACTACAGGTAACCTAAGAAGATTAAATTCTCCAGAGATGCAAGGTGCAGTCACCTGCTCCCAAAAATAAGGTCCAAATTGTCAGCACAAAATCGGTGTATGGCAAGTGGCATGGCAAACCTCTATGTTAAACAAGATTCAATTAGAAATGGGGGAGAGTCATTTCAAGATTATTTGAATTTTAAAATTTTATTTTTCTTATAATGTTCAGTTAAAAAAAAACAAACAAACAAACCTAACTTGACAAGATAGCCCGACTTTCAAAAGAGAAAATAATGAACTAGAAGCTCAGGGTCAAGGGTCAGTAATGTTAACCCAGGAGAGTGACAAAGAGAGAGCAAGAGGACAGGCATCGAGCCTAGAAGTGAACAAATTTATGTCAGAAGGCAGTGTGAGAAAATGCTCAGGGAGAAAACAGCCAAGAACCGATGCAGGGCCCTCCTAGAGGGCCCCGCGGTGAGCTGCTTCCTCTTGCGCACACAGAGCAGGGCACATGTGATGTCTGGGGCAGTAACGCAGGGCAGTAGCCATTGTGTGCACGGCTGCACTGCCACATTTCTCACGGCTGCCAGCACCAGGTCTGCAGGCACCAGCACCAGCACAGCCATTCTGCTGTGACATTACAATGGCGTCCCTGGCAGGAACTTTCAACTCTATTTTCTTCTGGGGACACCATCATATGTACAGTCTGTCCCTGATGGAAACGCTGTGCCACACACACACACACACACACACACACACTCCACACACACGCACTCAAACATACACACTCACGCACACACACGCTCCGCTGGCCCTGTTTCTCTGAAGAACTCTAAGAGGTGTGCAATGACAAGGGTTTAAAGGCAAGAGTGTTAGGTGGGCATCCACGACACTTTAGCAGTTGTTTCTTCGGGAAGCCGGAAACATGGGACACATTCCCACCTCTGTGCTCTTTCTGCAGTCTCTGGGTTTTTAAAACTAACGTCAGTGCACTGAGAAATAAACGTATATGGTTATATTCTGCAGTGGCTGTACCACCTCCTCATTAAAGGCAAGAAACCTTCAGACACTGGCAGGTTTTACACACTTCCAAGTGTCTCTTCCTAGTTGCATGGCCCTGAATTAGTACCTGTCCCACCATCCTCCCTGTTCATCTCACTCGAATTTCCTCACGTAGACTCGGGTTGAGCTGTGCGGGGCCACCAGCATGAGGGCCAGGGTACACCTGCTTGCTTCCTGTGCTTTTTCTAGAAAGCGTTTTCACCGTCCTGTCTCAGAGGCTACTGCTTTTTAATTTAGCCTCTTTTCATAGCTGACACTTGGTTACATGAGCTCAGCTCAAGTTCTTTCTTTCTCCAGATCTTCTATGTTAAGTCACTTAATGTTCTCAGAGCATTAACATGCGTCAGGCAGGATCTGGGTCCTGGTGGCGGTTTTGAAGAAAACTGAATAATGACATCCACAGAGACCCACGGAGAGGAGGCTCGAGCCATGAACTCCCGACACAGGAGCAGAACTGCTGTTTGTTCCTCCAGCACTGCCACAGCGCATGCTCAGAAGCCCCAAGTCCCGCAGGCCAACAGCTCGCACGTTTCATCCACACAGGAGTCACAGCCAGGCAGCTCTCTCCGAATTCAAGACCAGCCTGGTCTACACAGGAAGTTCCATGCCAGTCAGGGCCATAAAATGAGACCCCGTCTCAAACAGAAAGAGAAAAGAATAAAGAAAGGAAGGGAGAGATGAACAGAGGAAGGGAGAAAGGGAGGAAGGGAGGGAAGGGAAAAGACCAGTTTTCCTGATTGTCTTAATTCCCTCAGCTTGTCAATATTCTGTATAATGACATTTTCCCAGTGTATCTTATAATAAGTATATAATATACGTGTGTGTGTGTGTGTGTGTGTGTGTGTGTGTGTGTGTGTGTGAAAACACCAGCACCTGAACTAACCCAGTTCATCAGTTTTCAGCTCATACAGGAAATTACCCTGAGGCCGGTGGCCTCTTGCACAAGCAGGAGGAAGCGCCTCCTTGAGTTTTGCACCCTGTGTGCACCTTTTCTTCCAACTCAGTTCTGAGACTGATCCATGCCATCTCCTGCTTCTCCGCTGTGCAAAGGCCTCCCGACAGCACACGCCTCTCCCCACTACAGCTCCAGACACACAGTGATCTCTGGTTAGTGACCTAAGCCCTCCACTTAGTGTGAAAATGGGAGAGAAGCAGAGCAAGCGGGATGGCCCAGGCCTTTTACTAAGTCCTGCCTATGTGTCGTGCCTACACTACACTGGCAGCTGGGGAGGTTCGAGGCTGCAAGTGTCCGTACCTGTTCCCTGTCACAAAGCAAGCAGTGATTCTGCCTGCCTCTGCCCTGGAAGGAGACACCGAGAGTGAATTCAGCAGCGAGATGTTTCCAATTATACTCTGAGAAAAAGGTTAATACGCTGATGTTTAGTCTGACGAGGAAATGACTCAGCGACTCTGTGATAATTGTTTTTCAAATATCTGAATGGATGCCAGATGAAAAGGGGTCAAGGTCTGTGTGTCACAGGGGAGAAAGCAAACTAGCGGTGGCTGGTGTGCACAGCAGCTCTGGACTCCTGGTAAGCCCTGGACCCCAGGAGCACCGTTAGAAGTCATGTCTTTGGGGATGGTGTGTATAATAACTGGAGGTTTTGTCACAGTGAACAGACGATGATAACGTCTCCTCAGACTGTCCGAGACAGACTGAGAGTCGAGAAGGCAGTAGGTGGATGGCAGGTTTAGGAAGCAACCGTCCTGTCTTCTCCTTTGACCTGGTGGTGGGGTGTGAGTGCGTGTTTTCAGCCACACACTCATCCCTCATTTATCCTTTTGCTGGACTCCCCACATGTAATTCATTCCTTGTCTCCTGAGGGTCACAAGCTAAAGTGAAGGGCAGCCAGTGTCTATGTGGAGACCCCTGCCTCTGTCTTGGTTCTAAGACCAGCTAGAATGAGGACCTGCACTGGGGAAACTGAAGGCGTGTTTCAAGGTTGTAAAGGCTGGGCTGAGCGTGGGAGCCCGCCCCCCAATCTTGTGAAGTGTTTATGCTGTGGTAATCCAAGATTAAGAGCATAAGGCATGGACGGAGGAAGCAGTGTGAGATGAGAGGAACGTGTGGGAGAGGAACTTTGAAGACATTGCTAGATGTTCTTGTTTGAGCAGTTTGAGGGAGTTCCATGTCCCACCACAGCCATGTGACACAGAAAAAGATTGATGTCCCATGTGCCTGACCCTCATAGCCCTGGAAAACGCAGCTAACCTTTCAAAAGATTAAAAAAAAAAAATCTGTCCAAGGAAACTAATCAGGCCAGCAGGTGAGGAGGGGCTTTGGCAGTGTCAGGTGCCTGCTCCCGATGCTGTGAGCTCTCAGTTTGCATCTGCACTTAGAATCTCTTCACCTTTTCTGAGAGAACCAGCTCTGTCACCATCCAAACCAGATGCAAAGCGAAGCATCCCCTTCAGGGTGCTAAGCATGTTGGCCTTCTGCAGAAGTGACTGTCTCAGGGCTGTGTGTTTTCTTCGCTCCTGAAATAAAAAGCAAGGTCAAATTCAAAATAGTGATTAAATGATGCAATCGAAATAGAATAATAGCCAAATTGTTATCATGTATCTAAATGTTCTTTTATGCATTTAGGTATTTCTCAGCATGGCCCTTAAAATGGTCTCTGTACAATATTTTCCAAATCCTGTCTCAGAAAATGAATTAGAACCTCCTGGGAGACTTGGTGATCTGTGTTTTTAAAGGCAATCCAGGTGTTGATGACGGAAAGGCAGCATGAGCTTTTTTAAAAATATGTAATTGGAAAGAAATCTGTGTTGCTTTAAAAGCATAATCATCTCAATGATTCTTGTACAGCCCAAGCTTAGGCACTACTCCACAAAGGTTCATTTTAAGGGCTATAAACCCAGTGCTGGGAGCAGAGACAGGTGTTACATAGGAACATGACCAGCCAGCCGCGCCAAAATGGCGAGCTTCAGGTAAGAGGCGCACATACATCTATCACACATGAAAAGTATTTAAGTAATAATTAAAATGAAATACAACAGAACATAATAAAGACATGTGTGAATATATATGTTCTAAAAGAAAGAAAGAAAAGAAACCCACCTCCCTTTGCATCCTTCTCAGCAGCTATCTCTTTCCAACACAGCAAGGGAATCCAGCAGGAAAGACAAACTTTGAAAACAGGACCCGTGTGCGGGAGGCCCGCCTGGGAGCCTAACCGGGATGGTGGAGGGAGGGCGGGGGCAGCTGCTGACAGACACCCAGCAGGAACGGCCAGGCTCCTCTGGAGGTTCCACGAGAAGAACACTCAGAAGCTGGTGGTGTCGGCCGACCGGACAAGCCTGGGTGCCTTAGGGCATCCGGATGCTGAGTAGTGGTGCACACAGGAGAAATCCAGGCTTGCTGCTTTCTGTGCGTGAGCGTCGCGCCTGCGTGTGTGTATGTGCACCACGCTCGTGCCCACAGAGGTCACAACAGGGGAACCAACCTCTTGGAACTAGAGTTCTGAATGTTGGTGAACCACCAAGTGTGTCCTAGGAATCGAACCTGTGTCCTCTGCAAGAACAACAAGGGCTCTTGACCAGTGAGCCGTCTCTCCAACCCCTCTAAGAATATATATTTGTTAAAGAAATAAAAAGTGCAAGACAACGATTGACTGGTTTGAAAGGGAGGAAATACTGGGCCTGTTTTCTGGGATCTATTCACAGTTTTAATCAGTAGGTTTGGAGTCTGAATTTTGGCCTCGTTTCCCTTTGGCTTAGGAACTGAGGTGACTACATGGCCTTCTTCTCCCACACTTCCTTCCATCAGTCAGAGCACCTTGCTGTGCTCTCTGTGTGTGTATCTGTGTGTGTGTGTGTGTGTGTGTGTATGTATGTGTCTATCTATTTCTTTGTGTGTGTGTGTGTGTGTCTCTCTCTGCTCCTAGAAAGGTCACACCACCTGACTTCCACAGCTCCCTTTTGTAAGTCCCCTTGGCAGTCTCTACAAGCTGACAATATGGTGGGTGTTCTCCTTGGGCTCTGGCAGCTAGGAGTCAGTAGTCAGCCTTTTTTGCTTCCGAAGCCAGTTCTCTCACTGTTTGCAGTGAGCACAACTCTGAGGATATCTACCATCAGCCCCGGCTGATGGAGGGGAGGCCACCCGGTACCCGTAGCTGCACCTGTGGTTCTGTGTCACACACACCTTGAAGTCTGGTGAAGGAAGAATGAGACCTTCAGACCCTTTCTGCTGAGTCTACTCCTCCACCTCATCCGCCTGAGCTTTGAGCCCCTCTGCCACTATCTGCCTTGATCCTGCAGATGTTTCCACCCACGGCCCCCTCTGTGGGTTTCTGAAAGCCTCCTCAGAGCCGTGTGTCTGAACCCGAGGCGCCATGCCGGTTCGATCTTACTTTCTAGCTTCTTTGGTTACAGGCCTTGGTTCCTACCCACATGTTCCAGGCAATTCCTGCAGCTGCTTTGGGGGATTTATATATGTTTGTTTACGGGAAGGAGTTAGTGTTGGTTTTTTTGAGATGGGACCTTACTCTGTATTCTAGGCTGGCCTGGAATTTTGGCAATCCTCCTGTTTCAGCCCCCCAAGTACTAGGGCAACAGATGTGAGTCCGCACATCTGGATATTTTTCAAATATAAGATGTCTCTAGCTGGGCCTCTAGGACTTAAGTAAGGAGGTCAGCTCTTACAAGGAGCAGCAGCTCTTGCCTTGTTGGAGAAAGAACTGAACGGTCTTCCCATAGTGGGAACTGGATGTTAGCTCCGAAAGCTGAGGTCATCTCCTGACTTTCCGTTCTCTCCATGAGGTTCTCCTGATGGTGGTAATTTTCCAAAAGCTCTGCCCATGAACCTACTTCATTATGTAGCATTTATAAAGTAGAAATTCTTTTAAGCATAAGAAGTGGGGGGGCCCAGCAATGGCCACTAAAGTGGAGGCTGCAGATGCGCTCTGTGTTGATCAACATGTTTCCAATCTCCTACACGCTGTGCTACCTGCTGTCGCCACACAGCACAGCTGACACATTCAGATATTCTGGAGAGAATATCTTCATCTCCCTTCCTTGGCAATTTATACTACAAACCTGAGAAAAGCAGAGTATGTCTGTGCCAAGCATTTCTTTCCCTTCTCTGCTGATTTTCACACTCTCTAGCAAATATGCATATAAATAGAAGACCTACAAATAAGATGTTTTGCCACAGAAATAATGAACCAAAAGCACCCCACTGTGCAGTCACAGGGGACCCTGACAATCTGTCTTCCAAATGTGTGCACAGTGTTCTAAGCCAAGAACAAAATATTAGAAAAAGCTTTACTCTGTGATTTTGGCTCTCCAGCCCAGAACTTAAACTGCATCTTGCTTTTCAGTGGCAGGGACCTAATGCCCACAGTGGAACACAGATTCCTATTGGCCAAAGCTCGCTACTGTTGCCAGCCCCGGGCCTTGTGGAGATGGGCTCTGACCTTTCATTTTGAGTTGGACAGAGTGGCTGCTACCATTTGACACAGATCACACTCCTCTGAACTGCTCATGGGAGGCGGTGAGTTCAGGCTCCATGTCCTCTGCTATGAGGGGTCTTGGCTAGAGACACCCCATAGACTCCCAGGGCCCTCCCCTGTCCCAGAGATGCTTCCCACTGATTTCTGTTCTCTCCAGGTCCTCTTCCTGGTGTTCCCCCAACTGCTCACCTCACTCTCTCCACACCTGACCATCTCCCTCTGAGAAGAAGGAAAGGGGGAAATGGGAGGAAAGGGGGCGTGGGAGGATGGTACTGGGAGGAGAGGAGAGATGGGATGGGATCGGGTGAGAGGTGATTAAATAAATAAGAATTTAAAAAATAATGTAAAAGCTTTGAGTTTTGAAAATATTATATGTACATATACTTTTATGTGAATATATTTCTATATTTCTAATTTAAAAAGATTTGTTTACATCTAGTCTTCATACACATATGTACATAGTCAAATATTTGAGATAGTATGCAATATACCATTTCACAACTGGCAGTAAGTCACAAGGATTGGACAGTTTTAATCATTAAAAAAAGAAAAAAGAAATCTGAGTGCTTTGTTAGAGAATACCCTGCAAGAGAAAGGCTGTGTGACATGCAAAGGTAAAGGTAAAATGGCATGAACCCAGGCACCGTGTCTACATATCACATCAGAGATAACACCACGCTGTTAAATAGTCACATTTGTTTACGGATAGTCTGCTAATAGATATCCACACTACAAAACACGTCAGTAATAGTACCTATACCTGGACAACAAAAACAAAAGGCATAGATGAGATATAGAAGCAAGAGATGGCCGGTGAGCTGGCTCAGCACGGAACAGTACTTCTCTGACCGTGTAAGTTTGATCCCAGAGCCCAGAGGGTGGCGAGGAGAAAACCGACTCCTGAAACAGCTGTGTCCTCTCTCCACCACTCGCTGTGGCACAGACACGCACACACGCACGCACGCACACTCATACCACCCTAGTGAAAGTGGTTCAGAATCTGACTAGCCCTATGGCCTAATTTCTTCTCCGTTACTGTGATAAAATGCTGATCAAAAGCATCTTGAGGATGACAGCGTTTCTTGGGCGTACACATGCCAGTCACAGTCCATCATGGTAGAAGTCACAACAGGAACTCAGGCAGGACCAGAGGCGGGAACGGGAGAGGGTGCTGCTCACCGGCATGCTCCCATGGCTTGTTCGGCTGCTTTCTTACAGAACCAGGACCACCTGCCTGAGGAAGACACTGCCCACCGAGGCGTGGACCCTCCCTTTCAATCATTCATTAAGAAATGCCCCAACAGGCTTGTCTACAGGCCAAACCTGATGGAGGCAATTCTTAAATGAGGCTCCCTTTTCTTAGGTGACTCTAGATCGTGTGAAGCTGGCAAAAATTCATCAGCGCAATCTATAATGTGAAGAGAATTCTTACTCAAAAGCTACTTGCAAAGAAAAGCCTGCCAGTGATCTTCAATGAAATATTTAAACCTGAATTAAGAGCCAGTCTTCAACCAGGTGTGGTGGCACACACCTGTAATCCTGCACTCGGGGAGGCAGAGGCAGAAGGATCTCTGTGAGTTCCAGGCCAGCCTGGTATACAGAGCAAATCTAGGCGAGCCAAGGCTACACAGAATAACCCTGTCTCGAAAAACAAAAACAAGCAAACAAAAAGTCCAGTCTCCATAAACACTTCCACAAAGTAGATGGAATAATTTTCAGCTCATTCTACGAGGCCAATAATATTATCTTGATATTAAAATCACCTGAGAACACTGCTAGAACTATAGACTAAGTACGCATGTAGGTGAATGACCCAGTAGCACACATAACGATGAACTTACTGCAAAATGATAAGCCAAGTTTCAAGTGCTTTTGTATTTTAAAAGCTCACCAAGCAGCAGGAATAAAAGGAAATGTCCTCGACCTCATACAAGGTAACGCTTCCACAGAGAGCACCATCTTTAAGGGCAAACTATGGGATGCCCCCAGAGAGGGAAGACTTCCTTGCAGCTGCCGTTCAACTCCGCGCAACAGCTTCCAGCCATGGTGATGAGCAAAACTTCATTACAGAGAACCTGACAACAGTCTTAAGGAAGCCACAAAAGATACTAATACTGATAAATAGTTCAACAAGATTACTGGACATAAGGTCAACACACAAAAATGAATTATATTTCTTTATACTCCTAACAAATCATTTAAAATAAAACTTTTTATTTCATTTGGGACTAAGATGGTTCCTTTGACAAAGTTCTTCCTGAACCAGCCTGAGGGCCGTGTTTAATCCCACAGCCTGTGTGAAAGCTGGGGGAGGGGCAGAGGCAAGCACCTGTAATCCCAGCGCTGGGAAGGCAGAGCTCAAAAGATCTCTGAAGCCTGTTAGCAGTCAGCGTAGCCAACCAGTGGGCTTTTAGCAGTCATCCTAGCCAGTCAGTGAGCTTGGCAGCAGTCATCCTAGCCAGTCAGTGAGCTTGGTAGCAGTCCCCCCAGCAGCGGCCCCAGGAACGGTGGCAGCGGCAGCAGTGGCCCCAGCGCCTGCCATGAAGATGCCTTCCTCCCTCTCTGCCTCCGGTTTGCTGCGACCCTCTGCCACTGGATGGTGCCGCCCACACTGGGAGCGGGTCTTTCCCCTCCGACACTGTCTCCACACCTCAGTCTTCTCTGGACGTGTACTCTTGGGCTCACCCAGAGGCACGTCTTTTGGATCTCTTAGGCCTCTCAGTCCACAGCGTCGATGTCTATGATGGCTGACCCTCACACACCTAGGCCCGGGTACCAAAAGGAAGAGATCGGGTCCATCTCGGGAGAGAAGAGCAGCGCGGGGAAGCGACACTAGGACGCGAGGGGCTTGGGAAGCCGGGCTGGGTGGGTCTGGAACCCAGAACTTCACAAAGGGCCATCAGCTGGCTGAGAAGAAGGAGGGAAGGGGGCAAAACACCTCCAAGCGCGGCAGGAAGCGCAGCTGCCCAAGGGCTGGGACGCGACAGGAAGTCAACAGCCGACAGGAAGTCTCTTCAGGACTTCGAAGGTCCCTCGTAACAGTGGCCTACACGAGGCTAGCTGGCAGCACAGTCAGGCTTCACGCAGAGCGTGGGCTTGGCACCGACACACAGTGGCTTAATCACAACGGAGGACGGGCTGACGGAGCAGACGCGCAACGCAACAGGGACGTGGGTTTTGAAATCAGACTAGGGCTAAGATTTTTTTTTCTTTCTGCATACTGGTTGTACAAGTTCAGTGATAATCTAATTTTATGCGTTTTGTTTTCCTCATTCATAAAACAGAGTTGCTGTCTGCCTCATGAGGTTGTTTTGAGGAGTAATTTCTGTGCAGCTCGGAGCACTCTACGCAGTTGGTAGCAGTTGCTCGGTAAGATGCACAGCTAGAAGTGTGGGAGGCAGCTGTAGGGGTGCGGGTGGAGCCTACGCCGTGGTGGTGAACGTCACTGGCCAGACAGATCAGGATGCTTCGGGAACGGGTGCCGGAACTTAAGAACATAAGTAACTTCTAGCGAGTGCCACGTGCCTGGTCATTTCCACAATCTTGGCATCTTGTTCAAAGAACTGGAGCGCACACAGAAAGCAGACTGGCAAAGGATTTTACTCGGCAGCGGTGGGGATGTGGAGCAGTTACTCTGCCAGAGAACAGCGGGGCCTCGCAAGCACACCAGCCTGAACAGACCTCACAGATTTGGCCAGTTGGCCTCCCCAGGGATCTTGTCTCTGCCTCACCGGGGTCACAAGCAGACTAGCACACCCATCGGGCTTTCACTTGGGCTCTGAAGCCTTGAAGTCCTCACACCTACACAGCAAGCTGTCTCCGGTTCCGATGCTTGGTGGATTCAAGCCGATGTGCACAGGAATACATCAGGGAGACGGTCCCTCGCTGCCCTTCGATGGCAGTCTCAGCAAGGCCTGGCCCCAGGGAGCATCCTTCACACCTCAGACACTCTGCTTTGACCCGGTTGTGACACGCTTGTTCCTGTTAGTCACTCTGAGCCCCTGCCGGTTCGCCAACAAGCAGGGTGCTTTGTGGAGAGCGAGGTCCCTTGCTGGCGCTGACTCGGCGGGAGGTAGCTGCTTAGCTGTCCGTAGTGGAGAGGCAGGCCTGCATCTAGCTGCAGCTCCCTGGCTGTATAGCTAACCACTGCCCTGAAACATGCAAGCCATTCTTCTCCCTGCTTCCAGAAACTTCACAATGGAGCCACTTTTACATTTTCCTGAAGGGCTGTTCGGCCTGGGTCCGTCTGAGCTGCCTCCTCCTTTGGCCCTGCACACTTCCTGAACTTCTGTCTCACCGCCTTGGCCTCATGACCTTTTACTGCTTAGGCACAGTGTAAGAACTTCCATTTAAAACTCCTTACTGGGGCTGGAGAAATAGCTGGGT
This sequence comes from Psammomys obesus, assembly GCF_907164565.1. Classification (NCBI taxonomy): domain Eukaryota; kingdom Metazoa; phylum Chordata; class Mammalia; order Rodentia; family Muridae; genus Psammomys; species Psammomys obesus. The sequence goes on along the minus strand of NW_026590859.1, from coordinate 2,046,578 downwards.
GTTAGGGCCACTGACTGCTCTTCCAGAAGACCTGAGTTCAATTCCCAGCACCCACATGGCAGCTCACAACGGTCTGTATCTCCAAGATCTGACACCCTCACACAGACACCCATTCAGGCAAAACGTTAATGCAGTAAATGATAAATAAATAAACTTTTAAAAATAAAAAATAAAACTCTGTACTAACATACTGGGACCGCGCGTTCAGCTGCTATTCGCAAACCTCTGTTGACGTGTAGGAAGCAGTAGGTCAAAGGTCAACACATACAGGACTCCTTGAGTATGGACCAAACAGTGCCACTGTGATTGTGTGTTAGAATTACTCCGAGTGCGAAGATGGTTAACTGGGCAAAGTGAGGACCTGAATTTCAATCTCCAGCACTCAGCATGGTGGCCGGCATCCATAACCCTGGCACCAGGAAGCAGACAGACAGCTATCAGGGGCTGGTTAGCCAGGCAGTCCAGCCAAAACGGCCAGTTCCTGGTTAGGTGAGAGATGCAGCGTATACACAGTTGATTAATGCATCTCTCGGCCCCATGAGAGAAGCCTGTGTTCGCAGTAGAGGTGGTTATCACAGAGTCATAACTGGCCAGGGTGCAGAGAGTAAGACACTAGAGTGCTCAGCCCTCAATGGGACATCAACCTCACACCCCCTTCTCATGGGTTTCAGGGATCACTGAAGAAAGAGGGGCAGAAAATCATAAGATCCAGAGGCAACAGATGACTCAGAGGGACCATTTTCTGGGCACAGTGGGGCATTGCGCATAAGAACTCACAGCAGCTGTGACTGCGTGCTAAAACCTGGACTAAATCCCAGCATGGCAGGGAAGTAAGCTGAGTTCTGCCTCTAGCTTAAAGCTGTGGCCCTGATAGCTGCTGGAAGAGGAACAGTCAGCTCTCTTCAGAGCCCAGGCCTGAGAGGCTGGTGTGCTCCATCCTGCCCCATGCACATACAGCAGTAGTGGGCTCAGTGGGTTAAAAATAACATATGGCCGGGCGCAGGGGCTCATGCCTGCAATCCCAGCACTCCAGAGGGCAGAGGCAGGCAGATGTCTGTGAGTTCAAGGCCAACCTGGTCTACAAAGCAAGTCCAGGACAACCAAAGCTACACAGAGAAACCCTGTCTTGAATATATATAATTGGGAGGAAATAATTGGCAGAAGTGAATAGGGGAAGGATTAGAAGGGAGGGAACAGAAGGTGAACTTGATCAAAACATTCTATGCCTGTTTATGCAATTTTCAAACAACAACAACAACAAAAAAATAAGGTGGAGATAGAGGAAGACATCGGAAGTTGAATTCTGGCTCCTGCACATGAGTGCAGCCCCAACCAACACACGCAAAACAAGTAAAACTTAAAATACCTTTAACAAATAGAATTTTAAAAATACATAATTAAAAGCCACTCCAAATATTTTTGTGATAAGGTTGAATCTGAAAGTTTTCATGTTCTCTGTGTCCTGTCCCTTGTCCACAGGGCCCTCTCTGACCTGGCAGGCTGGCAGAGAAGCATTGCCTCTGTCCCCTCAGCTTGAATACTTCCCACATAGTTGTAATGTAGCTGTGCTGCTTTGAAATCACAGCATATGTGTGGTTATTTGTTTTATTTTGCTTCTTACTACAGTTTGTTTGAGGCAGGATCTTACTCTGTAGACCATGTCCTGGAGGTCACTATGTAGCCCAGGATAGCCCAGATCTTGTGGCGATCAAGCCTTCCCTCCTGAACGCTAGGATTAGAGGCATGAGCCGTCCCACCCAGCTGTGTACACCATAGCTCTGCCCGTTCTAAACCACAAGCATCCTAAGCCAACATATCACCGATTTTGACAAGTGTTTGCTAAAAGGATTTATCTTGACTTGCAAATTTTCACAGTCATCTTAGGACAGCATAAAATGATTGACAATGCTGAACTCCAAGCCTCCTAATTCAAAGGCTTTGTGCCGCACACCCACACAGGAGCAGGGAGGCAGCCTGGGAGCTTTCAAGGAAGCATCGGCTGGTCCAGACTTCGGGTGGGTTAGCCACCTGGGGAGATGGAGAAACTCATGTGGGAGATTTGCTCTGCTAGAGTGCCTTACCTTGGATGGCCTGCGACCCCGGGACTTCTACGGTCACTGATGCAAACAACACCTTCCCCGAATTAAAATTGCAGCCTCGTACCCTGTGCCTGCTGACACCAGTTTAACACAGCATGCACGGAAGGCTGAAGACTGGGCAGGGCAGTGGGGCTGGAAGACTGTGCTCACGACTCTGAGTCTGAGGAACAGGTGAAGTGGCAGTGAGCACGCATTAGCACAGGTGTGACCTCTCCACCTTCACTGGTACTGTGCCTTGTGCATTGTGGGAAAGAGGGAAGGAGAACAGATAAAGGAGACAGTCTGTAGTGGAGGTTTCGGCTGTGTTTTGTAGGTATGTTTTGTTATAGTTCCAAGTGTGGGAGGCAGAAATGCTTTCTCCATGGCTGATAGCAACCTTGTGATCCTCGTCAACAGGAAACTGTCTCTTAGTGGGGGCAGCTGAAAAAGTCAGTGGACGGACCTTAAGAAGGTATGAAAAGGAGCCCACAGAGACTTATTGCTCCTCAAGAGAAAAGCTTGGAGAAATCTCATGCCCTTTCTGCAGAACCCTGCTGCTGCTGCTTTTGCTATTACTAGATTGCTGGCTCGCTGTTTGACTGGACTGCAGGCATCCTGAAGGAACTTCTTCATTCCCCCATCCCTATTAACCTTCTTTCTCTCCTACCTGGTGTTGGGGTGTTGGAAGGGATTCGGGCAGAGAAGGGAGAAAGAGACATAAGGAACCCCAAATAAAGCAGGTTCTAAAAAGTCAAAGCCTACAAAAGTCCTTGAACAGAGAAGAAGAGCTGATACCAGAAAGGGTGGTCTGGCCTTCCCGTCACAGTCAGGATGACCGTAAGGCCACCACTTAGGGCAAGCTTGGCTTGAAACTGGCCCTGGTCGAAGCTGGCGTGCAGTCTGTTCGTGATCTGCATCTTCTGCACTGGAGGTTGAACTGGGCCTCATGCACATCAGGCAAGCACTCCACCCAGGAGCTACAGCCCCAGTCTCGGGCTCACTGTCCAGGCCAGCCAGGGCTGGAAATCTTCCTGCCCTCGCTCCTGAGTGGGGAGATGACAGGCCCGTATAGTGCTGTATTTTTTTTATTGTAACCAAGATTGTCATGTTTGCCTTCTTCGGATACATGGTCTCCCTGTATCACCCGGGCTGGCCCTGAACTCCTGAGCTCAAGTGAATCCCCTACCACAGTCTTCCAAGCTGCTGGGACCATGGAATCTTGCCAGGCCTGCCTACTGTTTATAAGAACTACCCAGCAAGAACTGTCACATAAAACTGGGTATGATGGCGCATGTCTATAATCCCAGCACCTAAGCAGTTGAGGCAGGAGGACAGCAAATGCCAGTCCCATCTGAGCGACGAAGCAAAAGCTGCTTTATGTAATAGTGGGGGAGAGGGGAGGAAGAGGAAGTAGAGGAAGAAGAAAGAATGAGGAGGAAGAGGCAGAGGAGGAGTGGGTGTAGAGACCAGGCAATGTTGTCGTTGGCGTCAGAGTGTGAGACCCTCTGAACTGTCTTTCTTCCTTCCCAGGGGCTGCAAGCTTTCCGTTCAGAGCCTTTACCTGACTGAGCAAGGCCCACCCACACTACTGATTCACTTCATTCAAGTCCCACTCGCTGAAATTCCTCACTCCAACATCCTGGCTAACATTTATTCAAACAACAGGTCCAGCTGGGTTGATGTGCAAAACCAGCCATGGCAAGAAACATGGAGCTTAAGAGCTCTGTGTCCTCCCTGCTGTACTGGGCACAAGAACGCTGTGTGCAGGAACACGCTGACTAGACAGGTGCGCTGGTGAACACCTGCAGTTCTAGCCCTTGGGAGCCCAAGGCAGGAAGATTGTGGTTTGGGCTGCACAGAGGCACCCCAGTCAAAGCAACAACGAGAAGCACGGGCTGTCATGGTGCTGCCCAGCCACTTACTGAGCAGGTGTTCTGCCGAGCACAGCTCTGTCTCCGGGACTGTGGTGGTGAACGAAGCTAGTGCTGATGATGTTTGATTATCTTGTACCTTCAGCTAGAAAGAGCGTTTCTGTTTCTTTTCTTGTTTCTAAGCAGTGCTTAGAGTTACTGTAGCCATAATCCCTTTATAGCTCTGCTTATCACAGCTGTCAAGACATGAGAGGACCGGATGATGGCTCAGTTCTGTTGTGGAACAGAGACAACAGAATTACTTCTGAAAAATGGTCCTTCAAGATCCTCTTCTCATTGTTCAACTGGACAGTAATCTAGATAATGAAAAAAACGTTTCCTTCCAGATATTAGCAAAGTTCCATATCAGTTGCTCTTGTGACTATTTTTCTGACTCAGCTCTGGGAATTGGGAGACACCCAGGCTGAATGTCAAGGAGTGGAAAGGGTGCTGTTTGAACTGACAGGAGTTCAGGGCCAGCCTGGATCACGAAACGAGGACAGAACATGCAGGTGCTTCTGAGCTGGCTGTCTTGAAGTCAGACCTATCCGGTGGCTGGGCATGTAGACCCTTCCTTGTTCTAGTCTTTGACAGGTATTTACACAAAAGGAATTTTTTAACAAGATGGTCAAGTTGATAAAATACTTCAGAGACATAGAGCCCTGCCTAGGGAAAGAGTCATCTTGCAGAGTGTTTTTAGAAGTACTAAGTATTGTTATGCAAAGCAAAACCAATGAGGGTCACCAAGGCCTCCCCACAGCCACCTACAGAAAGTGTTTAGTGTCCTCTTTATCAGGAAGGTAAGTCACAGCTCAGGCCAGCTCCTGGTGCTCCTGACCTGAGGACTGACTTCCCAGAGAAGGGCTGGTTCTTCAATGCTTCAGGCAAGCAGAACTATAAACACATCCTGTTCCTAACGTGGATGGATGTGCCTGGAGAGGATCTAATCTGCCTGGATTAGCTCCCACTTTGCACTTAGCAAGTTTCTTCCTTTGTATTAATTGGATATTTCCGATGTGTTCATCCCTTCTTTCCTCTCTCTCCCTCCCTCCCTCTCTCTCTCCATCCCTCCAAATTGTCAGAACCCAAAGTATACCCTGAAGCCAACCCAGACCCAACTGCACGGCCTGAGTGTGAGCAGAATGTGGGGAAAGAAGAGTGCTGGGTGCAGAGGCCATGTGCCCCAGCGGGTGTGCAGCTAGAGCTCTCTGGTAAGGTGGTCAGTCTTCTGAGACAGAATGTCATCAGAATTAACTTGCTAACATGAATCAGCTAGTTCCGATAAAGTTGGAAGCAAAAATTAGCCAAGGCATTCCCATCATCCTAATTTTTTTTTTTTTTTTCCTGAAACAGGATCTCATTTGCCCGGGCTAGCCTCAGATTTGCTATGTAACCAAGGATGACTGTGAGCTTCTGATCCTCCTGCCTCTACCTCCCTCGTGCTGGGATTCCTGGTGTGTGCCGCCACCAAGTGCAGTTTACACCCTTATGAAGACTGAACCAAGGTCTCATGTGTGCCAGCAAGCACCCTACCAATTCTCATCCCTCTGTCCTCCTACTGCACAGCGGTGGTGTCAGTGGCTGTTTTCTTCAAGGGCTTTTGATGGCTTTTATACACGAGGCTTGACCACACTGTGAGCAGGCTGGCTGGTCTGTGCAAACAAGTGTTGATTTCATTCCTGACCGAGAAGCAGGACACAGTTCACCTGGCAATCAAGCTGGGGATCCCTTCCTGTCCCTTTCAGCTCTGTGAAGCTGACACAGCCTAGAGTCATCTGGGAAGGAAACCTTGTCTGAGGATGCCTGTATTAGACTGTCCTCTGGGTACACCTGTCAAAGACTGTCCTGATTGCTGAGTGATGCAAGAAGGCCCAGCCCAACTCGGGCAGAGTTGCTCCCAGGGCAGCTAGACCTGGGCTGTGTGGGAGAGCCGGCCAAGCGTGAGCCGGAGGGAATGTACGTGAGAGCAGCGTTCTTCGTGCTTCCTGCTCATCCACGCATCGTCACAGACAGCATGAGAAGGGCACAGCAACATGCGACAAGCATGTAAAACTGTACTTAGTGTTTGCTCGTTAGCTGATAGGAGAAATAACACCACTACGTTCTGCTGACATCAATTTTCTGTCCCAAAGACGTTTGTCCCTGGCATTTGTCTTCTCTGTCATTCTAAGTTCATCTCCATTTCTATGAAATCCCTTTGCCACAGTGTGAGTTTTTAAGGGAAGCGCTGCTGCGTTTGCTGCCCTTCTCTCCTCTGCCCTCAGATGCTGAATAACCCAACTGCCCGTCCCCTGCTGGTCCCATGGAGATTCCAGCCAGCAGACCCCAGGGCTCTTCTGTCTGGAGCTCTGCCATGGAGGTGGCCTCGGCTTCCAGCTTCCGCATGCTCCAGCTGCTGAGGGTCAGTCTTCCCACCTTGTGGTTGGTGGATGCTGCCTTCTCAGTGCAGCTCACCAGCCTTCTCACAGCCCTCCTGGGCAAGGCCCAGCAGCTCTGGGTTACCAGCCCAGGCATTCTTGGATCACCCTAGCCCTCCTCAGTGTCCCTCACTGAGCCACCAGAAGCTTGTGCTTCAAGTGTAGCAAACTCCCATGTAACAGAACTATGACACCTGAAATCCCGAAGCTCTCTCTGAGCTTACTGACTCCCTATGCACTTTCATTTCTTGAACAGATGAAAGAGAAGACAGAACAAAACAGGAAAATCAATCCCATGCGAGGGGCCCTGAGCGACTGTCTGCCTCCTCCCTCCACCTGCCTGCATCTTCCTCCCTGCAACCTATTTCCTCTTCCCCTTCTTGAAGCAAGGCCACTGGCCTCTGGGCATACTGTCTTCCGAAGCTTGGAAATGGAAGGCAAGCAGGGCTGGCCTCTCGCTGTTGCTGTGCCCTCTGACTTAAAAGACTCGTAGGGCTAAGCGGAAGATGCCCTCAGGATGACCACAGCCCAGCGAGATGTTGGGTTTAGCAAACCCAGGCCCGGCTGGGGTCCAGAAGCCCAGCCTGGTCCAGGCCAGGTCCTGGATGAGAACAGCATTGCATGGGTCTCTTGCCCAGAGCTCCTCGGAGAGGTAAGGCTCACACCATTCCTCCTTCTCCGTGCTCCGGGGAGGGCCTCTCACCCGCTTAATCATTCACAACATAAAAAAAAAAAAAAACCTTCTCTGCCTCAGAGGAATGGGACTAGATTTCTTTTGTTAAAATCTCATTAAAGTCCGCTTCAGCCTGTAATAATTCCTAATAGATGGCACTGCTATTCGGCTCAGATTGGGTTTTCTTTCATTTATTCTTGGGTCTCATAATTGTCTTATCTCCAAGGCATTTTGGTGTTCAGTGAAGTGTGACAGATGCTTCAGTGGCCCAGCCACTAGCTGAGCCGTTTATAATACCCGGGGAAGGCGCTCATTCTTTGGCCTGCTTCCCTCCTCTCCTTTGAAGCTGCTTCCCATTCAGGTGTTTGGGGGTGGGGGCGGCTCCCCAGTGCCCTGCTGGCTGGTGGTTTTCGATAAGCCTCCCTGCCAGAGATCTCTCCTCTGGTTGCACCTGCACAGACCCCGAAGGCAAACAACTTAGATCAGAACAAAAACGCGTTTTCTGAATGTGTGCCCAAATGACAGCAATTAAAGGCTTTTCAGAGGTGTGCAGCAGTCTGTCTAGACTGGAGCACAGGTTTTGATGGGAATCCATAGCAGTGGAGAAGTGGCCCAGCAGTGTGAACTGCAGTGCAGAGGTGTGCCCGGGACTGATTTGGGGACTCCTGGGTCCAGCTAGATGCAGAAGGCACCCTTGGCTTTAAGCCTAAGCAAAGAGTACTTTGCCTACTTTGTGTAATAGGAAGCTTAACAGGGCGGGAAGGAATGGGCTGGTTCTGTGTCCTAACTTGCTAGCTGGCTTGCCGATCAGTTTCGTCTGCCAATCAGAATGCACAGCTGCTGACTCCTAGGTTACCTCTGCAACAGCCCTGGGGCGCCAATCTCCCAGATCATCTGGCAGAGAAAAGGCAGTTCTGTAAATACTATACTATTACTAATAACATCGATAGCCAGGCTGACCAATCACTCCCTGTTGGCAGTGTTTAAGACCTAAACCGTACTCTCATGCCAGGGTGGGGCAGAAAGATCCCACCATAGGGGTCTCCAGGCCAGCCACACAGCAAGAACAAGTCTCAGAGACCAAAACCCAAAGGAAGAGCCTTATGACCTTGTAGTAATTCGTTTCCTTCTCACAACAACGTGGGAGACAAGTGGATCATCGTCATTGTCATCATCATCATCCTCATCATCACCATCCCCATTCCTAAACTTGACAGTGCTGGACATAGGACCCTGGGTCTTAGACTCATGCCCTAATCGTGTGTGTGTGTGTGTGTGTGTGTGTGTGTGTGTGTGTGTGTGTGTAGGGAGGATGTTGTTGTCAGGTATCTTCCCTAATCATTCTCCACCTTATGTTCTCTCACTAGCATTTGGGACTAACTGATTATGCCACACTGACTGGCTAATGAGCCCCGGGGATCTCCATCCCCCTCCCCCGCCCCAGCCCCCACCCTGGCTCCTCCTTCCCATCCCCCCCCCCCCCCCCCCAGCGTTTGCACAGGGAGCATTCCAGTGACAATCTATGGTCTCTCCTCAGCCAGATCCCAGAGTGTGGAGCTCAGGCGACTCACAGCCACCTATAACTCCAGTTTCAGGGGATCTGCTGCCCTCTGCTGGCCTGAGCAGACACCAGCACACTCATGGTGTACATTCAGAGGAACACTCACCCACACGCACATAAATTAAAAGAAACTAGCAAAGACAGAGTTGTAGAGAGACAGTGGGGAATTAAGGGTCCTTGCTGCTCAGGACCTGGTTGTTTCCAAGCTTACAAACATCTGTAACTCCGGTCACGGGGTGCAGCACACTCCTGGCCTCCACAGGCACCTCTGCACGTGGTGCACATGCACATACATCCAGGTAAAACCTCAGATATACAAAAGAGAGATGAGGTTTTAGTAAATGAAGACGCGGAGGGTGCCTGCGAACTAACCTGGGAGCTGAGAATGCCGACTGCAAGGATTGCCTCTTATCTGGTTAAACTCTTACATTAGCCCACCTCCGCCGTGCCAGACTATCGCATGGTCCTCTCACTGGGAAGGGCGTTGGACTGTTCTAGCATCAGCTTTATGGTGCACCCGAGAGGCAAGCTCTTTGAAGGTCATTTAATAACACTGTGGTCAGTGAGTGACAGAGCATGCCACAGACAAATCATGGGAGTATGAGGGAATTTTCCGACTTGAGGTGGGAGGCCCGCAGCTTCACCGAGAGAAGATCAGGCAGTTAAATAGACAGATAATTCCTGGTCTTTCTCTCATGGTCAGGGACACCATGAGAGCACGTGCGCTCACAGAGTCAAGTGACAGCGACTAGTGGGAGTTCTCGAGGATCGGGGAGCCTCAGGGTCTGAGCTGGGCCCTCTGCATCTATGTTATGGCTGAGGAACTTGGTCTTCGGGTGGGACTCCTAACAGCAGGAGCAGGGGCTGTCCCTGTCTGTCGCTGCTTGTGGCACTCTTTTCCTCCTGCTGGGCTGCCTCGGCCAGCCTAGAGGTGACGGTGTCTCACTGTAGCTTGTTATGCAGTGTTTGGATGATGTCCCTGGGAGACTGTTCTTTTCTGAGGGGAGAGAGGTGGGGGGGTGGATCTTCAGGAGAGGAGAGGTGAGGAGAGACTGGAGGGAGAGGAGGGAAAGTGAACTATGGTCAGGATGTATGAGAAGAATAAAAAACTTGGTAATAAAGAATAAAAATGATAAAAAGAAGAAAAGACTTGGCTGTGTGCTGAGGATGGTGGGCGTCCCCACTGGTGTGTTAATCAGGAGGGGAATAATCTCGCCTGTATGTGGAGCTGCCTTAGAGTGTTTCTCTTGCTGTAACATCCTGTGTGGGACTGGGTCATTTATAAGGCAGAGACCTGAGGCTGCGGAGATGGCTCAGTGGGTGAAATGTCTACTGTGTAAAGACAAGACCCTGAGCTTGAGCCCCAGCACCCATAAAAGCCCGGCGTGTGGCAAGGACATCGGCAATCCGAGAACGGGAGGGACAGAGAGTCCCTGGGGGCGCTGGCCAGCCGGAATGGCCTGAACGGCAAGCCCCAGGTTCAGTGAAAGACTCTCAAAAGTAAGTTAATAAAGGGTGTGGCAATAAAGAATGACACCTAACATCTGGCCTCGTACACAGGCGTGGGTGGGTACGTGTACACACACACACACACACACACACACACACACACACACTTTGAAAAGGAAAGTTGTGTATGTTGGCTTTCCCTCCCCATGACAAACTACCTGAGATAAAGAGGTTTGTGCTTATGGCTTCAGAAATTTCAGTCTGTGGTAGGACTTTGGGGCCTGCAGTGAGGCAGAAGAGCATCGGGTGTGTGTGGGGCTGTGGGAGAACACACTACTTCCTTCACGCTGGCCCAGAAGCAGAGGAAGAGGGCTGGGGTCCCCAGCGTGCTCATCAAAGGCACACCTGCAGTGACCTGGCTTCCTCCCGTCAGGGCCCGGCTCTGAAGTGCTCAGGCCCCAGCAGAAGCTCGTGTAGAGCTGTGGAGGCTGGGCGACAGAGCACGGTGTTGGCACCCGCTCTGCCTCCGTTGAGTACTGGCAACCAGAAGAACTGAGTCAAACTACACTCACCCGTGATCTAATTATATCTTTATGTCCTGGTGGGAAGGAGGCAGCTATATTTGTCTTTTAGGGGAGGGAAGAAAGAACACAGCTGCTGCTCTGTTCAGAAGTCAGCCCGAGGACAGGCAGGTTCAGGAGGGTTCCCTGGGGCTTGGGTATGCTTGTTTGTCTTTGTTGGGTTGTTTGTTTCTTTAATGAGGTCTGACCGTATGGTCCTGGTTGTTCTCAAACTGAGTATCCTCCTGCGTTAGCCTCCCAAGCATGAGAGCACAGGTATAACTGGAGAAGTCGAGCAGGCAGAGAGAACACCTGTGAAGGGCAAGGAAGGCAAGCAGGCCCCTGAGGGATGCCGGGAACGGGCAGAAGGCAAGTGAGGCCGGCATCAGGCTCAGAGAAGCGCTGGCTTGGCAAGATGAGCACAGACAGCTCGACAGGCCCAGAAAGACTGACAGCCACACAGACAGACAGGGCACACCTAGCCCACAGGAGTGGGAGGCCTGGGGGCTTCTCTGCATGAGGAAAACTCGAGCTTCTCCATGTCAGAAGCCAGTCACTTCTGTTTCTGCCATCCCAGCTGCAGACAGCATCAACCATGTAGAGTTTATCATGTAGGCTTTGTGGAAACAGTTGTCAAACTTCAAAGTGACAAATATTGAGACTTCTGCCTAGTAAGGGTTTCTCTCAATCACTGTGGAATTAAAATAGGCCAGGACTGGTGACACTGCCTGCAATCGAAGCTACTCACGGAGTTGATGCAGAAGGATTGCAAGTTCAGAATCTGCTCTGGGTACAAAGTTCAAGGCCAGCTGGGGTAATTTAATGAGACCCTGTCTCAAAATTAAAAAAAAAAAAAAAAGGCAAAGAGGGCTGAGGAGCAGCTAGGGGATGGGGAGCAGCTCGCAGCTAGGGAGCAGCTGGGGTGCTTGGGTATTGAACTTGTCTCTCAGTTCAATACCCAACCCTGGAAAACAGGCAAACTTTCTTCAGAGCTGCTGCTCATATGAAATTTCTGGAGCTTCTGCTCTGCCTTGCATGTGTTCTCTTTGCCCAGGACTGAAGCTCTTCAGAAGTCTTCAGACACTGCCACTGACCGTGCCTCCCAGCGCCCAGAGGTTGCTGAAACATTTCTTTCACTCTCTCTGGAAAGAGCCAAACTTCAAGCCGAAAACCTGAGTCTGGCGGTGGGATTCTTGTCACAGTGGAGCTGCTGAGGGGCTTCTGGCCCAGTGACTTGGAAGCCTGGTCTGTGTTGGTATCGCCTCACAGGCAATGACAGCCCATTCCACGCCACACACTGGAAGAACACGTGAAGGCTCTGACCCATCTTGTCCCTACTGTTACAGTCTCCACCCACTAGGCTTAACGGTCACAACGGGTTTTCGTATAAGGTAGGTCACTGGCCTTCCCTGGGCTTGGGTGGCTTTTCTGTTTTTCCAGTAAACCCTCCCAGTGACTAGCCCAGGTCTTTGGTATGTAGACCTGAGCGCTAGGCCGCTTGAGTGGAAAATTTTTACAAGCAGTTCCTTCAGCAGCAGAGTCACACGAAATGTGATTTTCTTAATGTGAATGTTCCCACAGAAGCTAATCGATGGCCATTACCCGGCTCTGGACACAGCCTATTACTCAGTTCGAGCCCGACAGCGCTAGCAAAAGCCCTATTTGCAGCATTAGCGAGCAGCTGGATTCGTTACGTCCAGCTCTGTGAACAGCAACATGGACGCTGTTAGCACGGACTCCAGGACTGCCAGCCGATTGATGGTGCAGGCTCTGTCTCTCCACTGCCCTGAACCCCGATCTCCAGGGCCATCGATTGCTGCTCACAGGGGCAACACGTGGGAGACCCATGCTGCCTCACTGCTTCTGACAAAGGAGAAGACAAGCAGGAGGAGCCGGCCCAGGTGAGGCCGAGGGAGACAAATGCAGCAGGAAATATGAGGGCTGACTTAGCTCTGCCTATTCCTGGCGCCACTGCAGGGCCGAGGCCTCGCTCACAGATGCAGCTAGGTATGGTTGGGTAGAAATGGGTTTTCAGTCCCCTCTCAGGCCTCCACGACCTTCAGGGGGCAGAAGGAGACCGTGGACTCACAGGGCCCCTTGGCAATGTCTTTGCATCGGTCACGTGTTTGAAGACGCGCTTGCCTTCTGCAGCCCTGGCTGACATGAGGTTCACTGTGTAGGTCAGGCTGGTTCTCAGCTCACAGAGCTCTGCCTGCCTCCGCCTCCCGAGTCCTGAACTGGAGGCGGGTGGCACCAGGCCTGGCCGAGTTGGTCACTTGCTTGGTTGCCATGGTAAGATACCTAACCAACCCAAGTCAAGGGTTTGTTGTGCTGCACAGTGTTGGAGTCCTTCGTGATAGGCGCCTTGGAAACAGGAGCATGAGGCGGCTGGCCGCATGTGCCTGGGGAGGCGGAGAGGCGAATGCTGCTGCCCAGGCCGCTCTCTCCTCATCCAGCCCAGGCTGCAGAACTGACGCGCACACTTGGGGCTCCCCACCTCAGCCAGCCTGGTCCCGATGACCCTTCACAGCGCTTGCCGAGGTTTGTTCCCCTGGTCGTTCTAATCCCATCAAAACGACAGTCCAGATTGAGCCTCTTATTTGCCAAAGGTGGTGCATACCCTTAACCCATAGGCAGGGGATCCCTGTGGGTTCTGGGCAAGTCGGACCTACAAGCCAGTCCCAGCACAGCCAGGGCTGCACAGAGACCTTGTTTAAACAACTGTCACAACACCTCCATACGGTTACCTTCCTGTGCATGCCCGGACTGCTCAGAGGGTAAGAGTGTCACCCCACCCACCCGCACACAGCTCCATGCCTGCTCTCCACACACACACACACACACACACACACACACACACA
>NW_026590859.1:2028758-2032969 GCF_907164565.1 Psammomys obesus | reverse complement strand
ACACACACACACACACACACACACACACACACACACACACACACACACAGCCCCGTGCCCTCACACACTCCCCTCTCCCTCAGCTACACCTGGGCTGACTCCTGCTTGTCTTCTCCTTTGTCGGAAGCAGGGAGAGCATGGCTCTCCTGTGTGTTGCCCTGTGAGCAGCAAGTGATGGCTCTGGAGAGCGGGGTGCCACGGGAGCAGGGAAGGCGCACCCGAATATGCAAGGGCTCGGAGCCCAGACTGAACAACCAGAAGGCTAGCTGGGCAGAAGCTTCGTCTCTCTGCTTCCTGGCTGGACATGCGCACTCATGCTGGGTCTTATTTAAACCATGTTCCATCTGGATTCTGTGACTTGCTTGGAGTTCGCCGTGGACTCTTGTCTTATCTCTTTTTTTTTTTTTAATAATTTATTTTATTTTATGTGCATTGGTGTGAGGGTGTCAAGTCCCTTAGAACTGGAGTTACAGACAGTTGTGAGCCGCCGGGAATTGAACCCGGGTCCTTTATGGAAGAGCAGACCACTCTTAACCACTGCGCCATCTCTCCAGCCCCCACACCTGTCTGTACTGCTCACTCCCCCCACACCTCCAAGGCGAAGCTGCGGCTTTCTTGGTTACGCCGTAGTTAGCTCCTTTCTGGGGGGCAGTTAGGACAGCCTCCTTCCTGGGGTAGGTGAGGCCTTTCAGAAGCCATCCTAACCCACATTACTCTGAATTTGATTGAATAAAAAGGCAGTGGTGCCTTCGCAGTCCCTTAGGAGGGACTTTGTGGGAGCCAACTGGAGCTTGCCAGGAGTGAGCTTGTTTCCCAGAGCCCTGTCCTTCCTCCTGCCAGGGCTGCCTGGCAAGTTCATGCCCAGCGGTGAGACCTTTATTTACCTTCCTTCGTGCCCCTGCCACCGTTTGAACCCTGGCCCTCGTTCCTTTGTATTAAGCATGTATTGCTACCACAACAACATCTAGATTTCAGGGTTCCGTGGAAGATGGTGAAGGTGGCTGTTACAGAGGTTTCCGCTGGGTTGAGGTTTGTGGTTTCGGGAGCAGAGACCGCACTCTTAGGAGCTGTCACGGTGCCCAGGCAACAGACTCTGGACTGAGAGGTGATTCGGAAAGGGCAGAAGAGCAGCGCAAGTGTGTGGGAAAGAAGGACGGGGAGAAGAGGGCAGAGGAGGGGAGAAGAGGAATGAGCCGCAGAGCCTGCAGGCTGGCCCTGTCCTGGTGCTTGTGTGCCGAAGGACCTCTGGGAAGCTGTAGCAAGAAGAAGCTTGTTCCCAGCAGAAGAAAACAAACACAGACAGACGCTGCTCGGAGTGCCAGCAAAGGATGGGCTGTGAGGCGCTGAGCCTCAGGGGAGGGTATTGATTCCAGCCACAGATTTCTGTGTTCCAGCAGTGAGACTCACAGCAGAGGACAGGCCCGTTAAACTCCCAGGGGACCCTGTGCCTCGAAGAGCGGGTCCACAATCACTGTGTAATCACGGGACCATGAGGCAAGTGCTGTCGGGGTCACACGAGCACACTTCTATGAGGCTTCACTACGATTAGTCTGTGCTAACTGTGGGATTCTCCCCGAAGCCAAGCCTATGTGGAAACTTGCAGGATCCGTGAAGGATGGAAGGCAACGCAGTGCACAGCCCTGTCGGCGGTCTTGGGGGCTAAGACGGCGGTAGAGTTGTTGACTGCAGCTGAAGAAGAGTAAAGGGGTGAAGAGCTGGGTACCAGTCACACAAGAGACCAAGAGAAAAGGTTTCAGGGAGTCTGAGCAGAATCCAGAGCAGGGTCGAGCCAAGAACCAAAGTGGCTGGCGTCTTCCACGCAGCGCTGGCTCAGCCAGCCACAGCTGCTCAGGTCCTGGCCGGTCAAAGTGCCCACACTGTAGTGCCTGTTTCTGTAAACATCAGCCACAGAAACACGCACCTGGAGGTGGAGGCACCGGCCTCCAGAGGCACCCCACATGGCCCGTAGGACTTGTCCTCCGCCTCCTCAGATGTGAAGAGGGGAAAGCTTCTGTTCCATTCAACTGCCAACAAGTCATCTCTGATTTTCACCTTCACCCTCCTGAGAAGGAGTTCCTGCCGTCACCACACGTGAGGGAAGCCAGCCTAGGAGAGATGGCCCTGCCACTCACTCACGGTCACGCAGGCCGCTCTGTGCTGGGGCCGATGGTGGCGCTACCCTACCCCACTGCAGCCCACCCCTGGCCCCAGCAGCCCTAACCCAGACCTGAACAGGCTGAGAGACAGATGCAGGCAGGCCCACAGCCATCACATCCGGCCAGTTTTTCAGTTACAAAAGGCGTCCGTCTATCTGGCGTTTGTCTATCACACCGGCTGCTGTGACCTTGCACAGCAGCCTGACAAGCACTGGTTGGCTCCCAGGAGTCCAAGCAGAGTTTTCGTTAGGACTAACCACTTGCCAACTTTCTTGGGAGTCTTCCCAGGAGCAAGCACGCTGCCAGGACAGCGTGGCCGTTTCTGTGCAGCACCAACAGCTATAACCTTGGGATCCAACCTCCAGCTTATTAAAACAACAAATTACCCACCGTGAGAACTGCAGAGTGCATTCAGATGGAAAATGGCGTCTTTTTATGATGTGATTTAATTAGGAGCCATCTCCCCATCCGTTTGGTGGTCAGAGTGAGGCAGAAACAGCGCTGAGGTGATCAGTTGGCCTCTGCCTCTGGCTCTCCCTTTCTGAGCGGCTTCTTGGCGAGGGAGGAGAGTGAAACTACTTTGGGAAATCAGTTCAGGATGGGAGAGAAGACAGACGAGGCCTGAGGGCCACCTGCACTTTCAAAGGTCTTTGGCTCTGTCTGCCACCCAGCTGTGGTGCGGTCCCCGGCACAGGGAGGGACATGCCCTGGACATCGGTGGCCTGCCTTCTGCTCCTGACCCCAGCTACCACTTTCGGCATGATGGTGATGGAGAAAGCAAAATGAATTCCAAGGGTCTTCTGGATGGAAGTGTGCGCTTCTGAAGGACGGTGGGAGACTGAACCCAGATGGGCCAAGTTTCCTGGGCTGAGGCATTTCTAAAATTGAGCTGGAAATGTTAGTTTCTGAAGTCTGATTTCCATTTGGACCATTTGGTTCTGACATTTCTGTTGTATCCATCACACTTTCAACGTTCAAACATATACTGTTTAACATGGAGATAAATCTGTCATTCTATGTCACAGTAATGGGCCTTCATCCTCAACCTCCTAGACTAGGAATAATGTGCCCTGGATGGCGCTCCTCTGTGTCTCTGTCTCTGTCTGTCTGTCTTGTCCATGTGTCCGTGTGTCTGTGTGTCTGTGTGTGTGTGTGTGTGTGTGTGTGTGTGTGTCTTTGTTCCTCAGGTGTTACCATCTTATTTTCTTTCCTTTTGAGACAGGAATCCTCCTGTCTCAGCACTGAGATTACAGCCACGCCCAGCTTTAAAGCAACAACTAAACAACTAACAGGGGCTTGGGGACCAGCTCAGGTCCTCTCGTGTGTGTGTCAGGCACTTTGCTGAATTTCCCCGGCCCAGAATATTTTCATTTTTGCAATTTTCCTAGAATGATGGGTTCAGCTGAGTCTGAATCTGTTACGAAGTGTACCTTAGTGCTGGATCAAAGTTCCGGGCATTTCATTTGGGAAGAATTCATGGAGAAGGTGATATAATTTAAATTTTTGACAGATTTGGGGCTTGCTTTATGCATATTTAAAATTTTTCCCGAAGAAAACCAGAGTCACAGGTTCTTTCTATTCAGCGATGAAAGTTCCGGGAGAAATGGGGTCCTTCCAAGGGAAGCATGTCAGACTCACCCTTTCATTTAGGATGTGTGAGGGCGCATGTGCCCAGTTCCCAGCCCCAAAGCTAGTGCCAGCAGACTTCACAGTGGGCTCAGGGTCTATGCGGTGGGTCACAGACAGCACAGTCTATAAGTGTGACCCTCTGGCCAGGGTAGACGGCAGTTCTGTGTTCACAGTCGGATATCTGACATCAGGAGATGCAGCATCGACTTGGGTCCTGCATTCACCCCAGGACAAACCCTTCATTGTTTCCTCATTTAAACACACTTTTCATTTATGTGCAATGAAAGCCTAGGAATCACAGCTTCTGGGACTCTATAATATAGAAAACAGTTTGGGGCTATAGCTCAATGGAAGAGTGCTTGCCTGTCATACACACACACACACACACGCAGACACACATGCACACACACGCAGACACACATGCAC
>NW_026590859.1:1961692-2028748 GCF_907164565.1 Psammomys obesus | reverse complement strand
ACACACACGCAGACACACATGCACACACACGCAGACACACATGCACATACACGCAGACACACATGCACACACACGCAGACACACATGCACACATAGAGACATATGTACAACAGAGACACTCCACACGGGTGTACCTCATGCTAGTCATGATCTGAGTTGAACTTCCTACCCTGTCACCTCCAACGTCTCTGGGCGGTGGCTCAGGATGTCACTAAGCTCAGCCCACTGATCCATCCAACTTCAGTTTTGTTGCAGGTTTCCTGGACAGGGTTCATCAGTGGCGACATTTCAGAAATAAACACATGAAGGACCAACCTCGGCACTACCATCTGCTTGTGGTCCAAGTACCTCCTCACACTTACCTGCCTCTGTGGGAAAGACAGAACAACTCTGTGCAGTCGGGAAAGCATGTCCTGATGCCGCGTGTGTGTGTGGAATGTCGGTGCCCCTTTCCTGCCGTGTGCTCCAACATAAGCTGCGCTTTCCCTGCAGCTGAGCAAGGCCTGACCGTTATCACCGATGGCCACCGTGCAGGTCACTGTCCAGCGTGGGCGTCAGAGCCTTGCTGTGCAGGCCAGTGCTGGTCTTAGCAGGGCTCTGAAAAGCCGCGCCGACCGAGTCTCCTGGAATGGATCTGTGGCTGTCCATCCAACTTGCTGCACTTACACCGAGAGGTCCTGACACGTTTGCTTGAGTGTGGATGCAGTTAAACCTATTTATTATTTACATTGCATGTGTCTGCGTATGTGCCATGTGCAACTGTGGAGGCCAGGGGCCAGCACTGGATCCCTGGAGTCAGTTACAAGAGGCTGTCAGCCCCTGTGAGCCCCTGCACATGGTGGTGGGACCCAAACTCAGGTCCTTTGGGACAAGTAAGAGCACTGAAGCACTGAGCTGCCTCTCCACCCCAGAACTGAGGTCGAACACTGGACTTACCAGAGTGTTGGTGATGTTTGGTCATGACCACGCTCATTTAGGCTGTGAGCAAGCTGATATTTTGGATTTCGTCAACTGTTGATTAAATTGATTTACAGCTCCCCGGCAGCAAGAACAGCGCCTGGCATGTGGCGGCCTCCCAACGAGCACTGTCCAGATTCAATGAATCCCTGGAGCAAAGGGGAAAAGAGGATATCAAAAATCACACCTAAATTGCTGCTGTTATATTAGACCCTCCCATTCAACTGAAGTGAATGTGCCATCAAAGGAGCTCACCGTTAGCCTGAAGGGACTTCTGAGCCCACATAGGCCTGGCCTGGGCAAGTGTGGGTGGCATGCCTATCCAACATGGGCTACTGCCTGTGTGCACATGAGAGTACATCAATACTGCCGTGCAAAGCCGACGACAGACATGGAGTAGGGGTGAGCCAATGGCCTGCGTTATCGTCTGCATGTGGCTCACGTGCTTGGACTTGGTCCCTAGCTGGTGGCACTGTCTTGGGGGACAGTGGAAGCTTTAGGAAGCAGGACCTGGCTGGAGGAGGCAGGTTGTCAGTGGCCAGGACTCAAGGGTTGTAGCTCCCTAGTTCCAGCTGCCCCGTGCGCTCACTGCCACAGCCACAGAGCTGACCCTGCCTCCACACCTTCCCTGCTGGGATGGACCATGTCCTCTGCACAGTGAGCGAGAATAAATATCTCCTAAGTTGCCTTTGCCAAATGTTCCATGACAGTGATGACCGAAGTAGCTGGGTAACCTACAGAACCGCCCTCCGCCTTTCAGAAAAGGCTGGCCACCCTCATCTAGAGCACCCCTGCAGCATGGACGGAGCTGAGGCTGTGGACAGGAAGTGACCTGCGGGGGCTCGTTACCACATGCAGGGCCGCACCCTAGCTCTCTGCTGGCCTCTCTTTTTGAATACTCCTCCACGCCTTCCCAAATCAGAAGACACTTGAAAACAGTAATGCACATGAGGTTAGAGGCTCCCCTGGGCCTGGGCTACGATGAGGAGCCATCTGCACGCTAAGGAGCTGATGGGTGCCATGCCAGGTTTCCACTTACATGACAGGGCCTTATTTCCGAACTCTAGGTTGGTTTTCCTGCTAATGAACATGTTGGGAAAACTGTCGCTTGAGTGCTTCCCACAAGCCTCCAGGAGAAAGTTCACCTCAAGGACCAAGAGTGGAGTTGCAAGACTGTGTCTACAAGAGATGCAGAGCCAAGAGGTACTTAGGCTCTAGCCTGAGTCCTACAGAGAATGAGCCATTCACAGGTAGAGGTGAATTATTCCAAAGGACTTAGATAGTCACGGTCGGCCAGCACAGCACAGGGACTTGTGGCCTTGGCAAAGGGGTGTTCCATACCACTACGTGGAGATGTCTGCAGTTGTTACCCATGGCACCCTGGGCTGCATAACCCCTACAGCAGAACCCAGGACTGGCAGTTCAGACTTCCAGGATGGACCAGAGATGGTGACACCCAAGGACTGTTTGTGTACTCATGCAAAATGCTCCTAGGATGTCGTAGGACCAGCACGAAGCAAGGGGGCCATATTGGATGGTCCACACCATCCCTTACTAAAGAAAGGGAAGATGTAAGCAGACTAGAGCATTCACCGAGGCCAACAGGGCTGAAGCGGACATGTGCTTTGGTGTGGCTCCTGGGCTGGAAACGTGGCTCTGTGGTGAACTGTGTGGCTGACAGGCATGAGGGCCTATGTGCAATCACAGGCACCACAGAAGCGAGTCAGGAGCGGCTGAGGTGGTCCAGTGGGTTCTTGCTGCCAGACCTGCTGACCTGAGCTTGACCTTCAGGACCCACAAGGTAGAAGAGATGCAACTTCTAAAAACTGTCCTCTGAGAGCCCCACCCCCACACACTGTGGCATACACCCGCACCCCTACACACAAGATAAGAACACGTAATAAAAAAATTAATGAAAGAAGCAAATGTGAAGCCTCTCACCTGCTTCTGCCAATTTTAAATTGCCCTTGACACAAGCTTGGCCTCATCCCAAGCATTTCCTTTAAGGCAATGGTCAGGCCTCTAAACTCCATCCATGAGCTTACTGAGCCTGGTTCAGCAGGGCAGGGATATACTCCAAGCCAACGAGTAGTTCTCTTGCTGTCAGATACACTTGCCTGTAAATGCTCAGAGTGGCTGATGGGATTGGCATAGCCAACCTAGACTTGAGTAGGATCCAGAGAGTGGCTTCTCACTCATGAGGGGAAAGCAAAGACACCAAGCTCATGATTGACAACTGGGGCTCCTTCTGTAATGGGAAATGCTGGCTTAGAGGTGTGGGAGCAATGAGTCTGGGAGAAAAAATGCTTTGCCTGGCTGTTGCCTCGAAGGCTTAAATGAGGCCGGGGCAAGAGGGACATTGGGAGTCACATTCTGGGCTGGATCACGTCTGCAAATCTCTTTTCTGGGCTTATCTGAAGTGAGGTGTGGTGACTTCTTCCTCCTTTGCTTTCCTTTTGGATTTCTGAGATATAGCTCACTGTAAAGTTCAGCCTGGCCTTGAACTCAGGACCTCCTGCCTCTGCTCCACGTGCTAGGATGAAAGGTGTGGACCACTAAGCTCTGCATTGGCTACTTTATTTAGAAGCAAATATCTTACCAAGAATGAAGCCATATTGTAGTGGAAGTTTTGCTTATGTAAATATGTTTTGTTGTAATCCCAAGTATGGAATAAGGGAAGCCACAACTGATAACAGCCTTTTGAGAGGGTATGTGGTCCTGGTCAGTTGGAAACTGCCTTGTGCACGGCCGTGGGTTTTGCCTCCGGAAAAGCATCCTGGTGTGAACCCTGAGAAGGTGTAAATAGGAGTAGGGAGGGAGGGAGAGGAAGATGGAGAGAGAGAGAACGCTTTGCTTCAAAACTCTCCTAGAGAAAAACACTTCAGAGAATGTTTCAGGGAGGCTGCTGCCAATTCGGGCCACTGTGCTGTCTGCTGCTACTCCTGGTCCTTGTTGCTGCCTTTGCTGTTGCTGGACTGCTGGATATCCTGACCACAGAGAGTGGAGTCGCCCCAAGGAACTAAGTCTAGAATGGTCTGTCCCTACTAAGCTTCTTTCTTTCCTACCTAGGGTTTGGGGTTTGAGGCATTTATGAACCCCAAATAAAGTAGGTTTAAAGAAATCAAAGCTTACACTGTATAAGCATAAAAATTGTTCAAAATGTGAAAATAAAGACCAAAGCATTGTTTATATAATTTAATGCTGATACCAT
Source organism: Psammomys obesus (assembly GCF_907164565.1). Lineage (NCBI taxonomy): Eukaryota > Metazoa > Chordata > Mammalia > Rodentia > Muridae > Psammomys > Psammomys obesus. Next base: position 2,024,580 of record NW_026590859.1, on the reverse strand, counting down.
CTATTGTCCAACAAGCCCACATGAGGCCACCTGATGGTTGGGAAGTAAGTTACTTAAACTTTCTAATTACTAATGAGTGACTGTCTTCGTTAGGGTTTCCATTGCTGTGAAGAGACACCGTGACCAAGGCAGCTCTCATAAAGGAAACATTTAATTGGGCTGGCTTATAGCTTCAGAGGTCTAGTTCATTGTCATCATGGCAGGAAACATGGCGGCATGCAGGCAGACGTAGCGCTGAAGGGCCTGAGAGTTCTGTATCTGATCCACTGGCAACAGAAGGAGACGGATATGTTTCACATTGGGCGTAGCGTGAGCATTTCAGACCTCAAAGCCCTGCTCCACCGTTGCAAACTTCCTCTAACAAGGCCACACCTCCTCCAATAAGACCACACCTCCTCCAATAAGGCCACACCTCCTCCAACGAGGCCACACCTCCTACGAGTGCCACTTCCTACGGGCCAAGCACTCAAACACGAGTCTACAGGGAGGTGGAGCAAACCTATCCACACCACCACAGTGACTAAGCCTGGACTCTGCAAGGTTAGTGATTAACCTGAGAAAATTGCTAAATCAAAAAACAAAAAACAAAAGGACTCAGCAGGTGCAATGGCTCGCACTTGTACCAGCAATCATGAGCTGAGACAGGAGGATTCCTACCACAAGTCTGAAGCTGCCTAGGCTACACATCGAGTTACATCCTAAGCACCACCATCCTAAACCAGATTAACATGATGTCTCAAAGTGATTTATTTGGCAAAATGAAAATGAATTCTGTCAAGCAGAAAATGCGACCACCGAGGACCTGACCTTAATGCTGTTAGATACCTAGGGTATCCATGACTTTCCTGCTGCTGTGATAAAATAGCACAACCAAAAGCAACTTAGGGGAGAAAAGGCTGTTCTCACTTTAACAGAAGATATAAGAGCTGATCATGGAGGAAAGGCTTGGAGGCAGACCAGAAAGCTGGCTGATCACAGTTTCATCCATACACAGGAAGCAGAGAGTGAGAACAGGAAGTGGGGCAGGCTATGAAAACTTCAAGGCCTGCCCCCAGTACTTCAGAGAAAGCTGTGTTTCCTAAAGGTTCCACAGCGTCCTCAAATCCATGAGCCTACGACGAAGGCTGTTCCTCACTCAACCCTACAGTGGGTCTATGTGTCATGCAAGCCGCCTGCATCTTTGTTTTCTGCATTTTTCTCCAGTTCGATCTCTCACTGTCAGGGTAGACAATGAGTTAGGCAAGTCTTTGCTTACATATTTGTGTGAGAATCTTGTTTTTTGTTTTGTTTTGTTTTTTAAGGCAGGCTTTCTCTGTGTATCTCTAGTTGTTCTGGAATTGACTCTGTAGACCAGCCTGGTCTTGAACTCACAGAGATCTGCCTGCCTCTGCTTCCCAAGTGCTGGGATTATAGGTGTGGGCCACCACCGCCTGGGAATCCTATTTTGACAGATGTATCGCACTTCCTCTTGCACTGTGGGCTTCCAGTTTTCCACTCTCTATGCACTGCAGTGAATTGAACTTGTCTGCATTTCATTTCTTAGCCAGCACATTTAAGTCACTATTTAAAAAATAAAAAAGTGTTAATCCCAGAACTTGAGAGGCAAAAGTAGGTGGATTTCTGTGGGGCCAGCCTGATCTACATACAGAGTTCCAGGGCCACACAGAGAAACCCTGTCTTGTAAATAAGTAAACAGAAAGAAGGGGCTGTGAGGTGTTTCAGTGAGTACAGGCTTGTTGCCAAGCCCTACCACAGAGCGTGGTCCCTGGAGCCCAAACGGTGGAAGGAGAGAACTGCTCCTACGAGCTGTCCTTTGACCCCCACAGACTCACTGTCTTCCCTGTGCACACACACACACACACACACACACACACACACACACACACACCTACCTAAATAAACACAACTTAAACTCTTAGAAAAACAAAACAAACGCAGGTTCTCTCTGGTCTACTTTTAAGTAGTTTTGCTCCTGCACGTTGCTGGTTGCCCTTCCGGTCGCAGGCTTGCTCAGGTCACCTGTCCGCCACAGGAACGATGGTGTCTTCTTCACAATTCACTGGCCCTGTGAGGGCTCACACCACACCACACTCAGTTTCTAATGGCTGTGGCTCTGAAACACCACCGCATCATGTGAGGGCCACAGAGCCACTGGGGCTCTGAGTTAGCCTGATGTTATCCTAGGGTGTGTCCAGGAAGAGTAAGGCAAGACAATGACGGCTCCAAAACAAGCCCAGCCCTCTGTGCTCTTGGCTCCACCCAGAGCATGGGCCAAGGAGAATGGTTTCCCCAGCCAGCGTCTTCTTCAGCACTTCTGCTTGCCATGCTCCTGGCACTGCTGCCTCAGAGGACTGTCCATCGGCCCAGAACTGGTTCTGGCCCTCTTGATAAATCTGCCCACAAGCTGGGAATGTAGAATGAAAACTCAGAAAACATCCCCATTCCATGGGCTCAGTCTCTCCTCATGACCCTGCCTTCACATCAGGACTGGAGGTGAATCCAAATCAGTCAGAGGGAGGGAGGGAGAGACAGACAGAGGCAGAGAGGAGGGAAGGAGGAGGGGTTCAAGCAGGAGCTGGCAGGCCCATCTGCAATCTCAGCCTCGACTAACGCCTTGGGCTTGTTTCCTGTCGTATCAGACCATCTTCCAGGCCAGCGTGCTCCATGTGGCTGCAAAAGGCCAAGCAGGATCAGGCCACATGCTGATCTGGACAAGAGGCCAACAATGGGGGATGGGTGCCCACACATCAGCACTTCTGCCAAACCCTGAGCTAATCACAGCTAGGCCTGGCCCTCATGTCAGAGGTTGACTTGGGCTGCCAGGCTGGTGGATGGCCAGGGCGCTCTCCCATGTCTGTGGATCCTGAAGGCTTTCGTGAGCTCTGGCTCCAGCTGCGTGCAGCTGCATCCAGCTGCGTTCTTGTTCTCTGCCCTGTGTCTCCCGGTTGTTCCTTTATGTTTGTGTCTGGGCTTCATCAAGAAGTTGGCCCCCTTTTCACTTTCCACAGAATAACCATCCGCACATGGAGACAAGGGACTTATTGCTGTGACTGGGCAGACATTCGTCCTCTTAAAAGGCTTTTGGCTACCCAGCTTCCTCCGGTCACCCTTCCATTGTGTCCTTCCCAGCAAGGGCATGGGCACTGCTTGTCAGAGCATGAAGGCCCACCTCCAGGGCTTCATACCAGTCTGTCCCTGTGGACTGTGGCTAAGTCGTGCTGGCCACCTCATTCTTCCCTTCCTGAAGGCAGTAGTGGCACACGAGAGCACCTGTCTTTCTGAGAGGTGCTGCACCCTCCCTTCACCACGCCTGAGAGGGGGTAGAACCAACAACTCAAATGTTGGTGAGAACACAGCTGATCTGAGAGCTCCTGGCTGCCTGGAAAAACGCTCTACCAAGTCCTCTAATGACTGAGCAGAGAGCGACACCACAACACAGCCGTTAACTCCAGGTATAGACATGAGAGAAACGGAAACACACGCACACACAAACACACTTACACACTTGCCCCTGAAAGCAGATTGTTCACAACCAAAGAGGAAACAATCCAACTGCCACCAACCAGCCAAGAGATGGGTCAGGGAGTCCACTGTGATTCCAGCCAGCCACCAAGTGCTCATGGATGCATGCTCTAACCCGGGAGACCTTGCCAGCGTCACGCCACATGGAAGAAGCCTGTTACGAGAGACAGCAGGCCACACCCTTCTGGTCAGACAGACACAGGTGGATCCCGCTGGCCCGGGACTGCTCGGGTTTCTGTGGAGGGTACGTAGCTGAAGAAGGGCCCTTTCCTTATCGTTGCTATTGCTGTTGTGTGCGCATGTGTACATGTGTGTTTGTGAGGGTGCACACATGTCACGGTGTGTGTGTGGAAGCCGGAGGGGACACTGGGCGGTCAGCGCTCAGCTTCCATTGTGGGATCTGGGGATTTGCATCTCCATCCCTGAGCCACCCTGCCAGTCCTGAGGTGCTTTCTGAAGTACAAACATATAAAATTGACTGTGTTAATGTTTCTTTAAACAACAGTGGTTAAATGGAGTTTTTGTTTGTTTGGTTGGTTTTGGTTTCTCAAGACAGGGTTTCTCTGTGTAGCCCTGGCTGTCCTGGACTCACTCAGGCTGGCCTCAAACTCAGCGATCTGCCTGCCTCTGCCTCCCAGAATGCTGGGATAAAAGGCGTGCGCCACACGACCTGACCGGCTTGTTTTTGTTTTAAGACAGGTTCTTGCTATGTAGCTCCGGACGGCCTTAAATTTGCCGTGATCCTCCTGCTTCAGTGTCTCCAGAGTACTAGGCACGGGCATACAGCACCATGCTCAGTTTGACTGACTGAATGATTCAACAGTGCGGAGAATTGAACCCAGGACCCAGTGTGTGTTAGGAGAGCATTCAACCGCTGAGCTTCATCTCCAGCCGGCTGTACCCTTTAAACGGGTGAGTTAGAATTACATGGTAGGGAACTGTATTTCATCAAAGCTGCTTTTCCTCAGACAAGAGATTCACATTAATCCTGTTACTGTGCACAGCACACAGTGACGCTCAGGCCTGAGAGGAAACAGCTGGCAAGCTGAAATGAGCTATTGTGGAGATTAATGAAGGTCTATTCATAAAGTGTGGGAAGGCTACAGGAGCCCAACCAGGAATGGTGGAGGGTCCCGTGAGCAAGGGGAGGGAATCTGGACCAAAGCTGCCTTCCAGGAGAAAGAAGCCACTGTCACAGCAGCCAGCACAAGCTCAGCTCACAGCCTTGCCTGTGGGAGGCCCTGCAGAGCCTGAAGACACAGGAGCTGGCCTTGGAGTGTGGGAAGGCGGGACGCACGGAACAGTCGTGACAGCCACGGCCACCATCTTAATTTCCTTTGTTTTGTCCCCTCCTGCCAATCCCACCAGAAACAGGCTTGGGCATTCTATGATCTAATAAGGAACTTCTTGATTGCAGCCAGATGTGGTAGCTCTATATAACCCAGCCCTTGGAAGGCTGGGGCAGGAGGACTGCTGTGAATTTAAGGCCAGCCTGAGCTACAGAAATTCTGTCTCAAATGAAACTGATTATTACAAAGCTTGAGGATTTTTCCGGAGCAAAATACTTTCAGGCTTTTGCAGACATGCCCAGTTTCCTCCCAGCGAGGCTGGGAAAGGACTGCAGACCTTTTCCCCATCTGCTCAGTGGGTGGGGAATGGACAAGCTGGGGTAGGATCCTGGCTCTGCAGGACAGCACTATGGGTAGAGGTCTCCACTTCCTGTTCTGGTAACATTTGCTGCCCCAGGCTCATTTCTTCTGGAAGGAAGTGTGGTCTTCTTTCTCAGCAGCATTTTTTTTTTTTTAAGATTGAGATTTGCATTTGGCTAACAGTCTGGGAATGAAAGAGGGAATGAATGCGCTGTGGGCTGAGCTGTGTGTCCCCTGCCTGTTCCACAGTGAAATCCTAACCCCCAAGGAAACTGCTTAGAATTACTACGTCCACAGGCAGTCTTCAAAAGACAAGAGATAAAATGAGGCACTGCCATAGACAATCTTCATAAAACAAGCTCAGGACACACACACAGAGACGACTGTGGAAGGGTGGGCACGTCATCTACAAGCCAAAGTCCTCAGAGGAGAGCCCAGGCTTCCGAGACCACGGAAGCCAGACCGAAGGCTCTGGCTGAGAATATGCCCGGCCGGCATTCTTGGTTACGGCGGCCGCAGAAAACTGATGCGCCACCATCCCCAGCAGAAGTGAAGCACCGAGCACTGTTTCCTGCCTTTTACAGGCAGCTGGTTCTGCATGCACCCCTCCTCCTGGCTGACTGAAACAAGTGCCAACTATAATTCAAGTCCTCTTCCAGATTTGTAGAGGCCCAATGCAAGTCCACGGACTCTAGGGAGCGCACCTGACCTGGTCTTTGGCCACTGGCTGACAAGCTCATCAGCTGAGTTCTCACGGCTGCCACTTTTCTGCTGTGTCCTGTTCTGGACTTGGGCCTTTGCCATGCCCCAGTCTGGACTAAGTCCCCGAAGCTCTCTGAATGCCCAGCCCCAACCAGCCCTAAAACAGAACCCTCTGCCTCTGGGCTCTCTTCCCAATGCTCCTCGGCAACAGGAGGGACTGGTCACATTCTGGAAATGTGCCACTACAGCAATAAAATAGCATGGCTGTGTCTCGGGCAGTGTGCACGCTGCTCTGCCTTGATCGGTTGAGACAGGTTTCTATAAGGCACTGCGGCTGGGGCTCTGCCCCCTGGGGGCTGGGGACTCCCTGGTGTTCTCTGGGTCCCTGCTTTTCCTGACCCCTGGAGTCGGCAGGCAGCCAGTTCTGTCTTCACCTTAGGTGTCTGGGGCTAATTTGACGCACAGGTGTGACAGCCACCTCCTCACCTGCTGTGGCTGGTGGTTGTCATGGAAACAAACCCTCCACTTCCAGGGTGTAGGCACCACCTTCTGGTACCTGCACTCAGACCCTAAGATGCCAGATTCGCTTGGTGCAGGTGCCAATGGCTTTCTAGAGCGACAAGACCAACTTCCTCCATCTTTGCCCACCTTCATGTGAAAACTGCGTCCTGGAAACTCGGCCTCCTGCTGGAGACTGCTTTTTTTTCTTCTTCTTTGTTTTGTTTGAAAACCGAACATCTCTGGTCAGAAAACCTAGGTTTTCCCTTTTATCAGCCTTTATCCCTGTCTCTTACACGAACACACACATGCGTGTGTTCGTGCACACACACACACCATGCAGAAACAGCCCATTTTGCTGGAAGGATGCCTGTCAGTTTCCAGCTGTGCTCAGAGGAAGTGCAGCCGGCTCTTGCTGTGGTATGTTTGGGGAGCTCTTCTGGGAGACAGCGGCACAGCAGGCAGGACTTGGGCGCTTGTCCAGAGACCAGGAACATCAGGAGACTCGGCAAAGCCTGGGGAGGCAGTTGTGTTAGGACGGAGGACTACGGCACAGTCACGGAATTCAGCCACATCAGAGGTCAACTTTTCCACCTTGATTGTATTCGCTTCCACCATTTATCACCACGTTACACACACACACACACACACACAGCACACGTTACACACCACAATTATACACATATACACACAGCACAAGTTACACACATACACACACCTGAGTTTTTGAGACAGGGTCTTGCTAAGTGGCCCTCGCTGGCTTAGAACGAGCTATGTAGACAAGACTCTCCTCAGTATTGTGGCCATCCTCCTGTCTCTACTTCCTAAGTACTGTGATTACAGGCCTGTGCCATCCCACCCACCTGGTATGTGTGTGTTGCGTGCTTGTGTGAATGTATGCCGTGAGTGCAGGTGCACCCAGACTCGGGCACCAGATCCCCCGGAGCTGGAGTTCTGGTGGCTGTGGGCCTCTCAGTGTGGGTGCTGGCGCGTTCTCAATCACTGAGTCGTCCCTCCAGTCCTGAAACGCCATTCTTTCTCCCAACTGTCTCTTCCCCTCCTACTGTCACTGAGGTTTGTCTTCCGCCGTCCCTCCAGTCCTGAAACGCCATTCTTTCTCCCAACTGTCTCTTCCCCTCCTACTGTCACTGAGGTTTGTCTTCCGCTGCCGAGACCTAGTGGAAGGATGGAGAGGCTCGGGAGCAGCAAGGAAAAGCCCAGGGGGCTCCTGATGGCACCTGTCCCGGCACCTCCTGGGGTTTGTGAGGCCTAACTGGTCCACCTAACAGCATTTAGGCAGAGAATTGAGTTCAAGGCCAGCTTGGACCATATGAAACCGTGTCTCAATACACACACACACACACACACACACACACACACGCACTCCACATTTCAGTTTTGGTTTGAAGCATTTTTAAAATTAATTTTTGTTGTTTTTGAAACAGGATCTCACTATGAAGGCCAGGCTAGCCTTGTAATCAGGATCCTCCTGCTCAGGCACAATGTCTGGTTTATTTATTTATTTTTAATTGTTTTGGTTTTGTTTTCAGTGAGCATGGTTCACTATTTAAAAAGATAAGAATGACATAACTTTTCAGAAGGTCTTCAAGGATGTCAGAATAGTTGCCTTGGAGAAAGCGAGGCTTGCTGGACAAAGCTGCTATTTTTAAACCGTGGAGGGTTAGCGGGAGGGTGAGAAGGATCTGAGCACAGCTTAAAAAACAGGTCAAGGAGCAGGGAGGCGCAGAGCATCTCCCTGACACTCCAAAGAAAGGAGCAGGGAGGCACAGAGCATCTCCCTGACACCCTGGAGAAAAGCCTGTTGGGCAGGCGCCATCGGGGGTCCTTGGTGCTCAGTGACAACCCGGACATGCTTACTCAGCAACTAAATGTCCTCTTAAATACACAGGAAGCTGGAAAACAGCCGGCTATTGCTTTTATAATCCCCATGGGAAGACATCTGCCCCTGCCTCCTCACAGTTCAATGCACAGCAGAGACGGCAAAAGTCCACATCCTGGGACTTAGCAGTGATAAGCATGCAGGGCTTCTAGTCAGGCCCCATTACGGAACACCATCCCAGAGACCTTCACTCTGCAGAACTGTGCGCTGTAGCCACGCCCCACCACACCTCTGTGCAGGGAAGAACAGAGGCTGGGCATCCCCTCTGCGGGGAGGCGCTCTCCTGGGGTGGGGAGGCAGCTTGTCTCCCTGGCCACTCCAATACACCAGGAGGCGTGTCACCCACCTGGCTGGCTTCCGAGGAAGGGCAGGTGAGCACCCTCTCCAAGGACAGGGCAGACTGTTCCCTGCACACGCCTAAGGAGGGCTGGGGCTGCAGCTCGGCGAGGGGCACTTACACGGCATTGCAAGACCTTGGGTTTGATCACAGCACTTGAGAAAAAGCGAAGATTAACCCAATACACACCCCAGACGTAACTGAGGACTTGTGCAATCCCAGCCTGAGTCCCCCAGCCTGGGGACTCAGGCAACTGAGGTCCCAGACGCCAAGCTGGCTCCAAAAACTGACCATGAAGCCTACCCTACAGCATCTGTGTGGGCAAATCAGCTGTGAGCGCAGGGCCCTGATGGGGAGAGGAGCAGAGTGCAAAGACTGCAAGGTGGCGACAGCCCTGTCATTTCCTGGCTGGCCCCTCTCAGCCAGAAAGCAGCTGGGATGCTCTGGCCAGGTGTCGGCAGACAGCCTCCCCGCCACATCAGCCCAGGCCCAATGCAGAGGCCCAAGAGCGACAACCGCAATGGTCAAGACACCCTGATCTGTGGGGTAGCAGGAGGGGCCCTGCAGTGAGGGGACAGCCAGCCAGGTTGAGGGACTCACCGGCACAGGTTCTAAGCTCTGTACAAGAGCCTCATTCTGACTCCTGAGCACAGGGCTATTGGGATGGCTCCCACCTGCTTCTGAGGCTGCGCTCTGTCCTCTTCCATGATCCCGAAGCCCCAGAGGAAGGACGGCAGTGTGGCCACAGGCACTTACACTAAACACAGGCACCTGGGGAAGGAGCAAGGGGTGGGTGGTGGGGAGAAAGGCTGGAGGCCTCAGACACGGAGGATACAGCCTACAGTATGACTCCTAAGGTAACCTTTCTGGAAGCTTTTGGGACCTCACAGCCACAGACACCTTACACATCAAGGCTCTTCAGATGGTTTTAGGGAACTTCCCAGTCCCTTCCTCCCCAGGCCTTTTGCTGTCCTGAGACCACAGGCTCATCAAAGCCTCAGATCCCAGGGAAGCCCAGACTTCCCTGCTGCTCCCTTCCACTCAGCAGCCTGCCTCCTTGCCCCTACAGGAGTACAATGACAGATCAAAGCTTTGGAACCCCCTTGGTCCTCTGAGGTGTGAGTCAGTGGGGACACATACCTCCCATCTTGCCTGGGCCATCTGCAGTCAATTACAGGCTCTTTGGAAGCCAAGAGGGTGGAGTCTCTGCTGTGGAGCCCTGTGATTAGCTATTATTTCAAATGCTGCCCATGGGGCAGCCAGCTGTGAGGAGCGGTCACGACTCAAAGCCCTTCTCCTCAGAAAGATGCCAAGGATGTTCGGAGTCTCATGTCTGGATAAGCCCTCCCTTCCTGGGCTGGACACTCCACACCGGGCTGCAAAGGAGCCGTGACAGTTCCTGCGCAGTGACTGGGAGAGGGGAGGGGCCTTGAACCAGGAAGCGGAGGCGGGAGGACCGCGGGAAAAGACCGCCCCGGCAGGCAGGCTCTAGTTTGTGCACGCTCACTGTGGCCGCTGCTCGAGGCACTGCTCCTGCCGGCTGCGAAGGCCTCTCTTCCACTATCGTGCCAGCTCTGCAGTCCACAGCACTCTCCAGCCATGAGAGTCCACCCAGGGAGCTGCAGTTCACAGGGAGGAGTGCCACAGTCCTTTTCTTTCATGCTTTTCAGCAAAGCAACAAACTCATTTCCTCTCTCGTAATAAATATGGCAAACAATGGCACACAGATCCAGCAACCATGGCCTTGCTAATGCTGAGATGTCAAAATGCCTATTTAGCAAAAACTGCCCCAAGTCATCACTTTAAAAGATCTTTTAAAGATAAATCTGTGTGTGTGTGTGTTTGTGTACTGGGGTGTCATGGCATCCATATGGAGATCTGAGGACACTGGTAGTGTTCTCTCTTACGATGTGAGTTTGGGGAATAGAACTCTCGTCCGGTATGGTGGCTCATGCCTTTAATCCCAGCACTCAGGAAGCAAAGATATGCAGATCACTGTGGGTTCAAGGCCAGCCTGGTCTACAAAGTGAGTTCCAGGACAGCCAGGGCTACACAGTGAAACCCTGTCCTGAAAAACCAAAAAGGAAAAAAAGTGTCAATTGTGGCTTGTTTCTGAGGACAAAGGGAATCATTGCCGGCAATCGGGGATCAGAAGGAACCCTGCCGTGCACACCGGAAGTAGAATTACTAATCTGGGTTGTTTCTTATGTGCACAGGAAGTACATGTCAATGTCTGTGTGTACTCACATGTGTGCCCACGTTCAGACAAGCATTCCCAAGTTTCGAGAGCCCCGGGGGGGGGGAACAGCCAGCAAAAGCAGCACCCATCCGGCTGCAGAGCGCTGGCTCTGTCATCCTCACTCCACAGGCAGCGGCCAACCTGGGCTACATGTCAAGGCCACGGCCACCCTAAATTTCATAGCAAGATGTTGTCTCAAAAGTGTCAAGGGCGGGACTCGTGAGGGCCTGGGTTTGATTCTCGAACACTGCAAATCAACCATCCAACCACCCACCCACCCCCAACAACCAACCAACCAACCAACCAACCAACCAAAACCACATGACAAAACAGCTTGGATGGGGCAGTGGCTTGGGAGGTGCAGATTAGACCTTTAATGTCAAGGTTGTCCTGCGCAATATGGACAGAGACAAGATCAGGACACACATTACTGTCCTCACCACAGAGAAACCTGAATATCTTGTCAGAAAACAAAATCCCTAAGCAAAAGGGGTGCATGTGTGAAGGACATGGGATCCAGCTTGAACGTAATCCTACTATCTGAGACCAGCCTAATTCCTGAAAAAATAATGATGGCCAGATTGTAAGCCATTCGATGAAAAATGAAGCACATGTCTGTAAGTTAAGGTGAGCTAGGCCTGGTAGCTTAAGCCTGGGTTTTCAGCACTCTAGGGCAGGGAGATTGCCATGAGTCCCAGGTCAGTCTGGGATTGATACTCTCATCTTAAAATATACACATACATACATGTTCTTATCTTAAAACAAAGAAAGAAATTAACTTTTTACAGAGGAAGTCTGCCAAATCCTGTCTCAGACACATGGGCAGTCATGCAAGCTGAACCCCTTGGTGAGGCTGCAGCATCGCTTCAGTGATGCCCTACCTCAGAGTGTCCAGGTCAAGACATCGAAGGGCACAGCAGGTGTGATGGGAGCCTGCAGGCCTGCCTGTGTGCTCTGGCTGTCTAACATGGCTGGCACAGTGGTAAGGCGTGAGTGCAGTTGGGGTCTGGTGGCAGACAGCAGTTAAGGGTCCACAGAGAACACACAAAAGGACAGGGCCACACAGCTGGGAGGTCGGCAGCCACCTCCCCCGCAACTCAGGCTAAGATGTGATGTCCCTGTCATCTGGAGCAAGGCTCACCCTGGCTTTGTTATTTGTAATGACATTGATTTTTTTTTTTTTAATGAAACAGCCTAAAATAATGGTTTTTAATAATTAAAAGTGTGATTTCCTTTTCACTTTCACCTGCTGCACAACTCAAAGTCCAGCTAAGGCAACAAGAGACAGTGGTGTTGAGGACAGACGTCAACCTTGGCTCCAAGCGGTAGTTCTTGAACTGCAGAGATCAGTGCTGCTTTACATACACGACTGTAAATGTGTGTCTTAGCTATATGATCACGAGGAATTTTAGAGTCAGTGAATAAATGTGTCTTCTAGGTTAGACCATTTACACTTTTTAAAAAGTTTGGCTAGACAAGTAAAAAGTAAGAACTGAGTTGACACAGCAGCAAGAAGTCTCCCGCTCTCACGGCCAGCTTCACCATGGGGCCAGAGAGATGGCTCAGCAGGTAAAAGCACTGGCCGCTCCTCCAGGGGACCTCAGTGCAATTCCCAGCTCACAACCACCTCGAACTCCAGTTCCAGGGAATCCAGCACTCTCACACAAACATCCATGCAGGCAAAACAGCAATGCATGTAAAATAAAAATTAAAATCATAATTGGATAACTTACAGCTGACAAAGTTTGACAAACACAAGCTTCAATTTCTCAATGTGACAGTTCTTTAGGTTGTCCTGGCTCTGGTTACAGTGCACTTTCCAGGAACACCAGCCTGCAGTCTGCCTGCAGCGTGCTCCTGGCACAGTGGTCAGAACCAGACCTCATGGTCCACGGGTGCAGCTGCCCCACCATACTCATTTTTCTCCGGTGACGAAGAGGTGGACATTCTTCGGAGACTGCAGCATCTGCGCCGCTCGCTCCGCGCCGACCACAGCCGCCAGCCTCTGGGCATCGTACTTGGAATAGAGCACAGTGCAGGTCCACGTGGCCTCCTCGCCTCTGCTGGTGGCTTTCAGCATGTTACAGACTTCGCTGTAGAAGTGAGGGTATGTTGGCAGTTCGTAGAAGATCAGGTTCCTGATGCCTTTTATTGTGTACCTGTGAGGAAGGAGGGGCATGAAGGAGCAGCAGAAGCCATGCCAGCAACTGCTTCATAGGCACATGGCTCACTACATTCCTACATGCTGGGGTGAAAAGAAGAGCACAAATCACGGGAGAAAATTACTCTAGAGCTAGAGCCTTTACCTTTGTGACAATGTAACTGAATTCCTAATGCTGAGTCTAAGAAAATGATAACAGAAATTTCTATTTATTAAAAAATATTTTTGGAGACAGGATTTCGCTAGGTAGTCCTTGCTGACCTAGAACTCTCCAGTAGACCAGGCTGGTCTGAAACTCACAGGGAACTAATTACCTGCCTCTACCTCCTCCTGAGTGCTGGGATTAAAGACTGCACTACAATGCCTGGCCTAATTTTCAAATTTCTCTCTCTTCTCTATCAAGCCATCCATCCATCTACCTATCTGTCATAGGACACAATCTCATTATAGAGCCCTGGTTGGCCTGGAATTTATGGTGGAGACCAGGCTGGCCTCAACTTACAGAGATCTACCTGCCTCCCAAGTGCTGGTATGAACCACAATATCTAACCTTTTTAAAACCATTTGATAAATTACAATTATTGACTTTAGCCCTCTGTGTGTGTGTATGTGTGTGCGCACGCACACACGTGTGTGTATACCACAGCACGCATGCAGAGAGCAAAGGACAACTTGTGGGAGTCATTTCTCTTTTCTCCATGGGGAACCCAGACATCTTTACTAGCTGGACCATCTTACTGGCTCCGTGTTCTTTAGAGACAAGCTGGACTCAAACTCATGAGACCAAGACCGGCCAAGGACTCAACAATCCACCTGCCTCAGCCTCCCAGGACGTTGGAGTTACAGCTTGTGTCACCGCAGCTGCAGAGATTTCTACTTCCTGAGCCTGATCTGCATGAGCTGAAGTAAAACAGTGCGCAGGACTAGAAAGCATCAGAGGAGGCTGATGGCTGTGGAGGTGAGGATGTGCCATTGAGGCTGGTAACCTGAGCTCCACCCGAGTTAAATTCCTGGAATCCACAGCCAGAGGAGGGCTGACTCCCTGAAGACACCCTCTGACCTCCACCCATGCACAAACACGCGTGTGCGCACGTGCGCGCGCACACACACACACACACACACACACACACACACACACACACACACACAAAATAAGGATTAAAAAAAAAATCTGCCAAAAAAGTAAACACTGTGCTTGACAATTTAATCAGGTAAAAAGGGGATGAGGTCAGACCCAGGGCATTGACGGCAACAACAGTAACAGCACCTGCTGGTCCTTTCTCATCTCTGTGGACAGAGATCTCCCAGGTTCACCCACCTTACAAGATCCTGCTGACGCTGCATTCAGCATCGTCAAAGCAGAGCACAAATGTCCACCTCAACCCAGCAGCATGGTGGATGCAGGGCGCGAACTGCAGGGACTCCCTGAACAGCTGGAGTCAAGGTCACATGGCTCCCCTGAGGGAGCCAGCCGCAGGCCGCTGACAAGGCTCTGACTCTCCTGTTAGAGAGTCTAGTACACAGATGGTGCTGCTCACAACAGGAGCTTTGTCTCATCCACAGTTCCGCCTTCCTCTGACCTCACAGCACATCCTGGTCTCTCTGGAGACCCCCATGATACCATTCATTACTAAAAACAAGGCACTTATGTTAGCGTGTGTGAGTGCCTGCACATGTACTATGGGTGTCAGAAGTCAGAGGAGGGCACTAGATCCCCTGGAACTGACATTACAGAAGGTTGTGGCCACAACGTGGATGTTGGGAATCAAATCCCAGTGCTCTTACAACGCTGAGTTGTCTTGCCAGCTCCGTCCCCCACTGAAGAACTTAAGCAAACAGCCCGAGGTTGATATGAAGACAAACAGTATGCCAGGTGTGTGACGCACATCTGTGATGTTAGCACGTGGGAGGCGAAGGTAGGAGGATCAGAAGAACATTATCCTCAGCTAAGCAGAGAGCCTGAAGCCAGCCTGTGCTACAGGAGCCTGTCTTAATACAAAAACAACCCCACAAAACACCACCACCAACATTGACTTCCACTTCACCAGTGATTGCTGGTGCTCAACTTGGTCACATGAAATGATGCACTATTCACATACAACCTACGTGCTTCTGTCCTGAGAGATCAGGGCACTGAGAAAACCCATCAGCACCTCAGACACCAGTAGAGGTATGCCCTCTACCTGCTACAGGAATTTGAGTCCTGTGTAGATGGAAGGTTGCTATGGCAATTATGAAATCCAAGACTGAAACAGCCCCCTACACTACTGGCCAGCAGACACGGTGCGAATGAACAAGAGACGAGGCTGCACTGATAAAAAACACCTATAGGCAGCTTATTCTAACGGTAGCCAAAGTGATGCACACTGGTCATCTGCAAAGACTCTGTCTGTCCCTCATCACCAACTTCAGCAGCACCGAGCTCAGACCCAGCATAAGACTTATCAATAACTCTCAAGAATTCTAAAGCTGGGTGATGATGGCGCACACCTTTAATCCCAGCGCTGGGGAGGCAGAGGCAACTGGACCTGAGCTCAAGGCCAGTCTGGAATAGAGTAAACTTTAGGATAGCCAGGACTACACAGAGAAACCCTGTTTAGGGGTGGGAGACAAGAAACCACCAACAAAAGAATTCTAATATACATTCAAGTTTGGGAGCTACCTGCCCAAATAATAAACAATCAGATAATCTAGATTATGGGATATAATTATAGAAAACATGATATGACCCTTTAAAACATGTCAAGTCATGAAAGAGAACAAAAGCAAGAGAACACTGTAGATCCATTCTTTCACAACTGGCATTCTGAGCCAGGCCACACGAGCGTGGGTGAGGTGTCCTATACACTAAAAGGGCCTAGCATTATTCCCGCTCCAAACACACTAGGATGAACATACTGTGTGGCAAGCAAAAACATCCTGACAGAGAAGTGTCCTGGGGAACAAGTGCCATGGTTGAGACTAAGCTAAAGAAAGCGACGAATGCAATGTATCCTGGACTGGGAAACAGCATGGGAGAGCTGCTCCAGGCCACACATTAGCAATGGCATTGCAGTGACACTCAGTGCTAGGACACAGATGTTGTGGCCACATGGAAGAACGCTGTGTTAGATGTGTGCTGCATACACTTCACTCAGGTGAGGGCGTGAAGCGTCTCTCAGCTTTCTTTTCTTTAGGAGAGAAGGCTGGCTCTCAGGCTGGCCTTGCAATGGAGAGGGATGACAACTCTGAGCCCTCACAACTGACTCTTGATGGTTCCGGCAGAAAACAAGAGTGAATGCAGAGACACAGATATGCACAAATGCCGTATGTGTGCCCGTGGCTGGGGAGCTCAGAAACAGGGGCAGCAGATCCTGTTTATTAAGATCCTGTCATTTTCTTCTGAAATGAAATCTTTCTTTCCCTAGACATCTAGGGCAAAGAAGGATGTATGGAGAGCTATCCGTTAAACACACCCCCACAATCTACGCAGCTAAACAGCGAGCCCTTACCATGCTTGTACTCTGCTTCATGATCTGCACATAAAGGCCTAGAGGGGAATGCCCTGTTGCATGTAGTGTGCCTGTAAGTGTGTTATTTCAAAAAGACCAGTAACAGGCTCAGACACACACCTACTCTCAGATTTCTCAGGTAAAAAAAGAAAAACACATTAAAATGTTGATAGTTTAATTTTTAAAAGTTAGTTACTGTATTTGTGGCACCCACGCAGAAGCCAGAGAGCAAGTCGAGAGTATTGTCTCTTTCCACTGTGGGGGTCCTGGGTGCTGAACTGAACTGATCAGAAGGGTGCCTTTCCATGCTGGGCCAACTCACTGGCTCAGGTGTTTTTTTCTTTAATTTTTCCCCCTACAACAGAATCTCACATAAAATAAGCTGGCCTCAAATTCATAATGTAGCCACGGCTGGCCTTGAACTCTGGATCCTCTCAGCTGTGCAAGGACTCAATATGACTAGCAAATCACAGTATTTATATGAGGTAGGAGATCACAGGCGACTGTTTTCTTTTTAACTTAAATTTCCAAGTTCTGTACATGTAATAAATACCCTCAGAATTGGAAAACCAAAGAAAAGTCAAAGAAGCATGGTCACGTTTTTAATAAAAAAAAAAAAAAAAAAAAAAAAAAAGTCAGTTTTAACTAGCTCATCAGAGTCTAGGAATGTCACAGAAACAGCAAGCCTGAGCCTGTTGAGAAGCAGCTTGTGGAGTTCTCCATTTTGGCCGCCTTTCCTGCACTGCTTCATCAGCCTACCTCCCTTGTGAATGTTCCAAGGCTTCAAATAAGCCTAATCCTGACAGGACCTAAAGCCCAGGACATGCCATGTGTCTGCTTTCCTTGCCAACTGATAATGGCTATCCCATAGCTGCAATTCCAAAACTGCTGTGTGGTACAAACACCAAACTCAGGGCTTCTAAAACCTGGACTCACACAAGTGCATGAAGGGCCCTGCCCCGCCCCAGCATCCATTCTGAGTCTAGTTTACAATTTGTCCTTATCTTGGAACATGCCCAATGCAGCAATGTGCAGCAACAGTACTACAGATCCGCCATGGCCACACCCCCACCTAGCTCCAAGACGCCTTCATCCTACTGTTTTCTCGATCCTCTCCTCAACACTGTCAGCCATCCCGCTGGAAACTACTATAGGCAGAGACAGCCTAGCAACCTAAGGCACCTCAATCCTGTAACACTCAGCATGCAAAGAGCCCCACGCAGGGCACCAATTGTAGCAGTTCTTTGCTACTTTGTGAGTTCTTTTCCCACTCTTTACCCATCCCACTTCCACGGAAGAGATCCCTGAATCATATTTCTTTCCCAACAGTCCCTCCCAGTTTCCAGCCCAGCCCCTTCAAGTACCCTCCCATCATTCCTCCCTCTGTTCCTCAATAGTCTGCTTGGTCTCCTCCCAATTTTCCCAATCCTACCAGCTCCAAATCTAACAGCCGTTCTAGCCTATCTGCTCAGTGGCTTCTCCTGGCTCAACTGCCTCCCAACAGTCTCTTCTCCACCAGCTGCCTTCTCACTCAATCTCCCTTTCTCAGCCTCAGCTGGCTTGTTTACATCCTCTCCTGTTCCCAGAAATCCAAGAGACAACCAACACTTAAAGTCTAAGGGCTAAAAATCCTTACAGGGTCAGCTGACTGGCAACAAGGATCCTTTAAAGCAGACTACACCCTCGCCTTGAAATGCTGCTAAGGTCCTTAAAAACAGTGCCTGGCAGTTTAATTTGAAATGGCTACAATCACATTGAAAAAAAATTTCCAGCCATATAGATGGCTTGCTTCCATTTGCTGGATGATAGAACGCTAAGAACTTCCATGAGTATGACTCCACCATCAACGGAAACAACTCTCTAGAACACAGCCAACAGTGAGGCCAACAGCAGGCGCTCATGAGCCCTGGCGCCAAGAATGGAGCTGGGAACAGACAGCCCCATGTTTCAGCAATTTGCATGTAATGCATTTCAGACATTTCGGACAACACTAGGTAAAACATTTAAAAAGTCGTCATGCCTAGTCTGCTCAGCCCAGGCAGGCTGCTAGGATTCCTCTCTCACCATCCAGGGAAACACAGTACACCTGGGGAACAGCATCCCGCTGCCAGCATAAACGAAAAGGCCCACAGTCACGGCGCATAGCTGAATGCCCGTCAAAGCTTGGAGGGCTTCTGGCTCCCGGGCCTGGCAGATCCTTATTGATCTATATTGCGACAGGTAAATAAAGCACAATACCAGCCGGGGTGGTGATGTGCACTGTAACCTCAGCAAGTAGGAGGTAGACTCAGGGAGATCAGGAGTTTCAGGCCAGCCTTGGCTAGAGTTTGAAAGTTTCCTGGGTTAAATAAAACCTTGTCTCAACAAAAGGAAATGATAACAACAACAACAACAGAATACAAACAGAAAAGTCAACCCCCCCCATAAGAAACCGGAAAGAAGGACTTGGACACACTCTCCATCTCTGTAGTAAAGCATCGGAAAGGTCTGCATCTGGCAGCAGAGGCCTGATGGGGACCTGGGGACACTGCAGCTGTCTCAGAAACGAGGAGTTGGGTCTCTCCTCCTACCATGTGGGTCCTGGGAATTGAGCCCATCTAGCAGGTCCAGAAGCTATAATTAACTAAGAGGCAAATTAGGATTTAAAAAGAAATAGCAAAAAGGCTAGGCAGGGTGTTTTGTTAGTGACATGCCAGTAAATCTAAGCACACACTCAAACAATAAGAATACTCCACCTTGAGCCTTCAGTCTTTGCTGCTGCCACCATCAAGTGGTCCAGAGCCCACGGTGAGTTCTCTACCCGAGCGTGACCTCTCAGGAGTGCTGCCCTGTGTTAGCCTCTCCCGCCCCAGGCTCATCTGTGTGGGCCCTGTCCACCCTGCACTGGTTCTGAGGCCTTTGGAGCACAGCTGCACTCCAGGCCACACAGCTTGGCTGTACCCTTCCTGCCAATGCCCACTCCAGGAAGTAACCAACACCAACCCCAATGCGGAGTCTAGCACTATCGATCCCTGTGGCTTTTCCACAGCAGCAGAGGCAAGGGGGGCCTATCCGGGCCCTCAGGGGCGGAGCCTGTGCTGTTTACCTTTTGTAGAAGTGGAAGCGTTCTGTGAGGAGCAGAAACTGCTTTTCTCCTTGGAGAAAGAAGTGTCTCGCCCTAGAGACCCCAGACTTCTGTGTGTACTCGCAGATGTGTGTGAAGTTCAGCTCTTCCTTCTTGAAGTAGTTTCGGAGACGCACAAAGTCAAAGTAGGAGGGGACATAGATGAGCGTGTGGGACATGATGGCATCCCGGTACTGAGGCAGAATCTTGTTGGTGAAAAAGTGAAACCTGATTAGGAAAGCCAAGGACAGGGTTAACAGTCTAACAGTCTAGAACTCACAAGAGGCAGCATCAGTGCCGGCCAGCAAGCCACAGCCCAAGAGATCCCCCGAGGCCAGCGACTGCCTTCTTTTCAAAGACTATAACCTGACAACCACGAAGAAAACGAGGCGCTCACAGTTAAGTGTGAAGGCAGACGTGGTGCCACATACACCCCTCATTCACTCAGCAACAAACAAGCCTGCCTGCAGCATGTGCCGAGCACAAAAGGCCCACAGAGGGCAAATGTGGAGAGGATTAGACACCAGCTCTTCTCTGAAAGGCTTACAGTTAAGTGGAATGGCATGGAGCATTTCCCAGGCCACAGCAGCACGCCGTGACTTTGCAGTGTCTCTATCAAGGGGTCAGGAGCCCTGGCTTCACTCCCAGCCTTGCCTCTAGCTCTGAGACTGAGGCCACACCCCCTTTTCTCCCAGGCTTGACTCCATCTTTGTCAGGCAGGGCTGAACTTAGTTTGGGACCTAGTGTAGTAATCAGCAGTGTCCAAGGCAGCTCTCTCAACGAGGCCCTGCGGTGTGGGCTTACCTGGCATCGATCGCTGACGCTAGGTCCTGGACTTCCGCCCTCTGGAAGACGTGAGGTAGCTGCACCAACACATGACTGATGGAGCCTATCATTGGGACATTCCTCACGGCCACCTGCCGGGAGGCAAGAACTTTAGGAGCCGGCATCCCTTGCTCATCACGTCCATGAACTCCTGTACTCCTTGAGGCAACCCAGTGCGTGCCGAGGACACGAGGCTCACCTGGCCTTGCGCATTGACACAGTGCTTGTTGAACACGGAGTTGATCTGCGCATCCTGCAGGGCACCGAAGAGCAGCGTCTGGCGGTAGAACCTGGACCAGTTATTGAGGCTCCACATGCGCACTCGAGAGAAGTCCACCCCATGAGAGTCCAAGGGCAGCAGGTTCATGTGCTTCATCAAATGCTTGGAGCAAAACACCACCGCCGTTAGTGTCTATGAGCACGTGTGTTGGGCACCCATGAGCACTTATAACTCATCCTTCCCTTAACCCCACCTTCCAAGTGACAGCAGACAAATCAGGCTCAAATGGTGGCCCGTCAAGGTCAGCTCAACACTCCAGAGAGAATAGAAGCACAAACCAGCTATGCCCTGGCCCTTCAAAATAAGAAGGCAGGCTAGCTACCGGAGCATTCCTATAAAAGGAGTTTCTAAAATTAGGCACGGAGGGGCACTCCTGAAACCCCAGCACCAGGAGGATTTGAGGCCAGGCTGGGCTACATAAAAAGTCTGAGATCAGCTTAGGTTGCAGAGTGAGACTGGCTTAAAGACCATAAGAACTACTGAAGGGACAAGTGGCCGGGGGGAGGAGACAGCAGATAGGGCGAACGTGGCAAAGTACAATACACATGCATGAAATGGTCACAGGAAACATGTTACTTTATACTCTAGCAGAGAAAACTGAGTAACAAAAACAGAAAGTGACTCATATAAGGGTCTTGTGAAATGCAAACCGGTCACTTTTGGGGCTGCTGTCCCAGACCTGGACAAAAAGTGAAGCCACATGGAAAACAGAATCTTTGTCCTTCAATGACTGGATCTCAAACCATCAATGACAGGGGTGCCTTAGTGACAGACTCTGGCCTACCATGCCAGACCCTGTGTTCAGTTCCCAGCATAGCAAAGAACAGAAAACTAAACAATTCCAGCACTATTGGTCAACAGGTATGATACTCGCTCTTCCTCAATGTACTGAGCACGGATGCTGTCCCTTAAAAGGAGAAACCCAGCATTACCAAGACATGTTCCCAGTTCTGCATCAGGTAAATGTCAGCCTGGTCAATGATGAGAAGCTCAACAGAAGACAGAAAGTCAAAATCTCTCTTCTTTTCTCCTTCAGCACCAATGATGGTCCTCAAGCCCAGTGGGGAGGCGATGAGGATGTCGGAGGAGTAAAAAGGGGCATAGAGACGGATGCTCCTCTGAAGTATCGCCACGCCTAGAAAACACCATTTGTCACCTCCCAAGACAGCCTTGAGTGCTTGCTGTGTCCTAGGCTAGACTTCTACTCCCCAGCTTCTTAACCACATCAGTCAGGCTGCAAGTACTCAGTAAATGGTTTGTAACCGAGGCCCAAGAACTTAAACTTATAAAGGTAAGAAGGGAGCTGAGTGAGAGAAGCACCAACATGAAAACTGGGTGGTGTCTTCAGTTAGGTGGGCACTCTACAAACAGGTTAAGGTGTAGACCCAGCCTTACGCGTACACAGCTACATTTTCCCAGCCTCCTCAGGGTGACCCCATCCAGCACCTATGACTCCCAACTCTCTGAAAAGCCCTGACAGTGCCTGACGATGCGCACCCGTTGCCGCCAAACCACGTCCACAGTAATGCACAAGGCCTTCCTACATGGTCTTGGAAGCTCCACCCATCAGCCAACGCAAGCCTCCTGTGTCTGGCAAGCAAGGTCTCAAGAGCACAGTTTTGCTAGAAGGCTGAGTCAGGGACCTCTGCAGCTTTCCCACGGACCACCACCTTGATGGGAGGCGTACCAATCCTGAAGTGGTCATCAATATTGCCCACGAACACCGCTTCATAATCCTCAGGCCTCTTCAGGTTGGGAGGTCTCTCCTCAGGATCAGAGCCATACTCCCCCTGAAACCTCTTTTTGTTGCTCACAATGATTTTCTTCTTGCTGTCTCCCTCAAGGAGGCTGATGAAAAGCTGGACCACCCTAAGGGCAGCTTCCCGGAAGGGCACTACTATAAGTACCTGTGGGAGGCAACGGCAGGTCAGAGATGAGTATCTGTACAAAAGACCTGGCTCAGTACCAGAAGTCAAGTGTCTCCTGGACCTACACAAAAACATCCCGTGAACTTTAGTCTCTATGGAGACATTTCTCCACAGAGAAATTGGGAAATACCTTTCAGTATAAGGCAATGTCTGTAGCAGCAACTCAAGGGCAGAGATATATAGGGTCTGTGAGGGCAAAGTAGGACCCACTCGAACAAATGCACAGTACAGTACTTTGAATGAGAATAATCCCATTCAGCTCCTATGTTTGAATGCTTGGGCCCCACTAGGTAGAACTGTTTGGCAAGGATTAGTAGGAGGCGTGGCCTTGTTGGAGCAGTGTCACTGAGGGTGGGCTTTGAGGATTCAAGACTCCTGGCATTCTGCATGTGCCTCTCTCAGGCTTACTTGTGGATCAAGCTTTCAACTGTTTCTGCGGCCATCCTTATTCTGTCCTCACGTATTCTACCCCTCTGAAACTGTAAGCCCAGTTACTGCTTTCTTTTATGTTGCCTTGGTCATGTTTTGTCACACCAGTAGAAAAGTAAGAAACAGTAAGAAAAAAATACAGAAAAGCATTAAAAACATTATTATTATTATTTTTTAGCATATTCTCTAGGAGTTTCTGAAACCAGTGATGACATACTTCTGAACTGGAAAAGCAGGATTCAACTTTCCAAGCCTCTTAAAAATGCTTACAGATGGTACCTAAGGGAACATTCCATGATGTAGAGCACTTGCTACCCCTGCAAAGGACCAGAGTTTGGTTCCAGCATTCACATGATGGCCCACAACCATCCTAACTCAATTCCAGGGACTCTAAGACACTCGCCTGACTTCCACAGGCACTAAGGCCTGCATGCGGTGCATATACATACATGCTGGCAGAACAGTCATAGACGTAAAAGTAAATAAATCTAAAACTAAAAGCAACTCAATGGTGTGACCCTAGCCAAACCCTGAGACTGCAATCCTAGCCCTGATTCTCCTGCAGAGTACACAAGAGCAATAGACAGCCTCAAGTGTCAGGCCCATCCCTAAGGAACTTGCTCTACACGGCAGACAAATTACTAATCTGTAGTGATTACTAATTGGTAGTGACACTAATTAAGTGGCCACATTTTGTCCCTCATTAACAAACAAGGTATCAGACTGAAAACACCCATAGGAGCCACATCAAGGTTCACACCCTGGAGGCTGGAGAGATAAACTCAGAAAGCTGTCCTTCCAAAGGTCCAGAGTTCAATTCCCAGCAACCACATGGTGGCTCACAACCATCTATAATGAGATCTGGGGCCTTCTCCTGGTATACAGGCACACAGGCAGGCAGAACACTGTATAAATAATGAATCTAAAAAAAAAAAAAAAAGCTTCATACCCTAGAATCCTGCTGAGCTCAACAGAAGTCTGGAAATGAGCTTCTGCAAGAAGACGGGGTGCAAGTACGAGAACAAGGCCTGGCTCCTCAGGATTGTGACAAATTCGACAGATTAAGTCTATTTCCTTTGCTACGAGAGCCTCAACTCTGCCAGAGGTCAGACTAGGGGGCACAAGCAAACACAACCAATGCAGGAGCAGCAGGGGCATTACGGCAGAAACGGGTCTTCGGTTTGAAGGTGGATGTGTGTGTGGCTTGGTGGAGAGCCTAATTCTAGTCAATTTCTCTTCCTCTTTCTCCTGTTCTCTTCAGCAGGTCCTTCTGTGAATCTGGGTCCATGGCTGTCACATACAGGGACACCAGGAAGAGAGCACTGGCAATGGGGTGCTTATGTGCTTGGGGTTCACCTGAGAGCAGCTAAAGCCCCTTGCACTGTCTGGCACTGCCTGGCTCACTTGACTGCTCATCTGAGGATTTACCAACCAGTCAGCTCTGACACAGTCAGCACTCGGCAGCACCTCACTGACCCCCTGACAGCAAGGCTCACCTTAGGCCTGGTGAGCCCTTGGTCCCTGAAGTCATCATCTTCACCCAGCCCAAGCTTCTGGCTTCGGCGCCTACTGTTGTTAGCCAGCACTTGGGCATTGGCTTTGAGGACGTGGTTGATGGCATGCAGACAGTACACATGGCGGACCTCTTCTCCATTCTTCAGGGCAGTCCTCTCAGGGTAGAACAGGTCCCGGTAGGAATTCATGATTAAGAACAGCTCTTTCTGGAGTGGGGTAAAGGGACTATTTGATTTTTGAGGAGCAGAGAGGAACTGGCTATTGGTCTTTGTCCAGGTGGATTCTAGAGGCTTCTGAAGATGAAGTGACTGCAGTCCAATGTCCTTTGGAGGCTTAAATGTCTCCATCGTTTGGAACTTTGATGAAAAGACAAGCTGTCCCAGGACGGGCCACTAGGGCAGACAGATCAAGACTGAGGTTAGAAATGAGTAACAAGCCTGGACCCTCACACAGCACCTAACGGCTCACAGGTCACCCACGCCCTGCTGCACAGCTGTAACACAGTCAGTGTGGGGAATGCTGAACCGCACGGAGGCGAAAGGGTCCACACACTGGCCGCACCAGCGGGGTGCAGCTTGGGGCCTGACTTCATGTTTGAGCATGACTCTAGTGTTTCTGCACTGTTCTGAGGAACATGTCTGAGGAGTCAGATTCCTCTAGAACTGGTCAAATAACTTCAGCAGTGTGGTGTGTCACAAGGTGTGACATGAAAGGGCTCAGTCATGTCTTGGAATTGATCATCTTCTCCCTTTCTTCCTCCAACTGTTTTAGAGACATACATCACAGAACTTCAGGGGATGCTACTTTGTGAAATACAAGTTTAGAATGTTTTCACTGTGACTAAAATTAGTCACATCAGAAATAAAAGAATGAGCCACAGGTAGCCGGGCAGCCTGGTGCCTCTCAGGAAGCTGTGCAGAACGAAGCAGCTCATCTCAAAAGGTCCAGCTACTGAACTGAACCGACAAGCTCCCACAAACAGAAAGGAGCTCAGAAGACATGGGGTTAGGTATGAGGAAAGGACATGGATGTGGCAAAAAGCAGTAACGGGGCCAGGTACTCAGAGGCAGAGGCAGACAGCTCTCTTGTGATTTTGAGGCCAGCCAGAGGTACACAGTGGACCCTGTCTGTGAGACCACATAGTGCTGGCATGTTCCTAGTAGAAACAGGATCCTCCAAGACAGAACCTGGGTCTAGGGATGCAACGCCACAGTAGACAGAGTACTCAGCCCAGCACGCTTGAGTTCCAAGCAGCCATAAATGGCATCTACGTCCATTTTCTGGTTGTGATACTGTACTGTACCTACTCTGTTACATGCTACCATGGGAAAATACGCAAAAGGTACAAGAAGCATCGCGTGTGTCCACAATAAAGGCTGGGACAGACAACTAGACCACGTATGGTATCACACCTACAATCCCAACACTTGGGATTTGTGTCAAAAGGAAACTCACTGTGGATAACTAACATGTCAATAAACCATAGCCCAGTTTCTGTGGGGCTTTCCCCTGGGCCTGGAAAACCAAGCAGCACTTACCTTCACTTGCTGGGTAGTAGGAGGGCTGGCTGCAGCAACCTGAATTTCCTTTTCTTTCAGTTCTCTGTTGACATGCTGCTGGAAGGGATCTAGATCAGGACAGGGTTATGAGCACAGTGAGCAAACGGCTTGGTCTCCTGAGAGCGGCGGACTCATCTCTTGCCTCTGTTGACACCGACTGACATGATGATCTTCCAGTGTGGACTCATCCTTCTTTCTAACCCCATTCCCCACCCTCCAGCACCTAAGCCTGTCTGACAAGATGACCCTCCAAATGTACACACCGATCGCATGACACTTCAGGCTAAAGCTCAGGCCTTGACCTGCACCTGAACACACCTCTGACGCAGCCCTAAACTCTGCTTCTGACCTTCCCTTTGCACACGCCCTCTCACCACACTCTTCCCGCGCAGCACAGAAAGTGCTTCACAGGCAGTTCCTGTGCCAGGCACAGCACTGGCTCTAGGCAGACGCTAGAGCTGGTTCCTTGTGGACAGTCACACTCCTTAGTCTCTACCATGCCTCACCCATCCAAACACGTCACCGCATGCTCCTGTCTTATCTGGTGGATGGCAAGATTCCTGAGAGCAGGCCCATACCTGTACAACAAGACATATCTCAGTGTTCACCTGAGCTAGCAAAGGATACAAATGTTGTCCCTGTACTCAGGTGACCTCAGCCCCCTGTGTCCCTGCACTCAGGTGACCTCAGCCCTTGCTCTGTGCTCTCTCACTGAGAAGCAGCAAAGTGAAGTAAGTTGCTCAAGGATCCAAATGACAGGCAAGTGCAGTAAATGCCCAGGACAACAGTGAGCAACACTACAGGGCCAGGCCCATCTATCTGCACAACACATAGGCCGAGCTTCAGGACAGCCGGCTCCCTGCTTCCAGCCAGGCTCCTACACTGTCACTGTTCAGAACGTGGTTTCTGCTGAGACGCCACAAATTCTACCTGTCCTGCTCCTCCCATGTAACAGCCAGCAGACCCAACTAGGCCAAACAAGGACTTGGCTTCCTCCATGCTGCAGCCCAAGTGCAGAAAGCCGGAACAGGTAGGAACGGAAGGACAGCAGCTTGGCCTGCCCACCCAGGCGGACCAACAGTGCGGACACCCATGCCCAGCTGCTGCCCACCCAGGCAGACCGACAGTGCGGACACCCATGCCCAGCTGCTGCCGTTTGGTCACGGGCTTAGCTGTAGCACAGTGTGGCTTGGGGCTCCTCCTAGTAAGAACAACACTCAGATGGGCCATGCCTGAGACTCACAAATCTGAAAAAGTTCTCTTCCCACGGGGAGGAGTGGGTGAGGGAGAGAAGCGCGCTTTCTCCCTTTGTTTCTGTCTGTCAGGCGACAAAGTCATCCTCAGACTCTAACTCTGGAGACCTGAGGCCTGGGGACTTGGCCCCCAACTTCTGCCCTTCAGTCCCTTCTCCTCCGGCTAGCCAGCCCTCCCTCTACACTAAGTACTAAACAGCACACACACCGGGGAACTACCTACCCCAGCCCCCCATGTGGGCTCTACCTAGCTGGCTCCCTCAGTCAGGAGACTAAGCAGGAATCGAGCTCAGCCCACCACGAGAGGGTTGGAGCCACAGGAGCCACCGTCACCTTGGGATGTTCTCTGAGAATAAGTGTCTCCACTCTCCTCTTCCAGAAAGTTGGTTTCCAGGCTGAACAGTGACTCGTGTTTGGCATCTGTGAACTCCTCAGACGATCTCTGTAATGTATCAGATGACTCTTTCCCATCTTTTCCTTGTGAGTTGTCAAGAAGGGACGAATCTGAAATATTAAAAAAAATATTTTGTAAAATTTATGGGGCCTGGTTGGACTCCTGGGTTGTAGGCCAGCCTGGTCAACAGCAATTTCTGGACAGCCAAGCCTACAGGGTGAAACCATTTCAAAAATAAATAAATAATTTACTCAGAGTTAAATGTTGACAAAATAAAAGTGATGCTCATTGCTATTATTTACATCTTCATTTTTGGGTTTTCAGGGCAGGATTTCTCTATGTTGTCCTGGCTGTCCTGGAGCTTACTTTCTAGAACAGGCTGGCCTTGAATTCACAGAGATCTGCCTACCAATATCTCTGTAGTGCTGGCATTAAAGGTGTGCACTGTCACACACACACACACACACACACACACACACACACACACACACACCATTACTTTTAAATAAAAATCAGGTAATTCAGAGGAAGTGACCTTCCAGAATTAAGCCTGATTATGGACCTGAGTGATGAAGTAAATTCTGTACCACTGGGCTTTCAAGACTGATGGTGTGCTTGAACTTTACTTGGGATATTATTAGATTAAATTTATGTTCCAAATGGTGGACTTCTATCCAGGAGTCAAGAGGCTTTTATTTTTTGAGGCAGGGTCTTCTGTAGTTTAGGCTCTTTGTTAACCCACTATCAGCTCAGGACGGATGACCCTGAACTTCTGACTCCCCTGTCTCTATCTCCTACGTGTTAGAGTTGCGACTATCCTCCATCTTTGCCTGGTGTATGTAGGTCTGGGCATGGAACCCAGAGCTCTGCAGGGCAGGTAGACACTACCAGCTGGGCTATATCCTGGCCTTAGTGTGGTGGGCCTCCTACCATTTGTAGAAGGCTTGGGGAAACAAGGGAGGCAGTTCTGTCCTGAGAGGGAAACGTCCAGCAATCTGCCTTTGAATCCAGTTGTAACAGTGCTTCCTCTTGGAGCTCTAAAGGCAATCCTGCCTGGCTGCTTTTAGACTTGAAGCTTGCAGCCCATTGGGTATATATTGCTGAGCCTTTACAATCACATGAGCCAATTCCTTAAAATTTCTATCATAATTAGGAGTTACTCTGGAGAAGTCTAGAACTTACTCTAAAATAGTGCACCAAGATACACATGAAAGACAGTCACAGCAGCCTCAACTGCGGTAAGAAACAACATGGAACAAATGAAACCTCTTTCACAGGCGTATTCAATACTGAGTGTTATATATCCAAGAAGCTAATGTGAACCCAAAGTTATGTTACAGAGAAAAAAGATTCAAGCAGAGGACAGAACTCAGTTGTAGAGCACAGGTGGAAAGCACTAGGTTCAATCCCCAATACTGCAAAGTATACTGTAACAATAAAACGAAATGAAAAAAATTAAACATCTATAGTATCTTACTAAAGAAAAGAAGAAAGATGGCCTACTAATATAAGAAAGCATGCACAGTACAGCACACTTGCAATCCCAGCACATGGGTGGGGGGAGGAGGATGACGAAGCAGGAAGACTGTCAGGGTTGGAGACCAGCATGGGCCACACTGGTTCAAGGCTGGGTTTACAGAATGAGAGTTGGTCTCAAAAGGCTGAGTGTTTGACCATGTTTGCACAGATTCTATAATGGGCACAGCTAATCCACAGTGACCAAAATCAGGTCGCTGTGGGCAAAGGATAACAGTTTCTGGAGGTGATAGACAGTATATATTTGTCAAAGCTCAAACTGCAAATAAGAATTAGGTACTTTTTTTTCATTATTATTAGTATTGTGAGTGAATCTGGCTCTTCCATATTTATGTGGGTCGTAGGACTCTAACCAAGTTGTCATGCTTTCACAGTAGGAGCATATACCCAAAGAGCTGTCACATCAGCCCACACTGGAGTTATTCTATCTGCATAAAGAAAATACTCTAATGAAGCTGATTAAAAAAAAAAAAAAAAGAAGGCAATTAAGCCAGGCATGGTGGCACACACCTATATTCTCAAAGCAGAAATAGAATTGAGTTCAAGGCCGGCCTGGGCTGCACCTTGACTCAAAAGACACTAAGGACTAGGAAAAAGCTCAACCCAATATACACCAGGTCCTAAGTGTGATTCCCCAGCACAGAAGAAAGATCATCTAGAATAGTAGTCCAAGGCCTGAGATGGAGTCCCTCTGGGCTCTCAATACCAGCACCTCTCAGAGTTTCCTTATGGACCCACTGAGGCAGAAACGTTTCCTCAATGGTATCTCTAGCTGTTTCATATAAACACAACAAATCTACAACATAAAATTTATGTGTATTTTTATGTCTACCTTCCATCCCACCTGGTCTCTCATTGAAGAGGAACAACCTCTTCAGTGAACTGAGCTGTCACAGTGACTAAATAATGTTCCTCTGATTAGCCAAGCAGTCTTACATTAGGCTAGAAACTCCCCAAAGAGTAAGCTAATGGTATTTTCCTGACAGAGTCCTGGGTTCCCATCAGATTCTCGAAACACAACCAGACTCAACAAAGCTGCATCTCTACTTTGGAGCCACATGCTCCCACCAGCCGACACAGCACAGAGGACAGGCCAAGCCCAAGCACTTACGCTCCTGTGTCTCAGCTGCCTCTGTGGTTTCTTCCACACTGACATCTTCACCACCATCTTCATCACTCGTTTCTGCATCACTTACAGCACTGCCATCCTCATCGTCCTCCTCCTCCTCTTCAGAAACATTCTTTAATGTAGCAAGCAGTCTGTGGTACCCTGAAATGTGCTCTTGTTCATTGTCTGATTCACTTTCAGAATGTGACGTATCTGAACTCTCTGACTAAGGAAAAAGGGGAATTTAAAAAAAAAATTAAATTGTTTCATTGTCACACTAAAAAGAAAAATGTGAGACATACATATTAATGGTATTTCCTCAGAATGAAATTCTATCCTGTGCGAGGAGATGGACAGAATGGGACATAAGTAAGACAGACTAGAGGCAAGTATGTTTTCTACTGCATGAAGAAACTAGATTTAAAGGGAGTAAGAAGGTATGAAATCAAAAGGAAAAGAATTTGGGAAGAGGAAAGGGACCAGCAGAGGCAGAAGGCAAAAGGTCAATGGGAGTAATGGTATGAAAATGATCAGGTAACTATGCCTGGAAATATCCTAATGAAACTCAGTATTTTGTACAATGAACATACACTAGTTAAAATGGAAAAACAAAAACTCAATGAGCTTTTGGGCAAATATTAGTCTCATCGTTTCAAGGAAGCCCTGCATGACATTTACATAAAACAGCTAATCAAACTACGTTAACTCACATTAGCTACACATGGAAAGAAAACTGAGTTTTCAAACAAAATTTGGGGTTATGGATTTAAATTTGTATCGCAGACTGTAATCTCAGCACTCAGGGAGGCAGAGGCAGGGGATCTCTGTGAATTTGAGGCCAGCCTGGTCTACAAATCGAGTTCAGGAGCCAAGGCTACACAGAGAAACCATGTCGAACCCCACTGGTCTATTTTACACTGTGTGAAGCCCTTCAGTGATCCAGAGCCGGTGCTCTGATGAACCTCTTCAACAATGTCTCGGGGCAGTTTCCAAACACGGCTTCTACTGTAACACGGGAATCTTTACAGTCACCTCCATCATTTAAAACGAATTAAGAAACATTACTAAAGTCACAGCTTACATCAAAAAACAGGAAAACACAGAAACGTACCAAACGCCTTTACACACAGTCTTAAAGTAACAACCCAATTCCAACTACAGTAAAGAAAAAAGCATTACCAGCTGACAAATCTGTGGCTTTGCCTCCTTTCCGGAAACCCTAAAAAGAAACAATGTTAAACGTTAGCTGCCAATTTGTAACCTAATGGTCTGCTTTAAAGGAAAAAGGCCGAATACAAAATAATAACCAGTCATTGGGGGAAAAAAATCTGCATGCACAAGAGCCAGGAGACAGATGGGCAACAAATGAGTTCAACACCGCGTGGAAAGAACAAGTCAAAAGCCGGCATTTAAACAACGCATCGGGGCTCACCCCTCGCGGGCCAGCTTATGCCTGGGCTTGGTTTTGGAAGCCCTCGGCGAGCGGGCCGGGCCTCCCGGAAGGGCCCGCCGGCCGCCGGCGCCCCGACCTGTCGTAGAACGGGTGCTCCTCGCCGAAGTCGCGGAGGTGCTTCTTCCGCTTCTTGGTCATGGTGCCGAGCAGCTGGCTGCGGCCGCGGCTCCGGCGTTTGCCCATGGCGGGGAGGTCAAGTCCGCCACCACGACACGACACGACACGACACACCGAGGCACCCAGCGCAAAGCTGGCGCACGCGGGGGCGCCCGCTTTACGGCGGAGGACGGAGCCGCCAAGCAGAGCTGCTTTACGTCCTGCCAGCACGACAGGCGCAACCCTCCGGGTCGCGACGCTGCCCCCTGCCGGAGCGCCTCGGGCGCGCAGGACTGCCTGCGCATGCGTGGCCGGAGCAGCGTCGGCTGCCCCGGCTGGTGGGCTTCCCGAGCGAGGAGTGCGGTGGCTGGCTTTGTGCTTATCTTCCACCTTGCATTTCGCTTTTCTTTTTCGGGGGTTGGGAGATGAGGTTGGTGGTGGTTTTTGTTGTTGTCGTTGTTTGCCTCCAGGGGCTGAGAACGGAACCCTTGACCTTGCGCTGGTTTTCAGCCACGCGCCCCGCCTTGGGGCGTGGAACCTCTGTCGATGTTCGCCAGCAGCCCGTGCACCCCACTTTATGGCACACTGTCCGGACGCGTCTTGGGAGTCTGCCTGAAGCGGCAGATGCGGAAACTAATGTTTAGCAAGAAAGAGAACATTTGAACTTGGGCTGTTGTACCCTAGGCACTGGGAGTGTGAGGAGGGCCTCTCCTGACATGCCTTCGTTAACAAGAGCAGAGACGTTCAATAAAATGCACCTTACATGTGTTATCACCAGAACAAGTCCAAGTGTACACTTAAAGTTGATGTGTATTAGCGAGGTAATAGCCTAAACGGACGAGGGGCGCTGCTCAGGGTTAGGATGCTTAGACCAGGTACCCGGAAAATCCTGGGGTTTGATCTTCAACATTGAGTAAAAGAAAACAAGCCCGCACAGCAAATAAACAAGCTACGCGTGGTGACTCATGCCTGTAATCTCAGTCTCCAGAGGGCTGAGGCAAGGGGATGGAGTGTTGGAGACCTTTATATAAATACCAATAAAACTGTTTTGGCATTGTGGCACACACCTTTAATCCCAGCACTTCAGAGGCAGAAGTAGGCAGATCTCTGATTTTGAGGTTTACCTACCTCTCAAAAAATTTTTACAGCTAAATAAAAATGGAAAAGTGAGGAAACAGAGGAGGTCTGTATTTCAAGGACACACGGCAATAGGTGAGACCACACAGACTTCCCTTCCAAACTAACTCAGGTTCAATGACAACAAAGTACTCGCACCAGCACAGACTCAAGGCACGACAGGAGACGAGGGAGCATGCTTCTGTCAAAAGCTGGGCTTCACTCAGGTCCGCTCCACCTGCTGTCTGCTCCAGGGTCACCTGCTACTAATACTTAGATTGGGAGCTCGATAGTGTGGAAGGAAAAGGAAAGAACAAAAAAGCAATAAAAGCCATGCAAACAGGAGAGAGAGAGAGGGAACGGGTATTGGCCAGCAGCTGGCCTGGCCAGGGAAGCCATTAATAGACATCTGTCTTCTGTCTAGCTGAGAGATAAAAGGTATAGTCCCTTAGGTAAACAAAAGGCTGTTTGCACAGTGTCCTCACAGGTTTTATGGCTCTGGTCACCGTGTAACCTGGCTCTAACCAATAAAAAGCCATACTACTTCTCTCCTTTCACTGCACCCCAGGTGCCCCACCCCCACACGTGAAGTTTCGTGTTCTTCCCTGGGAGCTCAAGCCAGAAGCTGAAGGCTGAGGTGATTCTTGTCCCTCACCTGCTCTCCAGCATGCAGATCTAGACTGTTCCCAGCTTTAGGCAAAGTCATCCTTTCTCCCCCAAGTGGTCTCAGTATTGGCTTGCTGAATGTGGGAAAACAAGCCCCTTTTTCCTTAAAATGGCGACACTCACCTTCAACAACATTGAAGAGCCAGCATCAGCATAACCCGATGGGCATTGTCTTTATGCCTCTTGTGGAAGCTGCCTGTGTACACACACACAAACACACAAGGGCACATGCTCACACACACAAAATCTTAAAAAACAAAAACCAGAACTCAACCCAAGTAGGGAGACAAAGCGGCTCGTAATGATCGAATTGCTG
The DNA here is from genome assembly GCF_907164565.1 of Psammomys obesus. NCBI lineage: Eukaryota > Metazoa > Chordata > Mammalia > Rodentia > Muridae > Psammomys > Psammomys obesus. The sequence goes on along the minus strand of NW_026590859.1, from coordinate 1,990,504 downwards.
CAGGCCGAAAGGTGCGCAAAGGGTTAAATGATAAGGTCATTTCCGTGGTGATGGAGAGAACTGGGAGGTTCTTGGGTGAGGAGCGGCTGTGAAGATGGGTGCGCAAAGGGTTAAATGATAAAGTCATTTCCGTGGTGATGGAGGGAACTGGGAGGTTCTTGGGTGAGGAGCGGCTGTGAAGATGGGTGCAGCGGGCCTTCTCCTGGGTAACTGTGAGACCGGATGTCGCAGGCAGAGGGGGTGGGATGGACACAGGCGTCCAGGTACGTCTGCATGCTGCAGGTGTCCCGTGCTCTTCCAGAAGGGGGTTGCTGGGCAGTCAGCCAGGTGAGCCAGGGCGGGAAAGGCCTGGGTGCCTTGCCGAGGAATTTAGCTTTGGTGCCATAAAAGACAAGGAGCTCTTAAAGGTTTTCACCCCAAAGAGCCGTGTAATAGGGTCTGGACCCACCTCAGGGGTCAGGACAGTCACGGTGATATCTGGTGAGAGACCAGGCTGTCGTAGAAGATCTGCTGGCGCTTTTCCAGGTGTCGTGATTTGAGACTTGTGAACGGTGTGCCAGTAAAGGGTGAGCTGTGTCCGTGCCGCCATCTGCGGGTGGGTGCGGTTACGCACTATGGGGTGCAGAAGCACCTGGGGGTCTCACTCTCTACAGCTCTTAAAGCAGAAAATGTTCCCTTTATGTGCACAGGCTCTCCACCAACAAGCCATCTCTCAAGCGACAGTAATTACTAAAGGTTATACCACCTACCACCATCTGTGAGTGTTTGTTGAAGGTCAGGGGAGTTTATGCAAAAGGGTAAAATAGAGTCCTAGCCTAAGAGAGCTCACATTCCAGAGAGAGGAGCAGTCAGAGAAGATCTGTTAGTGAGAGGCTCAGTGGACAGAAAGCATTTGCCCTGCAAACATGAGGACCTGAGTTCGAATCCCCCACATATACACATGGACAGAGATGGGCGGATACTGGGAGCTCACTGGCCATCCAGACAGCTGAAATGGCCAGCTTCAGGTTCTGTGAGAGAGCCTGCCTCAGAGTGAAAGACATCTTCCTCTGGCCTCCACATAAATGCACATGAACACATGTACCTGTACACACACACACACACACACACACACACACACACACACACACGGATTAAAAATAAATCATAGAAAACATTCATAAAGACCAAGGTATTGTTACCTTGGAGAATGAGACGGGAAGACCCACCAATTCCATGAGTTGGGTCCGGGACTGAATGAAAACTGAACGCCAGTGTTTTCCCTCTGCTCTTTGGCTGCGGTACAACATGATGAGCCCACACCTGCTGCCATGCTCTTCCCACCACGGCGAACTGTGTCCTCCAACTGTGAGCCAAAATAGCCTTCCTCCCTTCAGTTGCTGCTCTCGCAGGTTCTGTGACAGCAACAAAAAGAGTCATCTTGGCTCACAGTTTGGGACGTCTCTGGCCCATTGGGCCTTTCCCTCCTGGCTGTGTGGAGGAGGCAGATTTCACTCAGGGTCAGGGCAGAAGAGAGCAGAACATGGACCGGGGCTCTCGTCTTCCTGACAAGCCCCTGCGGTTTGAAGGCATCCCACTCGTTTACAACTTTTAAAGTTTCCACCATCTTCTTCCTGCCAGTATCACAAACATGTGGGCTTTTGGCTGCATTTAAGGTTCTTGTTCTCAACAGAAGGCAAGTCTCCAAGACATCACTATATGATAAGTCCATATCTATTCACATATATGATCTTTTTATTATTTGAGAACTTCACACATGCATACAATATATTTTAGTGATATCTACCCTGTTTCTCCCTCCGATACCTCCAGGCATAAAACCCCCAAAACCCACCTCCAAGTTCCATGTCCTCTTTCTGCCTCTGTAGTCCTGGGTGTGAGGCCACAGCAGTAAAGGAAATTGACTGTCCCATCAGTCGTCAATAGCTCCTGAACTAAGGGTTGGGCTCATGAGCCCTTCTCCTCCATGATGGAATATTGACTGGTCTGATCAGGTTTGAATCTTCTGCAGGCAGCCAAAGCTTCAGTAAGTTCACCAGCTCAGGGTCGAGAAGACTCTCTGCCTCTTTCCATCTTTCTGCTCCTTCTTCTACCGTCATACCCCCACTAGCTAGTTTCATGCCAATTCACACAAGCGAGAGCCACCGGAGAGGAGGGAGCCTAAATTGAGAAAATGCCTCCATAAACCGGCTGTTGACATTATCTGGATTAGTGATCAGTGGGGGAGGGCCCTGCCCACTGTGGCAGAGCCATCTCTGGGCTGGTGGTCCTGGGTTCTCTAAGAAAACAGGGCTGAGCAAGCCATGGGGAGCAAGCCAGTGAGCAGCACCCTCCATGGCCTCTGCATCAGCTCCTGCCTTCAGCTTCCTCCCCTGCTTGAGTTTGTGCTCCCACCGCTTTTGATGACGTGGAAGGTGAGCAAAATAATCCCTTTCCTCCCCAAGCTGCTTTTGGTCATGGTATTTCATCACAGCAATAGTGACCCTAAGACAGTTCCTGAGGCGTGTGTATGTGTGTGTAAGAGAGAGAGAGGGAGAGAGGGGGAGAGATTCTTGAATGAAAGTATAAGCTACACACTACACTGAGTGACGAGGGAGTGACTAACATCGCCGTGTTGGCCTGACCTGGATACAGTGCAGGTTTTCAGAATTCATCCATCACCCGTGCTCTTGCTTTTGGAAACCATGACTCTGTGCACACACAGCCAGTGCGATGACTTATGGGAAAAGAAAGGGAGGGGAATCCCAAGGCAGGCCTTGTGGTCCCGTTTTGCTTTCTGTGAGGTGTTTGGGCTCACTCCCCTCGCTTCCCTATGCAGCCCAGGACCACTCGCCTGGGGTTAGAGCTGCCCACAGTGGGCTGGGCTCTTCCACACCCATCACTAATCAAAAAATGCGCCTCATACGTGCCCACAGACCACGTGATGGAGGCAGTTCCTCTACCGAGGCCCCTTCCCAGGCCACCCTTGTGTTTCTGCTAAGTTGACAAGAAACTAAGCAGTATAGTAACAGAGCAAGTTGGAGGCCACTCTGGGCTACAGGAGATCCTGGGTCTATCATTATTATTTTCTTCAATTAATGCTTCCTGGAACCAGGGTTGGCTTTTCAAAAAACAAAACAACCTTGAAAAGTTGCTGAAAGAAACATCCAGAGAGTTGTGTATTCCTGATTGAAAAATGAAAATTCCAGCCTTGTCTTTAAGCTGGAGCAGGAGAGGCTTTAGGGGCAGCCTAGGAGTTATCCCCGAGCCCTGGCCTCCAGTTAAAATGACTGATCGGGGCTGGAGAGATGGCTCAGAGGTTAAGAGCACTGGCTGCTCTTCCACAGGTCTGGAGACCTGGTGCCCTCTTCTGGCCTGCAGCACACATCCAGCATAGGATGCTGCAAATACGTACTAAATAAAGGGACTGGGCTGTTTCGACGTCAACAATTCCAGAGATGAACTTCTGTAGGAAGTCATTCCTCTGTTCAAGGCTGTCAAAGGCTCGTAAAGGCTGGCTGTGGTGGTACAGGCTTGCAATTCCAGCTTTCGGGAAGCTGAGGTAGAAGGATGGTGAGTTCAAGGCCAGCTTGGGCAACATGCAAAAGTCTGTCTCAAAACAAAACGAAGCGAAAACAAAAGCTGCGGGTTCCAGCACTGCTGCAGTCTGGCTGTGCTTAAGGGCGACAGATCTCTGCACTCCACCCCTGGGCCACGCTTCTCTCCTCAGGCTACCAGAGCGAAACAAACTGCTGATGGTACCGCTGTCTCGGGCTCATACTCCTGGGCTCCCAAGATCATGGCCATGTTTCTTGACTTCACACAACACCTTGGAAGCTGGGTTGGAGAGGCTCAGTGCCAGCTCCGTGGGTCTCCATGGCGTCCCCTTTACTATGGTGTGCTCGTGGACGTGGGCAACTATCCACTGACTGGCCTCTCCTGTGGGGTTTGTTTTTCTCATCGTAACTGTGTCACCAAGCCTGTGCCAGACACCCCAGCTTGTTGTTAGCTCATCTGATATGTGCTGGTGACTGAATTTCCGAGTCTAGGTCAGCGACACCCAGTGTGGGCTGTGGTTAGGCTGCTGACTGACATTTGCCGTCTAGGCACTATTTCTATTAAGTCAAACTAATGAAACAGCCGGGGTGGGGAAGCTTGGTTCCTGCAGCATCTAGGGAAGTGTGTGTGTGTGTGTGTGTGTGTGTGTGTGTGTGTGCGCACATGTGGGGTATAGAGCTGCTTCTGAGTATAAGTGTGTAACTGTGTGTGTGTGTGTGTGTGTGTATTATGTGCTCACAGGTCTGCCTCTGAATGAGGGTGTCTGAGTGTACACACTCATTCTGTGAAGAGAAGGAGCGGGCTGTGCTCTCAGGTCCTGCTGAGCTCCAGAATTCATTCTTGTGACTTCCTGAGAGAATCTAGGGCAGAGCCAGAATAAAGGAGGTAACAATAGATTCTGGGTAAAGCCTGGATTTAATAATCACTTGCTAATTTAAAAAAGGATTTATTTGTATGTGGTGTGTGTGTGTGTGTGTGAATGTGTTCTTCGTGTGCCCTTGGGCTAGACAGGGGCATTGGATTCCCACTGGAGCTGGAGTTACTGTTTGTTGTGAGCCTGATGTGCTGGGAGCCCAGCTCAGCTCCTCTGGGGGAACAGCAAGTAATCTTAGCCACCAAGGCACCTCCCTAGCCCTGAGTTTCTAATCTGACATCAGCACCAGTCCGGAACCCTTGCGCACACAGGCAGAAACCTTGCCCTGCCAACAGTGGCCACGCAGAACGGCTCTGTAAGTTTTGATGACCGTATTACAGGCCAGATACTAACCACACTGTAAGTGTTCCAGGAGGCCCTAGAGCTCATGCCAGGAGCCCTGGGAATCCAGAGAGAGAGGCTTCTCTGTGCCATGAACAGATTGATCACACACAGCTCAGAAGCCCTGAACCTGTCCCCCTTGCCACACAGTTACGGATGCGTTCACCATCTTGTTCCCTGGAGCAGAAGGAAGCACAACTGGGAAATAAGCTGAGGAGGGTTCCACCCAGGGCCTCAGCACAGCCTTGGGCTACCATGTCCTGGTGTGAGCAGCCCCCACAGCAGGTCCTCACACACAGCAACGGCACTGCAACAGGCTGCCCTGCAGAATCAAAGAAGACATTCTCCAAGGGCGGGGCCCCTGGCCCCTGAGAGGGGAGACAGAGGCAGCTTCTACAGCGATCACAGCCACCGGCTCCAAAGTCAGGCAGCTCCGGGCTTTGCTGTTTCTCAGGTGCTTCCAGCCCCGAAGACTGACGCCCACACATCCAGGAGACTGCAGGCACTGTGCTGGGGGGCTGGGTGCCTTCTCTTGCAAAACGAATCATCTGGAAAGGTCAAACAGAACACTCGTAGGGCAGCACAGGGTGGAAAAGGGCAGGGCAGGGGGTGGACTGGATGGGCTGGCCACCTCCTAGGGGAGTGAGGTGGGTGTTCCTTATGAGAAGTGAGGTTTCTTTGGGGCAATGAGAAAAATTGCTCTTAATGATGTTAATTACAACAGGGTATCGCTCTTCCTGGCAGAGCTTTTCATCTTCAAAGGGCGCCCAGGACGGGTCAGGAACACTCAGCATGGAAGTGTCTGGAGCTTAAGAACTGAAGTGGAGAGGCTGGCCCAGTGCAACCTGGATCCCCCAACTTAGCCTGCAAAGCCAGCACCCGAGAAATCCCTCGATGCAAAGTGAGGAGTTGGCCAAGGGAAGGGTCTGTGTCCAGTAGCTGCCCACCCTACCCCATGGCACTGGAGAGGCTTAGCCCGGGCCCCAAAGCCATAGGGGTGGCCAGGTAAAATGAGAGGCACTCAGATAAATTTGGGCTTCCTACAAAAAATAAACAGTTTGGAGTATTTGTTGTTCATTTGAAATTCAGATTTTATTCTTTGTCCTGTGTTATGTTTTAAAACTGTCAGCTTTGCCTTTCCCTGGGTGATCTAAACACCCAGGTGCAAACACACACACACACACACACACACACACACACACACACACACACACACGCACACTACTCCTACCTGCAGACTCAGGCCTGAGAAGTTGGCAAACCAGGCCTCATTCTCCTAGGGTCCCAGGAAGCAGAGACTCTGAAGACCTGCCCGGACCCTGGTAAGCCCACCATTGCTGTCGCTCTGGCAAGGGTACAGTGGGACAGACCTCTTCCTGTGCCTTGCAATTTGGGGCGCTTCTGGGAGGGGTCAGAAAGCATGTCTACCCTACCCTCTGTTTTTTTTTTTTTCCTCCATATTCTGACCTCTCCCTGCCACTCTAGCTCAAGCCAAAGCCTGTGCCCACCCCGTCACGCCAGACTGTTGGTGTGGAAATTCCTCTGACAAAAACCAGAGGGACATGACCACTGAGCTGAGATCAGCTTCCTGCCCAGGCTGTGGAATCCGGCTGCCAGGCGGGTCTGGGCCTGAACTGGAGGTGCCACCACTCTCCCAGTCTGGGTGGGAAGGGAGGGCAGGTTGCTGCTTGTAATGGGAGGCCAGAGCGAAACTCCCAGGCTTCCAGACACTGAGTCTCCCAGAGAGGTTCCCATGCTCCCCAAGCTGCAGGTCCTGCCCTGGGCCCAACCAGGGTCAAAGGCAGAGTGCTGCGGTCTTCACACCCCAGGGAAAGAGACCATCATACATCCACATCCTGGGATGTGGCTCCAGGCCTCTGGGCCAGATTAACATTCCAGCCTGGAGCCTGCAGTTCCCGTATGACCTAATAGAAAAGCCAGTGCTACAGCTGGCTGGGCACCTTCCTACTCCCTGCGAACAAGCCCTGGGCCTGGATAAAGGACTTTTTAAAAGTGAAAAACCACCTGTTTAAAGAACATGAAAGCTGCCTGACTGGGTGCCAGTGAGGAATGTGCAGAGGGGAACTTCTCCTCAAAGGGCAGAATGCTGGAAGGACCCCCCCTCCCAAAGTTCATATTGGTAACTGTAGAGAATCATGTTGAAGAGTCAGATTTGCTGGCTCAGGCCTGTAATCTCAGCTACTCTGGAGGCTGAGGCAAGGAGATCAAAAGGTTAAGGCCTGCTTACCCTACAGAGCAAGTTCAAAGTCAAAAAGCAATTTAGTGAGATGCTGTCTCGAAATAAAAGTAAAGAGGCCTGGGGACGGTGCTCAGTGCGACGTGCTTACCTGCCACCCAAGACCCCGGTTCTGTCCTCAGTTGAGGAGATGAGAGTAGAGGGAAAGAGGTAGAAGGGAAGAGGGAAAACTAGTCCTATTTCCCACCATGCATATATGATGTCAGAAATGTCAGAAAGTGGCCCAGCATTCATCAGCATGGGAAGTTCAAAGCCAGCTTGGATACATGAGACTGTGTCAAAAGAGAAAAAGAGAAAAGATAATGCCACGAAGAAATTCACCATTTTGTACAATTAACATAAACAAAAGCAACAATAGAAAAATTGAAAGTAAGTAGCAAAACTGTAATCAGCTGGGTCAAGATAAAAAAAGAAAAACCAAACAGTACATTTTACATCAAAGTTTTAAGCTTGAATTCCAGAAAGGAAATTGCCCAGACTTTCTGAATGAGTTATGTTGGTTGTCACAAGGCCATATGCTTTCCTTCTGGTTCTCACTCCAACCACCTCATTTCTGCTTCATCTTTACCCGCCAGTCACGGCTCATGGGGCCTGATGAGAGAAAGGGAGTGTGGGGTGAGAGAGAAGAAGCGGGAACGCATGGGCTTTATTCCACCTAGCCCTAAATAGAAACATTGGCTCCTCTCCGAAGCTTCCAGCACCGGTTCATGCTCCCTTAACACCCCTTCTCTGGAGGCCTTGTCACCTGCCCCCCCACCCCCCACTGCGGATGTGGCAGCCTTGCCCAGTCCTGCAAGGAATGTTTTGCAAATAGTGAGCAGGCTGTGCTTTGAAGCTTCCTGGCTACCCAAGGAGTTAGGTAGGCAGGCACCTGGCCAGCCCAGGCCTGGTAGGTTCTTCCAGGACGCCACGGTTGTGGCTGGCGGCTCAGCAACACACAGGGGTCGAGGGCAGGTCGTGCCGTGCTGCCTTGTATCTGGTTCCTCGGTTTGAGCAGAATTAGAGGGAGAAGGCAATAGTTCCCAGACGTGGGAGCCGAACTTTCCCTGGAAACTTACAAGCGGACGGAACCGCACGCAGGGTTACGGTCCCAGGAGTGTGGTGTAGACGCTGATGAACTCTGCTCAGGCTCCACTGTGGGCCGGCTTATCTGAAGTTCGGCAGTTCAGATGACACTGACTGTGGGCATTTTTCTCAGGAAGCAACAGGGGCGCTTTGTGTGGGTGCTGGAGGATTTGAATTTAGGGTCTCGTGCTTGAGAAACAAGAACTCTTACGCACTGAGCCCATTTCTCAACCCCTATGCCTATTTCATAAGTTTAAAACAATTGTAGATGTTTGCAAATTCACAAAGTTGCAGAAACCCTGATTTCCCAGGGCCACCTGGGTCTGTGATCTTAGGGTGACCGTACCTCCAACTGGCCAAGCACTGTTTCTGGGTACACTCAACCTCCGTTGTTGCTGGGACCCTTCCCACAGCCCTCACTGTGAATGGGAGAGTTCAGCTCCACAGGAGCACACCTAGGCCCCTCCACTGTTTCCAGTCTATTTCATCCCTGCCAACATCACACTCCGGCTGACTGCTGTGCCCTGACCTCGCGCAGGACATCTCAGAATGGGGCCTGAAATGGGCCTTCTATTCTTCCATCTAACACTAGCAATATGCTTCAAGCACTGTCTTAAACACAGCTTCTTCCTTTGTGAAGAATTCCTGATGGGAAAAGGCTAGGAGTCACGTGACCTGGAGAGCCTCCAAGCTGCAAATGGCTCAATTAAGACTTCATTTGGGGCTGGGAGCTTTCTGATTGGTGACAATTTGCAAAAAGGACTCAGCTTTCACAACGTTAAGAACAAAATATGAAGACTAAATGAAGCAATGTCCGAGTGACCTGGAGAAGAAATGGCGTTACTTGCTCAGCAGGCAGTTCCCATCACTCCAAGCCCACCACCCAGGGGCTCAGGCATCAGCAGGTGGAGACTGCAGTTCCAGAGACTGACAGGAGAATGGGAGTTCAGGGTTGCCCCTAGTCTGGGGCCAGCCTGGACTACGTGAGACCCTGTCTGAAAAGAATCTAAAATCAGAACAAAATGGGATAACCAAGCAGACAGAACCCAGTGTATTGAGGGAGCTACTTTGAGACAGTTGCAGGGAAGAGGGCTGGGTGGTGAGGCTGGCTGGAGAAGGCCGCTGCAGCCAGCAGACTTTTCGGCTCCCCACCTGGCCCTTTAGAGACGCAGCAGCCCACCTCATCCTGAAGACGTCTACAGCGCCTCACTCCTCTGCTGGGAAGCCTTTGCGGCTCCCGTCGGACAGGAGTCGGCCCTTGTTCTTCAGGCTTCATGCGCTCTCATTCTCCCCCACTCACTCTCTGCTCAACCCGCTTCAGCCTGAGTAGGCAGGCACACCCTTCCTCTGTCTGCCCCTCTTTCTGGGGTGACCTTTCTCCTACGCTGGGACCAGAGAGGCCTTCAGCTGGCTGCGGCCTGCCTGGTGCTCTTCTCTTGGGAACACCCTGCTCCTCCAGGGGTCCTTGTGTCTATGCAAGATCATCTCCCGCTTAGTCTAGCTCCCCGGACTCCTGCCCCGCTGTCCTCTTGAGCAGCTGCTGCCCCTGGTGTGTCTTGCTCACTGCTGCACTCCCAGCATCAAGAGCAGAGCCTGGCACACAACATTGGCAGAGTGGATACAGTTCCTGGATCCAGGAAGCGTTAGGGAGTGGTAGGAGTTCTTGAGCAGGAGGAGGGGCAAGGGCACAGACTGCATCGGGTCTGGGGGGGGGTTGCAGAAGCAGAAGATGAGGAAGTGGAAACAGCTTTAGTGGGAACGGAAGGAGACCGCAGGAGGGGGAAGTTTCTCAAGGGAGGGAATCCCCTGGTGTCCACAGCTGCCCAGTGACTTTCCCAATTGGTGAATGAAGGGATGGGAGGTAAACCTAGGGCTCTGGGCTGGTCCATCCGTGGTTGATCTGAACCACTTTTGCTCCAGAGGGTTCTATGACATCAGATCCTGTGTTCTTGTGGACTTTGGAACCCAAGATTGGACAAAACTGAGCTTTAGGCTGTAGAACAGGTGGGTTTGGGCCGTGGGTGTCTAGGGGCAGGAAAAACATAAAATGACACCTTGCGTGCTATGAGAACAAGGTTTGGGCAATGTGGTGGAATCTGTGTGGGCAAGAGTCTAGAGGGCTCTCTGTGACCATTCCAAAAAAATGGGAAAAGCTGCAGGCACTGTCTTTGTCTTTTTCACGGAGCTCTGAGGTGACCTTCTGGAAGCTAGTCTCAGCTAAGGCTGGCAAATGGACCAAGGAAAGAGAAAGTTCCGAGGTGGAGGGGTGAAGGGTAGGGTTATCCTTCTTCATTCCTGTCCTTCAGAAATATTCTCGGGCTCTGAAATGTGTGCCCAGGCCAAACTCCTGGTCCAGCCCACAGAAGGAGGTGCTCACACTCTCTGCCCAAGCATCAGGGGGTGGGCTCACGTGCTGAGATTCCTCAGATTTTTATTGGATGAAGACTAGGGCTGTGCTTGTCCTTGTCTGAAGGCAGGAGTTTGGGTGGGGAACAGCAGCAGAAACGTTTGCTGAGCCCATCACACTCCAGTTACTCTGTTTGGTCCTTTGTCAGCCCAAAGGACAGTAAGTGCTCTCAGCATAAAGTCAGTAAGCTGAGTTAGATACAGTCAGGAGAGGAGGGGAAGGGGAGTTGAGGCACATCTGAGCATGCTCCAGTGAACTCTTCTCTGCCTTCTGAAACACACCCACAGAGCTCACGCTCAGCAATGGAAACAGAAGCACTCTTTCCTCTTCCTAAAAAAGCAACGTTTGAAGCATGTTGTTGCGGGATGGTGAAGTGGTTCGAATAGGCATGGCTCCCATAGACTCACGTTTGAGTGCTTGGCCCATGGGCAGTGGCACTATTAGGAGGTGTGGCCTTGTTGGAGGAAGTGCATCACTGTGGGGTGGGCTTTGAGGTCTCACATGCACAAGCCAGGCCCAGTGGGACACACAGTCTCCTTCTGCTGCCTGTGGATCCAGATGTAGAACTCACAGCTCCCTCCCCAGCGCCGTGTCTGCCTGCGTGCCGCCATGCTTCCCGCCGTGAGGATAAGGGACTAAGCCTCTGAATGTAAGGCAGCCCAGTTACATGTTTTCCTTTATAGGAGCTGCTGTGGTCATGGTGTCTCTTCACAAGACAGATGGAGGGATGGCTCAGCAGTCAATACTGTTTCCTCTTCTTGCAGAGTCTGTTCCCAGCACCCACAGAGCAGCTGGCGACCAACTGCAACTCCAGTTCTGGGGTCTCTGAGGCCCTTTTCTGACTTCTTGGGTACCAGGAATGCATGCACATATGCACGCAGGCAAAACACTCGCACATGTAAAATAAAACACACACATTCCGGGCTGAGACGATGGCTTGGTGGTTAAGATAAATATTGCTCTTGTACATGGCAGCTCACAACTGTCTGTTACTCCAGTTCCTGGGGACCCAAAGTCTCATCTGACTTCCGACGGCTTCTGCACACATGTGGTACACAGGCACACACTCAGGCACACAAGTGCACTCTCAGGCACACACTTAGGCACATAGGCACACACACTCAGGCATACATATACACACATGAATAGACATTTTTTAAAACCAAAAAAATTATTCACATTTTTGTTTGTGTTTTTCAGTGTTCTGTATGTCGGTGCTCAACAGTACTGGGACCTATACATCACAAGCACCCTCTTTCCAGTTTTTCTGAAGTCATATTTTGTTGATGTCCTTTCCTATTCTTTTGTTAGTTTTAAAATCCCTCCCTCTCTCCCTCCCTCCCTCCTTCCTTCCCTTTCTCTCTCTCTTTCTCTCTCTCTCTCTCTCTCTGTGCCGTGGTGTGGTTGGAGAACAATCTCAGTCCTGCCTTCCACTGTGTCTGAGGCAGGGTCTCCTCACTGTCCATTTCTGCGAATGGCCGCCCACGTGTCTGCAGAGAGCCTCCTGTCACCTCACCTGAAGAGCACGGCCACTTCGGGCTTTACATGGGTTCTGAGGACTTAAACTCGGGCCTTCCTGCTTGTGTGGCAACTGACTTACCCACCAAGGCTTATCGCAGCCCCTGTGTTTCTGTGTTTTGTTTTTTTCAAGAAACGGGGCCCAGGCTGGACCTGAACTGTGTGTCTGAGAATGACTTTAAATTTCTGATCCTCCTGCCTCCGTGTCGTGGTCGTGAATGCTGGCATTAAGAGTGGCTGCCACGCTGGTGTGAAGAAGTGCTGAGGCGAGCATTCATGACTGGAGCCTCCCCTCTGCTCTTCGCTCCCTCCTCTCACGCTCCCTGCCCTCACCGTGAGGATTAATAGCTGCATGTCTCCAGTCCTTGCTGTGATTATAGTGGAGAGGTCAGCTGGACAGAAGCCCAGTTCTTGTTCCACCTCACTGCTGAAAAAGTCAGTGTCTACATACACCTCACTTTTCTAAGGTCAGTGAACTGTGTGGAATGAGTCCGCTCATACTGAGTGAGCGCTGTACCAGGATGGCTTGTGTCTGGTTGTCTTTGGAAAAGGCCCGGTGAGTATGGTTTACACAGCCAAACCGAACAGCTGACGACAGTGAGCGGAGCTAGGCCTAACCCTTGGCCACTTTCAAGACCCTTTACCTACAAGCATCTGGTGACAGGGTAGGCTGTTTGCTGACAAGAGCCCCAGTCAGGCCACAGCTCTGTCCCTGAGAAACATGGACCCGCACAGCGTCTGTTTGGTGGCTTGACTCCTTTACTGTAGATGGAAACCCTTTGAGTCAGGGTGAGGAGGAACTGGAATCTCAGATTTGCAGGGCAGGAAGGGAGCATGGACGGAGAGCCCCAGGCTGAGCTTACTAACGTCTGAGGGGCCCAGTTATCTTCTCTTCCCTCTGCTCCTTCTGCCCAGGAAGAAAGATGCTTGGCTGGCAGCAGCTATCAGTGTTGTGCCTGATTCAAGGATAAAAGCGTCAGAAATGAGTAATTGGGTGCTTCGTCGGGGAGACCTCCTAGAGCCTGAGCCAAATCTATTCACAGTCCGAGGCAGACAGTGGGGCTTGCTTGTGCACTTGTTTTTGCTGCTGCTTTTGCCATCTTGATAATTCTAGGATGCCTTACACAGGGGTCAGAGGGCAGAGGAAGTGGTGAAATGAGCAGCAAGCCATGCACATGGCGGTGAGGCTGAGCTTTGAGGTTCATTTGTAGTCCTGAGACCTTGACGTGCCTGGGTGGAGGCAGAAACGCCCAGGGCCAGAACAGGGTTAGGGGCAACCTGGCGGGCTGCAGAATGCCTTCTCGGAGACTTCCCGGGTCTGAGCACTTAGAGCCGGAGTGCCTAGCTTGGTGTCCTTGTGCCCTCTCCAGCAAACCACTGTGCTGAAGACATCCTAGGAGAGCAGGCACTGTTCACTGGCTCCAGGGAGGCTCTGGCCTCCCTTGTACAAGCTCTGGATGGCGTCCCAGTTTTACCTCACCCCTCTCTCTGCCAAGAAGAGAGGAGCACTGGGTCTCACTACTTTATTACCACGTGCACGATATTAATAGAGCGAAGGAGACTCCCTCACACGAAACAAGAGGTGGCAGGCATAGAAGTGACAGGAGCAGGAGAGATGGGGGACTTCCCCAGGTCTCTGTGCCGTGCTGTGAGTCAGGGTTCCTGCACAGCAGCCTGTGCCACTGCCTGAAACTCAGAGTCACAGGTGAGTCAGGAACTGCCTGACCTGAGCAGCAACACAGGGTGGATGGTGACTGATCCTCCGAGGAGAATTTAGAATCCATTCCTCTAGGACTCTGCTGGTCTCACAAGACACTGCCCAACCCACACAGAGGAGGAGCAAAAGAGACCTTGAGTTCTCTATTGCCAGACCCGGGGTTTCTTTCTAGCTGTCCTCTGCCTTCCCCCTCCTGCTGGCTCTTCACGAAAGTGAGAGGAGCTCTGGAGTTGTGCTTTCTGCACTGGGCTAACAGCAGTGCCTCCATCTGTGTTGACTTGTGGTTTAGTACTTAGCCAGTACAGCGCTAGCCAGAACGAAGCCTCCGGGGGTGCTGGGCGAAGTCCAAGTATAAAGAACCCCAGACCTGAGCTCTAGACCCAACCTGCTGCTACTCAGTTGTACAACCTTGAGAAAAGCACATGGCCTCCCTGAGACCTCTTGTGTGACTGGGGGATCTTGGACTCTAAGGTTTAGCACTCAATTTCATGTAATTAAGCAAGTGAACCCGATAGGACAGCGGCTCTCAACCTGTGGGCTGCAACCCCCGGGGTCACATACCAGATCCCCTCATATCACATATTTACATTACGGTTCGTAACAGCAGCAAAATGACAGTTATGAAGTAGCAACAGAGTAATTGTATGGTGGGGGCCACCAGCACGTGAGGACCTGTGCTAAGTGGCTGCGGCCTTACGGAGGTTGAGAACCACTGTAATAGGGAATCTTGCCCTGACCTCAATGCACAGATTCCCTCTGCCTGGGCAGCCGTGGCCAGCTAGACATCCTGGCCAGTGTCTGTCCACATACTGTGGACGCACTGCAAACGCCAAGGCTTATGTAAAACTGTCCAGTGCTTAGAACACAATGGACTAAGCAAACATTTCTAAACCAGTCTTACCTCTGAAGGAGAGACTTTATTTACTTTTGCGGTGTTGGGGGTTGAACCCAGGGCTTTGATGCCAGGCAAGAACTTCACCAACGAGCCATGCCCCCAGCCTCTTCCAGCTCCAATCTCCCACACTCTAAAACAAGTCGTATTTTTGAGGCTAGACTCAACCTTACTATGTAGCCAAAGCTGGCCTTGAATTCTTGATCTTCCTTTCTCGACTCCCCAAACACTGGAATTACAGCATACGTCAGACCCACACCTCAACAGTTCAAAATGCTTCTAAAGAAGACCCTTGAGGCATCCCTTAGTCGTGGGACTTTAAGCCAGGGCAAGAGTGAGCACCACGTACGGCCTCCTGACTTCCCTCAGTGACATGCTCTGGGTGGTCTTCCCCAAACACACACTTGAAAAGGCTTTGCCTGGTCTCAAGGGCCATCTCCCCTCGCCCCCGCCCCCAGGGAAGATCTGTGCCCTCCTGAGCATCAGTAGAGAATAGGCCAGGTTGCTGAGCCAGCCCTCCCCTTCGCAGAGGGAAGCGTGGCCACAGGCAGTGGTTGAAACGAGGTTGGCTGAGTCATGCCTCAGGGCCTCCCTGCCTTCCCAGGCCTCTGCCTGGGGACATTCTGAGCTGAGTTGGGAAGAAGAGCTAACCCACATTTATCACCCACCAGGGGCTCACCAACCAACTTATATTAGTCTGCTACATTCCCCAGGGTAGACACCATGGACAGATTGCTTGTTGTCTGTCATTCAGGCGTTTAGTAAGGCAATGCTGTGGTGTCACTAGGCTGAGAGCTGTGGGAAGGAAGCTGCTCCCCTGCCTCTGAATTGCAATGACCACCTTCTCCCTCATCTCTGAATCTTATTCATTCTGTGCACGCTGGGTTCAACTCTCCCCCTTTTATAGGGACGGCAGCCATATTGGATACAGGCCAACCCAATGACCTCATTTTAACTCCTTCACGTCTTTAAGCATACAAATAAACCCTTACTCTGATCCTGGGGCAGGGCACAGTTACAAGCCCCACACTCAACTCACAGTGCTACCCACAATTTCTTGTCACCTTACTTTGTTTTTTGAGACAGGGTCTCAAGTACTTTCCTTCCCGTTGTGATAAAACCAGGAAAAGCAAGGTAAGGGAGGAGGCTTTATTTCGGATCAGCTCAGGAGTGCATACAGCCTGCCAGTCCTGGGGTCCAGGCACAGGAGCTTCAGGCATCCTTAGGGGAGCATGCTAAAGCTTGGCTTAGTGACTCAGTTCATACAGCGCAGGACCCTGCTCAGGCGGTGGTCCTGATTACAGCTAAGATGGGTGTTCCCACGTCAGGTAGTTTAATCAAGGCAACCCCTCACAGACACTCTCAGAGGCCAGCCTTGGTGTACAGAACCCTTCACATAAGAGCACAGAGGCCTGTCCTCTGCGCGTCCAGACGACCACGAACACCGACCTTCACTCTATACAGCCCTGGGCTAGAGAAGGCTCAGCCTTCCTGTGTCCTGAGTTGGGGGTGTCCTTCTTTCCTGTTATTCTTACGGTAGTGCTGAGGTTCTTATTGGGCCCTTGACATACCGACAGCCTTGCTCCTGAGTGCCTCGACCACAGTCCATCCCTTGTGACAGAGGTGTTTGGGGGTGGGGGTTTTCCACACTGGCTGGACAGCGCTTCCGCTTCCGTAGTTGGCCTATGGATGGGGAGGTGGGTGGCCCTCCTCAGGCATGCAGGACTTGAACTCCAGGTGACAGCAAAGATGCTCTTACTCTCCAAGGCATTGTGGGATGTTCAGCCCTCACTTCAACAGAAACCGAAAACGCTGTGTACTTTCGACACAGATTGAATGCCGGCTTCACCGACGAAGCAGGCACCTTTAGAAATCTCAATCTACAGAAAAGAAACGGACTTCCCGACGGCTGAGAAAACGTTCCCAAGCCTCTGGTGCGTGATAAAGTTGGAAGTTTGAACCCCGCAGCTGGCTCCAGGATCTGTGCTTTCAACTTGCACTTGATGGAGGACGGGAAAGCAGAACCTGCGGTCATCTTTGAATAGATGAGAACTTAAGGCGGAACCCGGGGTCCCACCGGCAGTCCTGTCCCACCTGACAGGTCCCGGAGTAGCTTCTCAGAGCCAAGTGCGCTTACACAGGTCCTCAAGCCAGCTGTAGGACTGTCTAAAAACCCTCGCTTGTGTAGAGTCGTTACGGGAGGGGCGACATGACCCTCCTCCCCCAGTCCCCGGGACCATCCGACACCCGCAGGGCGAGGCCCACGCAGGGACCGCTCCCTCGGTGGGTGGCAGGGGCACAGGGTGACGCAGAGGCAGGGCGGGGCCCGCGGCCCAAGAACGCAGAATATCAGATTTCTCCCAATGCGCCAATCCTGAACTCCAGGGGATGTGGCCACACCTGGCGGGCGTGGCCAGACGGTGCAAGGGCGGTGGCATCCTGGGCTCGGCGCTGCGCTCCGGGCACCGAGGTGGGCAGGTGCGGGCCTGTGCGGGCCGCGGAGGAGCCCGCGGTTTCCAGCCTCCGAGCCGTCGGGGGACGCCTGTGCTGCGGCGGCGTTGGCTCCTGGGCACCTGCTCCTGGGCGCCGACTGAGGCAAGGTGAGGGCGCCGGCGTCGGCAGGCGGCCCGAGGGACACCGGACGGGTGGGGCCGGGCCCACCGGAGTTGCTGTGGGACGGGGAGCTGGCTTGGGGGCTCTGTTCGGTGTCCCGGCCCAGACTGGGTGCCGGGCCCCCTTCTCCGGGCAGCCGTGGGGCGGCACCGGGCCCCTACTGTCTCACGCTAACTGGACGCTCTTCCCCTCCGGCAGAAAGAGCTCATTCTCGGCCCCGCCCGCTCCACTGTCGGGCCGAGCGGGCGCGCCCCCCACCCTAGCCCCTCCGGTTTTAACTAGCTCCCTCAGTGGCTGGCTCCGGTGGCCCAGGGGGGCACTTCCAAGGCCCCGGGCCCCGGTGGCGGTTTTGGGGGAATCGGTATAAGGGCGATCTGGGGTTTGGCGGGTTTGTTTTCCTTTTTCCGAGTGTCTCAGCACGGTCAGGCCTCTCACCCTGGGCCGGGGAGACGTCTGTGAAGTTCCAGGTAGCCAAGCTGGGTGCTGGGGAGGGTGGCGCCAGGTGTGGCAGCTCTGCGGGTGAGGCCCTCCCGGCCTGAAGGGGCTGGAGGCTGTGCGGAGAGCAGGAAAGTCTCCCGCGCCCCAGGAAGGGAGGCCTGAGCCGCCCTGCCTCACTCTGTGGGTATGAGACGGAAGGTACGGAAGGGAGAAGGCCAAGGGGGTTGCGCAGGGATTGGTGAAGTTGCTAGTTAGATCTGTGTGTCACGCATGACAGCACAGCCTTGTCATCCACCAACTCCAAAGCGCTGGGAGTTCGAGGTGAGGATGTGAATAGGGGCCCAGCGCTTACTGTGGGGCATGGCTAAAATCCAGGGCGCGGCACATCAGTTCCCTTCAGGAAGAATGGGAAACTAGGACAGTCCCAACAGCCGCCTTTGAGAACGCCGAACCTCAGTAGTCCGAGGTCTCAGAAACTGGCCCAGCAGCGGCTGCAGAGGTGGTGGGGTGTTCGTCATGAAGGGCCTGCTCCTGGAACAGGCTGTGAGTGGACAGTTAGTGCCCCAGGGAGCCGAACGTGCCCCTGCCCTCTGCTCACAGGGAGAAGGTGGGTGGTGGCTTTGTCACTCGGAGGGCTTCTATCTGTCAGAGGCACAGAGCTTTCGTTTTCGTGTGGTGGCCAATGGACATGGCAGGGTGCAGGTTCAGTGGCATGAACCTGAAGTCGGATTTGGGTGCCTTCCTCCCGTGGTGGTGGGTCCTCCTCGGTCCTTGTTGGCTTAGGTTTGATCCCTTCTGTGTGGAAGGGGGAAGCTTAGAGGGCAGGGCACAGTGGCAGGGCTTGCCGCCACCCAGAGGGAAGGTAGGGGCCACCTTGTCCCTGGGCCTCAGCTAACTCCGCCATCAAAAGGGCTGACAGCACTGCCAGGACCCTGAGGGCGAGATCACCCTGGTGACACTGTAAGCCTGTGTTGATGAGGAGGATGGTGCTGCCGTCCTTCCTCAGAAGGGTCTCTGTCCTGGGCCACAGCATTTTAAACAAGTAGGAATATGAGTGTACAGAGTGCGCATGTACATGGTGTGGCCAGCATCTTCGCTTCTTTGAGTCTATGTGTGCGACAGAGTGGGGCGGCTGCTCCACCATCAGGGCTGTGGTCGCCAGCCCATGAGTTTGGTTTGGTAAGCCATTCTCCTCTCAGATTCTGGCTGTTGTAAGAATCTCTGCTGGTGAATGGGGATCTCCTGGCGGCTCGGAAGGCAGAGGGTTGCAGAGGAGGAAGCAGGGCGGAGGCAGGCTGAGGGCCACTCAAACTCGGAGAACCCAGAGTGCAGCTCTTAGTCGCCATGTCCAGGGGTGGCTCTGCCTCTTGCCTTGCCAGTGCAGACTGCTGCGAGCTGCTTGCCTTCATTTTTCTCCTGATGGCCTTGAAGGCGCCTTCAGGTGCAGGGCAGACAAGAGGTGGATCTCATGTGTGGGGCAAACGCTGTGTCAGGACTTACTGGGACTGCAGTGGGACTGCCCAGAGCCCAGTGGCTAGTCTGCAGTCCTCTCCCGTGTTCTGACCCTCCCGTGTTTTGACTCTTCTGTGTTCCGGTCTCATCCTCTTCTAGTGAGAGTGGGATCTGGGAGAAGGCAGCACTTGGCATTGGGTATTGACTCCTTTTAAATATTTCTTTTTGAGATAGGCCCTCATGCAACCCAATCTGCCCTCGATCGCCCAGTCCTCCTGCCTTGTAGTCCCCGGGTGTCCACTGGCTCCCTGGTTTAATGGCTCCATGTGATGCCCTGAGAAGCACTAGGGCCAAGAGCAAGGGCTCTAGGAGGCTCTCGGCCCAGCTCAGCTGCCTGGCAAGCTGTGCTCTCAGGGGGAGGTTTCAGTTACAGGACTTGGTAATTGGGTCAGAAGGCTCAGGTCCTACCTGGCCAGAAATTGAGTTGGGTTGAGTTCCTTGTATTTGGAGGAAACCTGGCCAGGAATGTTTTCCTGATGTTAGGCCTCAAGGCGAGGCTCTTCTGAAGATGGTTCGGCTGGCTCAGCTGGACCTGTTTCAGAAGTGTGAGCCTGGAAGGGGCATTCTGGGATGAAGAAGATAGCATTTTCAGCCAGTTTGGATTTCCTCAAGAAGGAACGAGCACAGGCAGAGAACATGAATGACGTTTAGTAATTGACACAGCGCTTGCACACGGCTGCTAGAACAAATATTTGTGGAATGACTTACTTTTTCCAGTTGTCCATTTCTATCTTAAGGAAAAACAAAATAAGAACATTAAAACACCAGACTACCCTGAGCACACCTGGTCTCATCCAAAAACTCTAACACAATCCCTCAGGCAGACAGTTTTCTATCGAATGACTTTCCCTTCTGGCACTGGACCCATAGGCCTTTGTTTTGGTTCGTGGCTGCTGTAGAATGTTATCTGCAGAGTCCATGTTTCTAGGAGAATCAATTGCAGACTTTACCCAGCCTGGCGCCTGGAACCAGTTGGTTTCCTTCAGTGTCTGTGGGGAGATAAACAGGCCCAGGTGAGGAGGCCAGCTTAGCTGCGGAGGGCTTGACTGTGGCAACGGGATTCGGTTGTCTTAGTTTTCCCAAGCTCACGAAAGCTGTACCTTGGGTGCTGGAGGCCAGCTGGAACTCCTTTTGCTACAAGCCAAGGGAAAGGAAGGCTGTGGGGCGATGGACACTCTGTCTGCTCACCCAAGTGAGAACTTTGGACCCGGGGCCCGGGCCTCGCCTGCTTCCTTCAAGTAGCCATGTCACTCGTTTTCCATTGTCTTCTTGGAAACACAGTCTCTTTAGCTTCTGGCCCATCTGTCTTCTGTCCCCAAGACTCTCCTGCCCTCTCCTGAGGCAGGACTGAAAAGAACAGTTGCCCTCGCCTTGCAGAGCCCCTGGGGAAGCTGTGCCCCTGCAAGGTGACATCACCTCGTTTCTCTGCCTAAGCAGAAGAAATGCGATCTGCTTGCATGATAAGTCCCATTTGGCTGGAGCGTGAAGTATAAATGGCCTTGCAGTAAGAATCAAAAGAACCCTTTTGCCTCTTTTCTTTCCCTCTGTCTGGCACAGTTTATTGCCATATTTAATTTCTTTGCTGTAATCCAGTGAAACTGTAGCCGAAGTGCATGGGAACAGAGGCTGGGAAAGTCCCCGGTGCCTGGCCCCAGTCTCCCATTCTCCCATTCTCCCTCCTCCCAGATCATGGCCCTCCACCCTCGAAGAGTCCGGCTGAAGCCCTGGTTGGTGGCCCAGGTGGACAGTGGCCTCTACCCTGGTCTTATCTGGCTACATAGAGATTCCAAACGCTTCCAGATCCCCTGGAAACATGCCACGCGGCACAGCCCCCAACAAGAGGAAGAAAACACCATTTTTAAGGTAAAGAACTTCCTTCTGCCATCTGAGTTGAGTTTTGTTCCAGCTCTCTGAGGCCGTTCTGGGTTTGTTCGATTTCTCTGTTCTGGCTCTCTGGTGCAGGGGGATGCATACAGTGAGATGTTCAAACCGTGGTCCTCAAGCTAAGTCTATGAGGCTGGAGACTGTTACATTCCCTTTGGCTGGAAGATACTCAGTTCATATCCCAACGGATCAGGGGGCAGGGTGTGTGTGTATTTGCCTGTGTGTGTGTGTGTGTGTGTGTGTGTGTGCGCGTGTGTGTGCGTGTGAGTGTGTGTGAGTGCAGGCACCCTTAGTGGTCAGAAGATTGGATTCCTGGGAGCTGGCAGATGGTTGTAAGCTGCTTGATGTGGGTGCTGGGAGCCAAGTTACTCAGGTCCTCTGCTAAGCCACCTCTCCAGCCTCACGTTTTTATTCCAGCAATATCTTTCTTCCTTCTTTTCCCTTTCTTTTCCTTTCTCCTTTCTCCTCCCCTTTTGTCCCCTCTCCTCTTCTTATTTTTTCACCTCTTTTTCATTCCTAAGGATCAAGTCCCAGGCTTTGTGCACACAAAACCTATACATTACCACCAAGCTACATCCCAAGCCCAAATTATGTTCTCTTAAATAACAAGTAATTTCTCCATGGTTTTCATCGTAGTTAAGATGAGATTTAGTCACATAGCGCTTTACTAAATTTCACTGAAACCAAAGCCTGACTTCAGACAGAGGTTGGTGGGCAGTGGTTGTGGAAGGGTTTTGTGGATACAGTTCAGGAACTGCGTCTTCACTCTACAGCAACTTCACCCTTCCATCCCAGGAGTAGCTTTGGTCCCTGCCACTCGCAATGCGCAGTGAGCTTGTCCTCTCTTACTTGCCTGTAAGCTGGAAGGCTGTCCTGACTGCAGGATCAGGGCAAGCCCAGGGCTCTGAGGGAAGCCATCCTGTTGCCCACCTGTGTCAGGTGTGGAGGGGAGAGGCAGAGAGAAAATTTGCCTGAGAGTGCTTTGAAAGCGTGTAAATGAAACACTTACTGTAGGTATGAGCATTATGAAAGAGATAAGGGAAACCTCTGTGGACCAGTGCCCACGCCGAGTAAGGGACAAGCTTGCCTAGGCCCCGTCGCAGCCCTCGCAGCCTTGCTCTGGGCCTGAGCTGGCTGTTGAAGTATCTGACCTGTCACATGAAAAGGCTGATTTTGTAAGGCCCGCTCATGAGGGTGTGAGGAAAGCTTTCACTGGTGTGTCTGTTTATAGAATGCTGTTAGAAGAGAGGATATTCACACAGATCCGACACTCTGACAAACTTTTGGTGAGATGCAGAAATGAGGCACCAGCCTGGCACCTGTGTTCCCAATGTCACTACTCTCACAATGACCGAGGCAAGTCTTTCTCCATCCCGTGTTGTAGGTGTAGAAGCCATCAGTGGAGCTAGCTCATCAGTCAGTGCTAGCTCCAGGATTTGAACCCATGTCTCTGACTCCATTCTGTCCCCGTATGATCTAAGTGGGAAACGAACTGTCTGACCTCAGCTTCTGTAACCACCAACCCCGTGGACAGTCTTGAGCAAAGCATGCCCCATCTGGCCTCCAGTTTTCCCTTTGGTTAGCTGGGGTGGAGCCAGTTCGTCCGCTTCTTAGAATTGTCATGAAAATCAAGTGAAGTGTGGGGGGATATTTGTGAAGTACTATAAAAGTGTGGAGATAGGAACCATTTTAGGAAGAGAAGGAAGGCCTCCACAGCGACCAGCCTCAGGGAGGGTCTGAACAAGTACGGTTTACACATCAGTGTTTGCCCATGTGCGCCTCACGGCCTTCCCTTCTCAGTCCCGAAGCTGCGCTTGTAAGGGGTGTCACTGTGTCAGCTGAGCTGGCTGAGGAGATGGTGGGTCTGAGCAGGAAGCTGGGCCGGGCTGGGGCTCGGTTGGTCCAGCTGTGAAGGAGCAGGGCCTAAGGGAATCACAGGGAAGCACAGACTTCTTCCAGAATCTGCAGCTGGAGTCAGCCGCCCAGTCAGAGCCAGTGTGAATATGGAGGGTCAGACGAGCTGAGGGCACATAGGGAGGCAGCAGGCAGACAGCCCAGGTAATAGCACGCTTTCCTCTCAGACACCAGGAGCAGTGAACTGAGACTCCCTATGGATGGAGCCAGCCTTGGCCACCCTGGTGCCTGCTAAGCCACACAGGGCAGCTCAGCACTGTTGCTATTTTTCATCCTAGACTGCAGAGGAAGCCAAGTCAGAGAAGGTGGCTAGAGAAAGTGAGTCTGAGTTGAAAGAAGAGACTTAATTAACCTTGGACACCGCTGTTCTGCAGGGCGGGATCTCAAAGGAGGGTGCAAACGCTCAGTTTCAGCTTAAAGAAAAAGCCTGTGCTGTTGTATCGTGGTGCATACCTAAAACCCTACTACTCTGGAAGCCAAAGCAGGAGGAGTGCTGTGAGATTTTGAGGCCAGCCTGAGCTTTGTAGGGAGAGTCTGTTTCAGAGAGAGAGAGAGAGAGAGAGAGAGAGAGAGAGAGGTCCTGTGTGGCAAAGTTTGGAGAAGTAATCTGCCCTGACAGCCTGAAAAGGTTCAGGTGGTGCTGGTGGTTGGCTCAGAGCCTAAAGGCAGGTGTCGCTCGCTATGCCTCATGCCCTGAGTTCAATCCCCAGAACCCACATGGTGTAGAAGGATTCCCACTTCTATACACTAAATAAATAAAATGTAATGGAAATTAAACATTTAAGCAGGAGAATACTCTTGCCTGAGGAATGGCCCCTGATGAGGCCTTCTGCCTTAGGAAAAGCCCCTAATGAGGTCTTCTGCATTAGGGAACATGAAGAAGCTTGCTGCCCAGAGGGCAGATGGCCAGCGGGGAGCCTGGCCAGTCTGGGAGGGGACCTGGAAAGCGGGGCTCAGCTGCTCATCCTGGGACATTCCTGAGGGGCTGGGTCTGTTCTTCAGAGGCTCGTTTCCCTCTTCTCTCGGGGCAGACGACTCCACTCCTCTCGTCTGCATCAGCTCTTTGGCCTCCTATGTTGGGAAAACAGAGAGGAAGCTTCAAAGTGGTTTTTAGGCCTGTAGGCCACTGCATGAGGTTTCCAGTGAAGGGGAAGTTTGAAGAACTGGGAAGAAATACGTGCTGAGTGTGTAACGACTGATGCCCTCAAGTGTGAGAGGGAGAAGCTGAACTCTAGGGCATGCATCCTGGAGGCCTTTTGTTTTGTTTTATTGAATCAAGGTCTCACTCTATGGTACAGGCTGGTCTTCAACATATTCATGATGTTGCTCAGACTAACTCCAGACTCACTGTCCTCCTGTTTTAGCGTCTTAAGTGCTGGTCTGTCAGGTAGATAGCACCACACCTGGCTCCTGAAAGTCTCTATATCATCTGCAACTACCTTTTGTGGTACTTTCTGGATGAGCTATTCTTGCTTTAAAAGAGAGCCTGGCAAGGTGGAGCATGCTTCATTTTCATGCCTGCAGAGGAGAAAAGGTCTGCCTAACGCCCTGCAGTACAGCGTTACCCCAGACTTTAGTGTCGGCGTTGCTGTCCGGGCAGGTGCTGGTGCTAAAGCCTGAACTAAAGCTCCCTTCCAAGCTCTGTTTGCATACAGCTTGATCTCTCTTTGGTTACCTTGGCTGGTCCTAAGGTCAGTATTATCCGCTCCAATGTCAAGGTTGGTGTTAGGAGCACTAACAGGTGTGCGTGCAAGTGTGTGTGCATGTGAGCACATGTGAGGGGTGTGTACAGGCTTGGCAGTGGTTCTCCATATGGTCAGCATTCCCGCTGTCTCCTCCCTCAGGCTTGGGCTGTGGAGACTGGGAAGTACCAGGAAGGGGTGGACGATCCTGACCCGGCTAAGTGGAAGGCTCAGCTCCGCTGTGCTCTCAACAAAAGCAGGGAGTTCAACTTGATGTATGATGGCACCAAGGAAGTGCCCATGAACCCTGTGAAGATCTACCAAGTGTGCGACATTCCTCAGCCCCAGGGCTCTGTCATTAACCCAGGTGAGACCCGAGGCTCGAGGCTCGCAGGGAGAAAGGAAATCTGGCCTCTCCCTGGGAAGAGCTCCGAGAGCAGACGGTATAAGGAGTTACAGAATGAGGGCTTCAAGTAGAAGGTGGATGAGGGCACAGTTCTGCTATAGGACAGCCTCTCTTGGGATGTGGGGTAGGGGAGAAGGGGGAGCTCTAGAGGGTTTGTTGCCCAAACCTGGCTCTTACCACTGTCTGACTGCTGGACTTGAATTGAGTTACTGAGCATGTTGATCCTCTTTCTTTCATATATATATATGTTGTTGTTTTGAGACAGGGTTTCTCTGTGTAGCTTTGGTACTCCTGGACTAGCTTTGTAGACCAGGCTGGCCTCAAACTCACAGAGATCCATCTGCCTCTGCTTCCCCAACTGCTTGGATTACAGGTGTGAGCCACTGTGTCGTGCTGAGCCTCTGTCTTTTCAAAGGCTACTAGTAGAGCCAGTGGCCATGACCTGGCCAGGAATGATACAAAGAGCCGGATAGTCAGGCTTATTGCCCAGTCAGGCCTGCCATAATGGAGGGGTCGTGGCCCCCTTCTGTGTGATTCACAGAGGAGAAGAGTGAGTAATCGGGGCCCTTAAAAGGGATGCTGATGTGTAGAAAGCCACTGTAGTAATGTGAAGGGATTTCTAAGGCAAGAAAGCAGAGCTTGAGCTTAGACTTTGTGCAAGGAATTACAACTCTCCAGAGCTCGTCAGGGCACACTGAGCTTGAGGGGTCTCTGGCCTGGTGGTGGGTCAGCTGTTGAGATGGTGGTGAAACAATCTGCTTTTCTGTGGGCTCGTGTGTCATGGGTAGGATCCACGGGGTCTGCTCCTTGGGACGAGAAAGATAACGACGTGGATGAAGATGAGGAGGAGGATGAGCTTGATCAGTCACAGCACCACGTCCCCATCCAGGACACCTTCCCCTTCCTGAACATCAATGGTGAGTGGGGTGCTGCGCAGGGGTGAGGGGAATCACAGCCTTTGCCTTCGAATGATGGCCTCTGACCCGTCAAAGGCCATTGAGCCAGCCACCACTGCTCAGGGCTGGGCGGCTGTGGCGGGCTCCCCAGCCAGACTGCTGCTGTGTTGGAAAGCCGGATCACAGGCAAAAGATCTCTGATGCCTCGGATATTCCAGGGCAGGAGGGTGGGTTCTAGTGTTCTAGAGAGCCTTCAATTCAAAGAAATAAAAAAGCATAATTCATTCCCTGTGGAAGATAAATTTGGGAAGCTTGCTTCAGGGAAGTTATATATCCTGTTTATGGATTGTAGTTAAACCACCAGTAGTTTACCTGGTATGAACTCCGAGTCACATCCTTAGCAGAATTCATTCTGCCATGGAAAACGTGATTCTAGCTGATGGTACCTGCCTCTGGTGGGTTTATCTCTAAGAATCTTCTTTTATCGGTTTTTGATTTTGAAAGCTTTTTGGTAATTTTATTGGTGTTTGAAAACTCCCCGGACAGGCAGGCTGTAAATGTTGACAACTGCCAGGAGGAGGAAGATGGGGAAGAGAAAGAGGGAAAGCCATGCTGTTTGGGTTGACCTGGCATGTAGGCCTTCCTGAAGCCCTAGGAGCCTCATGGCATCTTTGGAGCAACACCGTCTTGTGTGGACTTGTGCATTCAGTTCTCCAGGAACGAGGCTTGGAGAACCTGGGACCTGCTGTGTAGCAGCGGGGTCTGAGTCTGCAGACGCCAGGACCCCACTGTGCTCTGGGTTGCCCTGCTGAGGCATCCTTGCCCCATCTGCGCACTTTACACTGACTGAGCTGGGGGTCAAATGATGTCATTCCTGCCACCTGGCAAATCCAGTGAGCGGAGATGCTGCCTTCGGGTCTGGGTGGCTTTTTTAGCTATTCGCCTGGAGTCAGGGAACGACAGTGTTTGATCACTGCTGCTTTAGTTTTCCTGCCCCTTCCCTCCTTTTTCCCCGT
Source organism: Psammomys obesus (assembly GCF_907164565.1). Taxonomy (NCBI): domain Eukaryota; kingdom Metazoa; phylum Chordata; class Mammalia; order Rodentia; family Muridae; genus Psammomys; species Psammomys obesus. The sequence goes on along the minus strand of NW_026590859.1, from coordinate 1,963,495 downwards.
GTTTTTTGTTTGTTGGTTTATTTTCTTTTGGAAACAGAGTCCTATGTAGCTCCCTTCCTGGCCTAAACTGGCCACGTAGACTAGGCTGGTGTGGACTCAGAGATCCACCTGCCCCTGCCTCCCAGTGCTGGGGTTAAAGGTGAGTGCCATCACTTCTGTGTGGCTTTTGGACCTTTGCAAACAAGTGATGGCTAAAACTTTTATGGGGGCTTCAGAAATGGTTAGGTAGGTAAGGGCATGCATGATAGAATTTATTTTGCAATCATTTGGTTCCAGGGCATTTGCTGTCTCTGGCCTCCTTGGGCACCTGAACTTTGTGCTCACACATGTCCACACAGTTAAAAACAATGAAAATACATATCTAAAAAGAAAAAAAAATCTTTGTGCAGATCTAATCTAGACGGCCTCACTGCACTGTGCTCTGTCACTCAGCGAAGCTGTTAATGCTGGGCCTTTGAGCTGAGTGAGTTGTAGATGCCTGTGAGCACTGTCTGTGCATGGCACAGACCGAGGGTCATTACAAATCTGAAGCCAGGCTGGTCTAGTGAGAGCCTTTCTCAAGAAACAAAACACAAAAAAATGAAACAAACAAAAAAAAAAAAATACCAAAACAAGCTGGTTACAGAGAATTGGAAATTCTTGTCTGTCACTCTGTTGCCATTCCTTGGAAAGCTGTGGCCTGTTTCCAGTGTCCTGGCTTCTTATGTTACAGTAATGCTGTGTTTCCTCAGTTTGAGGCTTCCTTGACTCTCTTTTAGAAAGTTGTAGCATATACATTAAAAACAGGAATGTAAGATGGTTTCATATTTAATGTAAAGGGTCAAAGAACATTGGCCTCTATGATTTCAGAGTCGTGGAGGAACAGAGGTGGAAGATGGAGGCGTGTGTGTATGTGTGTGTGTGTGTGTGTGTGTGTGGTGGGTAAGCCAGCACTGATGGCAGCAGGAAGTAGAGCTGGGTTCCTTTCCCTTTGTTTTAGCTCTGTGGTTGAGATTGGTTTGGAACCAGTGATCCTACACCTGCAGCTTTCTGGGTGCTGGGATTCCAGGCATGCACCATCAAACCTGTCAAGGACTAGGGTTTTCATTCTTTCTTGAAAAGCTGTAATTGAATCTGGTGAATTAATGAACCTTTCATGTGGCTTAGAATTTATAATCGTGTAAGTAGATGATCCACTGAATGGCTTTCTTTGCATCCTATCTCTGAGCCTTGTAGCTCATTAACTGACACAGACAAACTTAGCTAGCTTCTTGGGTATTGTTACTCTCCGGGCAGTCTTTAATTGTTTTAACTTTATGTGTGTCAGCGTCTTAACTGCACGCCTGTGCCACACGAGGACCTTGTGCTTGTGGGACCACAAGAGGGTGTGGGTCTCCTGGAACTGGAGTTACAGACAGTGGTGAGCTGGGAACTGAACCTGTATCCTCCGGAACAGCAGCCAGTGCTCTTAACCACTAAGCCATGTATCTAGCCACCTTCCAGTTTAATGTTTTGTTGCATTTTTATTTATTGTGTGTCCCTCTCCCCATGCATGTGGAGGTCACAGGACAACTTGTAGGAGTGACTTTTCTTCTTGTGTAGATCTGGGCTCTGAACCAAGCCTGTCAGGCTTGGCAGCAAGTGCTTTTACCCAGTGAGATAACTAGCCGGCCCCCTTCTAAGATGATGATTGCAAAATGCATTTGTCATAGTAGAGCGTCTGCCCAGTGACACGCGCTTGAGCCAGTGAAGATGCTTGGCCACCACGTACACACTTCGCAGTGCTCCCTCAGGAAGACATTAGTCACTGTGTACACACTGCGC
>NW_026590859.1:1947254-1961682 GCF_907164565.1 Psammomys obesus | reverse complement strand
ATGTTAGTCACTGTGTACACACTGTGCAGTGCTCCCTCAGGAAGATGCTGGGTCACCATGTATAGATTAAGGAGCAGATTATATATTATAGATTATAGATTATCCATGTATAGACTAAGGAGCAGAGCACCTTTCAGTCATGCTGTTCCTATTCAATTCAGAGAAACCTGCTGGTCTCTGATCTTTACCAATAAAGGGTTTAGAGGGCGAGGTTCTGGGAGAAATGACTGGGAAGCTGCGGTCCCAGTCTTGGGAGCTGAGTCATGGGATCTGCGCTGGGCTGGGGATCATAGCGGGTTCTGGTTCAGCGGCTGCTGTCCACCTGCCTCGCTTGTCCTCTGAGCTCAGGTCAGATGCTTTCACAGCACTGTGTGTTCATCCACTCTCTTCCGTTTAGGTTCTCCCATGGCACCAGCCAGCGTGAGCAACTGCAGCGTGGGCAACTGTAGCCCTGAGTCCGTGTGGCCCAAAACAGAGCCTCTGGAGATGGACGTGCCCCAGGCGCCCATCCAGCCCTTCCACAGCTCTCCCGAGCTGTGGATCAGTTCCCTCCCCAGTAAGTGAGCCTTGCTGGGCTTCACCTCCAATTCCTGTCTTTCCTCTTCCTACTGCCTCTGCTCTTTTCTTGAAGCAGGGGATCAAACTGGGGCTTCTTGCGTGCTAGGCAGACAGCACCGCACCCCAGCCCCAGAGCCTCTCTGCCTTATTCACTGTTTGGAGCAGCCACGTGTCTGCCCTGGTGCGCTCTGGATCCTCTTATGAGCTGTGAGTTGAGTTTCCGGGGAAGTAAAGAAATGCTGGTGCATCCTGCCTTGCCTGTGCAGCTGTTCTGATTGGTGAGAGCTGCAAGCTAAGTACTGTTGCTCTCACTTGGGGGTTTAGTGACACCCTCCAATCAAGCTCTTGATTTTGAGAGCCTTTAGGGACTCTCTGAATTAGCTACACATTGATCCTGATGCAGAATGAACTTTAATGGCCTGTCATCTTCTCACACTCTACATGAGGGGGCATGAGCCTACAGTCTTGTCCAAGAGGCTGAGCAGCTGTGACAAGGCCGATTGGAGCCCGGGACACTGGCCCAGTGAAAACGTGCCTCCCCGAGAGCCTCCTCTCATGGCGCCGTGGCAAAGGTTCGGGATGTAGTAACACGTGTGTCTCAGAAGGCTGGCTTGGCATTTCTTCTCATTACCCCAGCTGCTTTAAAAAGCGAGATGCAGGGCCTCGGGTGTAGCTCAGCCACTCGAATGCTTGCCTGTGACACAGGAACCCCTGGTTGTGATTCCCAGCACTAAATAAGACCAGGTAAGGTGGCACACACCTGTAACCCCGGCACCCAGGAACTGGAGGCAGAAGGATCAGGAGTTCAAGACCGTTCCTTATGACATGGGGAGTTCCAGCTTAGTTTGGGTTACATGAGACCCTGTCTCAGAAAAAAAAAAATGTGATGTGAACCAGACCCTGTGACCTACGCTCTGAAGACACTATTGGCGTGCTCATCGCCTATCCGTTTGATATAACACAGCCCATGCTGCACGGCACAGCAGCTACTAGCCACATGTGACTGGTAATTTAAATAACGGATAGCCAGTAGTCCTTGGTCACGTTAGTCACACGTGCAAGTGGTCACCCATACTGGAGGGACACAGTCTTGCCATTCCCCCTCAAACCTTGCCAGTGTGTCTTTGCTTTGGTGTGACCTGGACACTGGGGACCACCAGTGAGTGTAGGGAGGTAGACTCTAGCCCCGAGGTGTGGCAGCTGAGCTGAGAGTACAGCTGGGCCTTCAGCTCTGCTGCCAGCGGCCCACACAGTGGGTGTGGCCAGCCCGGAGAGTGCTGGTGTCTCCCTTTCCTGCGGGGAGGATGACTGTGGCAGCGGCCTTCCTGAAAGCTGGTTGGCGGTCTTGGTGGACTCAGGGGAGTCTTAGGGATGAACAGATGGAGCAGAGCAACAGGACTCACCTGTCTCTCACTTGTAGTGACCGACTTGGACATCAAGTTTCAGTACCGTGGGAAGGAGTACGGGCAAACCATGACGGTGAGCAACCCGCAGGGCTGCCGGCTCTTCTATGGGGACCTGGGCCCCATGCCTGACCAGGAGGAGCTCTTCGGTCCTGTCAGCCTGGAGCAGGTCAAGTTCCCAGGTCCAGAGCACATCACCAACGAGAAGCAGAAGCTGTTCACCAGTAAGCTGTTGGATGTCATGGACAGGGGGCTGATCCTGGAGGTCAGCGGACACGCCATTTACGCCGTCAGGCTGTGCCAGTGCAAAGTGTACTGGTCGGGGCCCTGTGCCCCTTCGCCTGCTGCTCCTAACCTGATTGAGAGGCAGAAGAAGGTCAAGCTGTTTTGTCTGGAGACATTCCTGAGCGGTGAGTGTGATTCTAGATGACTGCTCCTGAGAGGTGCCCCGGGATGCTTTTCTCCTTTCTCCTCCTCCTCTCCCTGCCCCTGCTCCCTTCCCACCTAAGCCTTCCTGACATAGCAGAGAGTCAAGGGGGAAGAGAATCTTGGTTCCAAGTGAGGACCAGGACTCACAAAGGGAGGTGAGCTCCACAGCTGTCGGCATGGAAGGTGTTTCGAGGTTGGTTATGGTCTTTCAGGCAGGGAAAACAGCCCTGTAATGCCACCCTCCCCAAATGTTAGGTTGCCTTTCACTTTGGAAGGTGACCTTGTTTGTCATAGTCCGCAAAACTCACAGTCTTCTTTCAGGAAGTATTCGAGTGGTTAAGCTAAGGAGGCAAGTGTTGAAAAGCATTGCGATGTACATTTACAATGTGGTTTCAATCCCAAGTCTATATCCTCACTATCCATTACAAGCCTCCGAAGTGACAAATTGCATTTTTGTGTTGCTCAGCTTGGTAACTGCTGGTCGTGGGTGTCTGTGAGCATGCCAGTGTGACTGGTATGACCAAGGAGTTACTGAATTTTAATTAATTGAAAGTCAATAGCCACATGTGGATTGTAGCTACGGTGTTGGGCTGCATGAAAGATGACATTACTGACAAGGCTAGAGAGCAGTCCAGAAATGCTTGTCCATCTTCCACAGAGCTCATTGCCCACCAGAAAGGACAGATAGAGAAGCAGCCACCCTTTGAGATCTACTTATGCTTTGGGGAAGAGTGGCCAGATGGGAAGCCCCTGGAGAGGAAGCTCATCTTGGTTCAGGTGAGGAGACAACATCATGACAGCAACTCTTGTTTCTGCTGGTGCTTAAGCCCCTGGGCTGGGTCCTGGGTGAGCATCCATTGGCTAGTGTGTATTTGAATGCCCTCAGTGAGACAGCAGACTTAAGCTTTGCACAGTGGGACTATGCTGGACAACACATTCTTAACATGGGTGAACAGTTTAATGGGCACTTTAGCTCTAATTCTCCAACCGATGTTAGGGTCTTGCTAAAGTTTTATAACACATAACATTTTGCAGCTCTTATACAAAGTTTTGGCTGTGTTTGTAAGCTGTAACTATGTTCTGGGAGTGGAAGCAAGTCCGCTTGGGGTTGTACATGGAGTTGTACATGGAGTTACACACCGAGACAGTCATGGATGTCATTGACCCACAGTTTGGATAAATAAGCAGCCATCTAGTTAGGAAGGATGCTGCATCCGGGTTCCTTTCCTTGAATCAACCAGCTTCTAAGGTGAACTCTGACTAGTGAAGATACAGCCTTTCACTAAGAAGGGCAGGGAGGCCATAGTGCTTCTCAGGGCCTCAATGGTTTTCAATCAATGTTGAGGCTTCTGCTACTTAAAAATGCCTGTGTTTCACATGCTTTTGCCTTAACAGGTCATTCCAGTGGTGGCTCGCATGATCTATGAGATGTTTTCTGGTGATTTCACCCGGTCCTTTGACAGTGGCAGCGTCCGCCTGCAAATCTCCACTCCAGACATCAAAGATAACATCGTTGCGCAGCTCAAGCAGCTGTACCGCATCCTCCAAACCCAGGAGAGCTGGCAGCCCATGCAGCCTGCCCCCAGCATGCAGCTGCCCCCTGCGCTGCCTGCCCAGTGATCCTGACGCCATGTCTTTTCTACTCTCTCTCTTTTTATATTGTACATATATTTTTTTATTCAGTTAACCAACCTTTAAATCTCCTTTCTTTAGCATCATCGGAAGTCTGCGACTTCCAAATATGCTTAGTTTTAAAAATTGCTCTAATTTATCGCTATATTGTCCCTCTTCGGGGTTCCTTTTAGGTCCTCCATGGGTGGTGTAGGAGATTTGATTTGGAAGTTTAGACACCAGGATTGTAGTTGCAGCTGTGCTTTCAAGGTGACTCTGGAGCAACTCATTAACTTAAGGGCAGCAGATGTATTACTTGTAAATAAATAAGGTTTAGAACGATGCCCAAAATTGCATTCTGCCCTTAAACTCTGACAATTATTTTCCTCTACTCGGATAAGACAAAACTGCCTGGAACAGGACCCTTCTTCATTGTTCTTAGACCACATTTTTCCCTCCTTGCTTTCATCAAAGTTCCTTAAGCGCTGATCTGTCCTGACTTGAGCTCTGTTTGACCTGTTCTGCTAGTACAGTCAGCTGGCTCCCTGCTGGGGGAAGTCAGAGGGAGAGGAGCTGGCTGGTTGCTTAGGAACCAGCCTTGATATCTAAATAGAAATGGTGCCAAGGTCTGAAAGTCACCCGACCTGTGGAGTAAAAGCGAGTATCAAAGGGGACGTTGGTGACACAGAAAGCCTAGGAATTGCATGAAAGAATGGTCACCTTGTCAACACCACCTCGTCTGTGGGTGGAGGAGCGCCTAAGTCCATGGTGGACTCAGGGCAGAAGTTCTCCTTACTCTCATTTTCTTCTCTGTAGAGGACAGAGGGAATTGGGCATCTAGAATATACTCTGGTGACAAAAGAGACAGTTCTTGTTTAGAGACTTCCAAGTCTTCCTAACAATTGGATTTTTCCAATTGCAGAAATGAGGTGTTCGTGTTAAAGGTCTAGACAGTACTGTTCTGGGAAAGGCTCAAACCTGCTTATGTCACTTGCTGTGAGCAATGGAGAAAAACAGTGAAGGACACTGCTGTTGTGTCTCATGAAGTGTCTGCCCTGGCCCCTCTCATAATTTGAATTCCAAGACTTAGATGAAAAACAAGATGTCTATCTCTGGTTACAGGCCCCAATCCTCTTCAACACCGATGTCTATTTGTTTTATGTCAGGAACTATGCCTGTGTGTGTAGTGTGCTGCCCTCAAATGAAGGGTATCAACTTCTCCTCTTCCAGCCACTGAAAGTTGGGATGGGTTTAGACTCTAAAAGCTCAACCTAACCCTGGGTGACAGGGAGTCTTGCTTAGGATGTTAATGCTTTGGTTTAAAGTTCCCAGATTATTAAAAGCAGGACCAAGAGAAATCTGGGTGAGTTAAGAAAGGCAGGCATCTCTGTGACTAAGAACAAAGTATAATTGTATACACATAGGCATAGGATGAAAATGTCAAGAGTATGCTTTGAATGCTAATTAAAAAATTTTTCTTAAAGAGAAGTTTAAGTGAAAGTGTAAAAGTTGGACTTTTGTAGAGCAGGAACCCTGCAAGGCATAAGGACGTTATTCTTTTGGAGGAACGTGGTGACATCATATTGTGAGGAAGTGCAGGGGTCTTGACGTGTGGCTGCTCCATGGCATGTGTGAGCTCAGTTAAAAATAACTCATTATAGGCAAAGTGGGAGGAATAGGGGCCGTGGAATAGGGGCCATTCCCTCTTCCTTCTGTGAAATGTCAACAGGCTCCTGGGGAACGAACTGGTGAAGAACACTGAAAACTCTGCTCTGAGGTGCTGTGAGCTGAATGTTTAGTATGTGACTGTAATCAACAGTTGACTGATAGGTCAGGATGGATGGTTTGTGTGGTCCTAACTAGACAGTCCAGTTTCTTGTCATGACTCTTTTACAGAGTGCTGAGAGAGTACATCACAGGCACGGATCTTCTCTGATTATCCTCAGTAAGCTTTCTGTTTTTGATAGATACCATGTATCCTCCATTTTCAGATCGAAAAAAGGAGGGGCTCCTGACTCTTGCACTCACTCCATAGTTGTCTTTGCCCTCATCTCAAGACTCAGAAAGGTGGATTTTCCCTGTTCCTCCTTTTCCTTACTGTGCACTCCAGATTAACTCAAACTTAAACAGAACCCACTACAGGTAAACTGGGAAGGCAAATCTGGTCTCCTTCCCACAATCCCCTGGTTATTCCAATAGTATCTTAAACTTTCAGAATAACTGACCTTTGTAAATTGCTCAGCATCTGTGTCCTGCTTGACTGCCAACTTGGAAAGTGAAAACTGTCTTAGATTTACTGCCAGGTCTTTAGCATTGTCTCGTAGGGCGTGTTCTAACATATATGTGCTGTAATGAATGAACTGAGTCTTCCGATTTGGAGATGTATTACTAACTAGCATGGGAATATAAAATAAATTTGAGGAGGAAAAATTTAAGGCTAGAGTACTGGTTGTATCAATTCTTAGTATCTGGTATCTGATTCCATCTGAGCTAAGAACCTAAGTTAGATTGACAGGCCCTACAAGCTGGTCTTCCTTACGTACTGTCTGTCTCCAACTCAAGTTGGTCCCTAAAAGGTCTGAAGGTACCAGGAAAGTAACACCAACTTAAAACCTCCAGTCTGGGTCTCTATTTCGCTGCCCATAAATTGGGACCATTTTTCCAGGCTAGAGTTTTCTTAAGATTTCCCTTCACAGAAGATAATAGGTTAAATCCTTATGCCAATACTTGTCCTTCCTATCTGTTTTGAGATTTTTCTCTGGGGAGAGGAGCAAGGCAACATCTACCTCAATTCTTAAGGTTCCAACGACAAATAGGGGTACAGTTCCACCAAAGTTTAATCTGGGGAACCAATGAGTCTATTAGGCTTACTCACAAAGCAATGGCTGAGGGGTTATGGGCAGGACTGTGGGTGGTTTTAAAGCAGCCAGTATGGATGTTAACTCTCCTATGGCTTCCTAGATGGCATTTCCTCCCTTCCTCCCAGTTTTCCCTAGCTTAGATACCTACTCAAGGCAGCATTCAATTAGGGCACAACTGCATACAATTAGGGCTGTGAGGATGAGAGTCCCAAGACCCTCCTTCTAGAAGGGAATGTCAACAGTTAGGCCTAGTTGCAATGATCTTTCACAAGACCACACAGTTCAACTCATGAAGATGGTGGCAGTTTGGCTCTAAGGATAGACCAATCACCACCTGATCCACTCGGTGGTCTCTGGATCTTCATGTCTCATTCGAATCCCCTAATGTGGTGGCATGGCTGCAGACTCTAACCTCAGCATTCCGGAGGCGGAGGCAGGACTTTGATAAGTTTGGGGGACACATAGCAAGACATTTTCTGAAAAAACAAACCACAAGCAAAACCCCACACAACACATTGGCTATAGAGATAACTTAGCGGTTAGGAGTATTTGTTTTTTCTTCCGAAGATTTGAATTCGGCTCCCAGAACCCATGTCAGGCCTTTGACTTCAGCTCGAAGCGATCCTACTCTTCTGGCTTCCTGGGCACCCACACATAGGGAAATATAAATAAAAATAATCTTTTAAAATAAAATGATCAGCGAAGTGGACTCTCGGGCCTTGAGCTCCAAGAAGAACGAGTTACTGTCTAGCACAATGCAGCACCTCTAGCGCCTAGGCAGACTGAGCGTCAATACTCAGGCTGCAGTGGAGTTTGTCTGGCACGCGTTAAGTCCAGAGCTCACCCCGCGCCCCCGGCCAATACGGCCTAAGCCAGCGAGGGAGAAGCCCTGTTCCTGGCCAGCCCCAGCTACACAAAACGCCGTCTCAAAGTGAGACAACACAGTAAGACGGGGGACAGTCAGCTGGCTCAGCCGTTAGTGGCACTCACTGACCGGTCGCTCGAACCCACTCACGTGGTGGAAGCGAGGACTGACACGGCGCTATAGCACGCGCCCACACAGTGAGCCGTGGTCTTGGCACGCAAACTGTCAAGTTCAAGGTTTAGGGACAGCGAACAGAAAGGTTTACAGCACTGCCAGCAGCAGAAGCGCCCCTGCTTCGCCGTGGGCCGGCCGGCGTTCGCTCCACCGGAAGGGGCGGGCCCAGGGTGGCGTGCTTCCTACCACGGCCTGGTCAGCGGTTCCGGCTTGCGTTCACGCTCTGCATGACGCCATGGGAGGACAGCGCGCATGCGCATCGGACTGTCTTCCAGGGCTGCTCCTCACAGCCCTAAGGTTTCACAGTCCTGTCTGGGGCACGGCGGAGCCCGCCCTTCCTGGCCGCTGGCCGGAAGCCGAGAGCCGGAAGCCGGAAGTCGGAAGGACTTCCTGCGCTCCCGAACCTGCAGCGGAAGTGCAAGTGTCTTGAGCCGAGCCCTGCCCTGTGTAACTAGTCTCTAGTAATCTCACGCGTGGGTACCTGTGGTGGAGGAAGCGTGTCTTCCCGGGAGGGAAGGCGGGCCCAGCACGAGTTAGAATGCTTCCGTGCCCCAGCTCTAGCCGCTTTCATTTAGCTGTCTGTCTCGGGGTGGGCCGGTGGTTACCCTGCGGTACAGCGTGTGCTGGTTGACTAGGCTGCCGTGAGAACGCTTCATAGTGGGAGAAAGGGGCGTGGGCTGTGGAAAGCTGCCGCTTGGAGCCCCGAGTTCTGTCCCAGAAGGGCTGTTTTGGGAGAAATAGTGGTAACTTTTGCCAAAGACTGTTCCAGACGCCGTAAGGTTTGAATCCTGGAGCACAGTTGCACCAGGTGCAGTTAGAATCGAAGCCAGAGACACTATTAAATGTGGCTGGAAGGCCAGAGGCAAGACTTCGGGAGATGTAAGTCTGCCAGAGAAACGGTGTGTAGCGTTGGTGACCCTGTCTTGACAGTGTTGATGATTCCCCTACCACCTTGTTTCTAGGATCTTTCTCAAGTGTTGGAGCTGACCTGTAGCTCAGATAAGGGAACCGCGGCCAGCTAAGGAGGCCATGATCCATGTAACTTCAGATTCATGTCAGCATCAAGCCCTCAGCCGCTGGTGGCAGCTGCCCAGCAGACCCTGGGCGTGGGAAAGAGAAGAGGCCCGCCTCGAGCTGTCTGCCTTCAGCTAGCAGGCGAGGTGCTGGCTGTGGCCCGCGGGCTGAAGCCGGCTGTGCTCTATGATTGCAACTCTGCGGGCGGGTTGGCGCTCCAAAGCTATCTGAGGGAACTGCAGGGCGTGGGCTTCCTGACGCCAGGGCTTCACGTTCTTGAGGTCGGAGAAAATTACCTCATTGTCAGTCCTGAGCGTGCCTGCCAGCACTTGGAGCAGGCACTGCTTGGTACCGTGGCTTTCGTGGACGTTTCCTGCTCCCAGCCTCATCCTTCCGTCTGCTCACTGCACCAGCTACCCGACTTGAAATCTCTTACAGCCGAGATCATGGCACATTTTCGAGGACTGCAGAAGAATGTGTCTCTGGGAGTCTCCTACAGCAAGCTGCAGTCAGCAAACTGGAACCTCTGCACTGTCTTTGGGATACTCCTGGGCTATCCTGTCTCTTACACGTTTCACCTGAACCATGGAGATGGCAACTGCTTAGCCATGACGCCCCTGCGGGTGTTCACTGCCCGGGTCTCGTGGCTGCCTGGCCAACTTCCAGTCCTTCTCTACTCCTTTAGTGTTCCAGAGCGTTTGTTCCCAGCCCTGAGGGACTTTGTGAGTGCCTGGGAGCAGGAACTCAGAACCCGGTTTAGGACTCAGAATGCCTTTGCGGACCTCAGCATCTCCTCTGAGGTAGTCACGCTGCCTGCTGTGGCCCTCTGATTTAACTCTGCCCATTGAGAAGGTATTAGGGAGAGGCTATCTCTGGGTGGAAGATGTCAATTGAGATTCTTGGGAATGGTGCAAGAATCCATTGACCATGTGCAATCCATTGACCACAGATGTGAATGGGGAATGTTGGCAGCAGTACCATGGTTTTCATTTCTATATTAGTTCCTAGGAACTGAGTGAAGGTGCCTGCTTGTGTGGGAGGAGGAGCCTTGTGGGAGGAGGAGCCTTGTGGGAGGAGGAGACATACACCGCGGGATGGCAGCCTGCACTGAGTAAACTGTGCCTTCGAAGGAAGGGGAATGTTTGCATGTTTATGTGACTCTAATGGAATTAGGGTATGAGACCATTGTTTTTAAGTGTCACAATTCTTTATTTCTCAAGAATACACAGTTCTAAAGAATAGTCTTGCGAGATAAAGTTTATTTACAGCAAGGTTTAAAAAACAACAACAACTAGGAACCCAGAGTCACTTGGTAGGAAACCCTAAGTTGTAAGGCACCAAAACCTTACAACGTTTTTCACGGAGTTTGCTTCTGAATGTCACTCCAGTAGACGCCGGAAGTTGTTCAGATCACCAGGCTGCCCTTGTTTGCCAGGAACACTGCCAGTGCTGTAGCAACCAGCAGCAGCAGCACTGGGAGCCACTGGCCACTCTGCCTCTGTGGAAGGAGGTGGAGACAGGAGAGAGCAGCCGTGAGCTGGAGGAAACGTGGGCAAGGATCGTCCCCCGGTAATTTAACCGGGCAGAAAACCTCACGCTGGTGGCGGGGAGCAGCCATGAGCTGGAGAAAATGTGGGCAAGGATCGTCCCCTGGTAATTTAACCCAGCAAAAAAACCTCCCACTGGTGGCAGATGGGCCTTTTTTGGCCTCAGTGTCTGCACATTTATTTTCACCTCCCTTGAGATAAACCACTTTACTAGTGGCCTAGAGACTCATATCCAATAGGAGACAGATACTTAAATGCTGACATGAGTAATCGAAGTGGCAAAATAATAATCTCTTTGAATGCCTCAGTATTTTTGCAATCTTCTTCCTGTCCTTGTTCACAATAAAAAGCCGCCTTTCATGCTTGAACCAGCGTGGGTTAAGTATCCTTTTTCTGAAATGCTTGGGATTAGGCATCTTTCAAAAAATTTTTGGTAATATACCAGTTGAGCAGACCTAGTAAAAAGACATCCTAATCCCAAATGCTCCAAAATCGTCTGAAGCACCATGCTTGTGTGTGCAGTGTTTTTGATCTAGAGCATGTCTGGTTTCCAGAGTCGGGGCCTTCTAGTGTTTTCCAGACTCCAGAGCGGCATAGAAATTGGGTGCATCAGAGACAGTGTTGTTTTCATGGTCGTTGTGTTGTTGGCACAGGGTAAAGTGGAGTGGACAGGGCAGCCAGGTGTTGCTGGGGCCTGATACATTTTTTTCTGTTTTTTGTTTCTGGTTTTCTGAGATATTTCAGTCTTTCTCCTATCACATTTCAGAAAAATGTTGAGTTATAAGCTTTGTTGTGCTGTACATAATTGCATTTTACACATGAAAATGCTAAAAATTTTTTACGTTATTGTTGATGGTGGTGGTGGTGGGGTGTGTGTGTGTGTGTGCATGCTAACATCACAGTGAATGTGTATGAGTAAGAAGACAATTCTTGGCGTCACTTTCTCCTCCCATGTGGGTCCCAGGGACTGAATTCAGGTCATCAGGCTTGGCAGTGTGCTTCTGTACCTACTGAGCCAGTTTCCTGGCCCCAATACATGTAAATGCTTTCATGTGACTCAGTGAAAGTGCTTCATGAATAGGCAAACTAAAAAATAAGTTCTTGCAGCACAAAAGGCTTTGCCGTAGAGGAGGACAAGCCTCTCTTCCTTGGGATTGCATTGCTTTTGCACACTTCGAAGGGGATGTGGGTTTGGAAGTATGTTCCTTGGAAAGGGTTCACTATTTAAGAGCTACATAAAGCATTATGATACTTAGTATGTGACAGAACCTAGGAAATGAATGTATACCAAATGCTGTGTTCTGGTTGGCTTCCTGATAGGCTACTGACAGAGCCTTGCGTAGGGGTTGTTATAAATTAGAAAGGAGGAAGATTGCAAGTCACTCCAAGAACAAAGAAATTTACAGAAGAAAATGAACGCCTGTGTTCATCCAGTCACAGTGTACGCTTGGATGTTCCTGCTTCCAGTTGCCTCCCAGAAGGTTTCCATGCCCCACCCCACCAATCTAGATGAACCCTCACAATCTAGATGAGTCCTCACAGTATAGGTGGGCCGTCACATCTGGATGAGCACTCACACCTATACAAGCACTCACATCTGGATGAGCACTCACATCTGTCCCAGCACTCACACCTGTACGAGCACTCACATCTGGATGAGTGCCACAATATGAGGTCACCTCCTCACCTTTTCCTTGGCCTGGAGCTGAGATGTCTCCTTTTGTAGCTGGTCTCTGAGTTCCCCATCCTTCTTTCCTGCATTCTCAGGCTTTGCTTCATCAAGGGAGACCTTTGGATTCCACACAGGTAAAGCCTGATCTAAAAAAGCATCCAGATTCTCAGTGACAGGGAGGCCCTTGACTGTGAGGGCTGGTCCTGTCGCTGACTAAGAACCCTTAGCATTTGTAGAGTAGTGAGATGGTTGGCGTCACTGATCTGAGCAGAACATTTTGCATTAAAGAGCTCTGGTGTGCTGGCACAGTGTGCACTTTAATCCCAGCAGCTGAGAGGCAGAGGCAGAGGCAGGTGGATCTCTGTGAGTTCCAGGACATCCAGAGCTACATAGACCCTGCATGGAAAACAAACAAGCAAACAGAAGAATTGTGGTGTACCCTGTGGCCTAGACATACAGCTGGAGTTTGGACTCCTTGAGGCAAGGCTGACATCTTATTTTTCTTTGATTTTGTTTGATTTTCCTTGATATTTTTTGTGAATGTTTACTAGTTGAAATGCTTTTCATTATTGTCATGTAGTATCTAGTTTCTCATGTAGGTTTGTGTAATGCTTTTGTGTAACTATGTGCCCTTTGTGCCCTCATTTCAAAGTCCTAAAAATGGAAGACATTCTAGACTTGCCTCTTAATGGTTTAAAGTTGGGTTTCTGCCACCTGTAGTTTTGGTTTTGATGAAAAGAGCCTTGGACCAGAGTCAAGTTAGGGTTACTGTTTTAGTTCAATCATTAATTTATATGATCAAAGACCATCATATTCTTCCCCGTGTTATGACTCCTTCCTACATTCTCCTGCATTGTACACAGTAGTTGTGAGAGGAAAACAGCAGCCTATGTGTTGTGGAAACTGAAGAGCCACTGGAGCCTCTGGCTGATGAGTCCTTAACAAACTCGGGCAGCAGATTGGCCCAGGCCCGCATGGGAGCACTGTGTGTGCTGTATGGTTTGGGCTAAGAAGCTGATTGTGATTTGTGAAGTCAACTGTGTAAAAACTGACATGAAATCCTGAGTTCAAAATCAATTTATTGAAATCTTCAACATAAACACATGTTTCTCAGAGAAAGTAGAAATTCTTTCCCACAGTTTATATACCTCCCAGAGTAGATGGCTGACTAAAGTGTCCAGGCCAGCGATCGTTTCTGAAAACATTCCCCTACCTCCCTGGCTTCACAGACTCAGAAGTGGGTGGGACCCAAAGAGTCGTGTAGTCCATTCCCCAGCCTCTAGGCAGACAGAGAAAGAGCAACGTTTAGTGGGAGTAAGTTTGCTGACCTTTCCTTAAGAGTTTCTCCTGTTCTCGAAGTTGTAAGGATTGACTCTGAAGCAGACCTGTTGGGAGAGAAAGGAAGTTGTGTGTGCTAGTAGACGTGCTATAGAGACTCACACTTCAGGCATCAGCTTGGGGTCTCAGGTGTTAAAGATGAGTTACCCTCCACTAGGGACCCAGAGTGTCCCTCAGAATTATGTTGAAGTTCTTACCCCTGTAATGTAACCTCCCTTGGAGACAGTCTTTAAAAAGGTAATTGAGTAAAAATAAGGTCATTAAGATGGGCCCTGGTCCAGGTAACTGATGTTCTTACAGAAAAGGGAACATTTAAACCCACATATCCTCCAGGGAGGGAGATGTGCAGACCTTAAAGAAGACGCCAGCTGCAAAGCCAAGAAGAGGCTCAGAGCAGCTGACCCGCAGAAGGTGCTAACCGTCTGGCAGCCTGATTTGGTCTGCAGCCCACAGAACTGAGGAACAGAGCCTTTTGTAGTCCAAACAACCTAATCTGGTACTTCCTTACGTATGTGCCATCCCATGTGAGCTTCTACCAGGCCTTTGGGTCTCTGCTTAACTTCCTTTAGGAGGACCGTGTTTCCAGATGAACATCGATAAAACAGTGACTCATTTTACCTTTAACCTGCTGCTTTTTTCTCTGTAGTAGTTATGGTGACTTGACATACATTGATTGCGCTCTCTCTCTCTCTCTAGTTTTCATGGTATTCCTATCCCTGGACTTGCTTAGAATAGAAGACTTTCTTTCTTTCTTTCTTTTTTCTTTCTTTCTTCTTTCTTCCTTTCTTTCTTTTCTTTCTTTCTTTCTTTCTTTCTTTGGACTTGCTTAGAATAGAAGACTTTCTTTCTTTTTTCTTTCTTCTTTCTTTCCTTCCTTCCTTCCTTCCTTTTTTTCTTTCTCTCTCCCTTCCTTCCTTCCTTCCTTCCTTCCTTCCTTCCTTCCTTCCTTCCTTCCT